>NC_135803.1:103558872-103869039 GCF_964213995.1 Mustelus asterias
AGTGTGTGAAGCAGACGGGGAGGAGTGTGTGAAGCAGACTGGGAGGAGTGTGTGAAGCAGACGGGAGGAGTGTGAAGCAGACTGGGAGGAATGTGTGAAGCAGACTGGGAGGAGTGAGTGAAGCAGACCGGGAGGAGTGTGTGAAGCAGACGGGGAGGAGTGTGTGAAGCAGACAGGAGGAGTGTGTGAAGCAGACCGGGAGGAGTGTGTGAAGCAGACGGGGAGGACTGTGTGAAGCAGACCGGGAGGAATGTGTGAAGCAGACCGGGAGGAGTGTGTGAAGCAGACCGGGAGGATTGTGTGAAGCAGGCGGGGAGGACTGTGTGAAGCAGACTGGGAGGAGTGTGTGAAGCAGAGCGGGAGGAGTGTGTGAAGCAGACGGGGAGGACTGTGTGAAGCAGACGGGGAGGACTGTGTGAAGCAGACTAGGAGGAGTGTGTGAAGCAGACCGGGAGGAGTGTGTGAAGCAGACCGGGAGGAGTGTGTGAAGCAGACCGGGAGGAGTGTGTGAAGCAAACCGGGAGGAGTGTGTGAAGCAGACCGGGAGGAGTGTGTGAAGCAGACCGGGAGGAGTGTGTGAAGCAGACTGGGAGGAGTGTGTGAAGCAGACTGGGAGGAGTGTGTGAAGCAGACCGGGAGGAGTGTGTGAAGCAGACGGGAGGAATGTGTGAAGCAGACAGGGAGGAGTGTGTGAAGCAGACCGGGAGCATTGTGTGAAGCAGGCGGGGAGGAGTGTGTGAAGCAGACCGGGAGGAGTGTGTGAAGCAGACGGGGAGGACTGTGTGAAGCAGACGGGGAGGACTGTGTGAAGCAGACTAGGAGGAGTGTGTGAAGCAGACCGGGAGGAGTGTGTGAAGCAGACCGGGAGGAGTGTGTGAAGCAGACGTGGAGGAGTGTGTGAAGCAGACCGGGAGGAATGTGTGAAGCAGACCGGGAGGAATGTGTGAAGCAGACCGGGAGGAATGTGTGAAGCAGACCGGGAGGAATGTGTGAAGCAGACCGGGAGGAATGTGTGAAGCAGACTGGGAGGAGTTTGTGAAGCAGACCGGGAGGAGAGAGTGAAGCAGACCGGGAGGAGTGAGTGAAGCAGACTGGGAGGAATGTGTGAAGCAGACTGGGAGGAATGTGTGAAGCAGACTGGGAGGAATGTGTGAAGCAGACTGGGAGGAGTGAGTGAAGCAGACCGGGAGGAGTGTGTGAAGCAGACGGGGAGGAGTGTGTGAAGCAGACTGGGAGGAATGTGTGAAGCAGACCGGGAGGAGTGTGTGAAGCAGACCGGGAGGAGTCTGTGAAGCAGACGGGGTGGAGTGTGTGAAGCAGACTGGGAGGAATGTGTGAAGCAGACTGGGAGGAGTGAGTGAAGCAGACCGGGAGGAGTGTGTGAAGCAGACTGGGAGGAGTGTGTGAACCAGACGGGGAGGAGTGTGTGAAGGAGACTGGGAGGAATGTGTGAAGCAGACTGGGAGGAGTGAGTGAAGTAGACCGGGAGGAGTGTGTGAAGCAGACGGGGAGGAGTGTGTGAAGCAGACTGGGAGGAGTGTGTGAAGCAGACGGGAGGAGTGTGAAGCAGACTGGGAGGAATGTGGGAAGCAGACTGGGAGGAGTGAGTGAAGCAGACCGGGAGGAGTGTGTGAAGCAGACGGGGAGGAGTGTGTGAAGCAGACAGGAGGAGTGTGTGAAGCAGACCGGGAGGAGTGTGTGAAGCAGACGGGGAGGACTGTGTGAAGCAGACCGGGAGGAATGTGTGAAGCAGACCGGGAGGAGTGTGTGAAGCAGACCGGGAGGATTGTGTGAAGCAGGCGGGGAGGAGTGTGTGAAGCAGAGCGGGAGGAGTGTGTGAAGCAGACGGGGCGGACTGTGTGAAGCAGACGGGGAGGACTGTGTGAAGCAGACTGGGAGGAGTGTGTGAAGCAGAGCGGGAGGAGTGTGTGAAGCAGACGGGGAGGACTGTGTGAAGCAGACGGGGAGGACTGTGTGAAGCAGACTAGGAGGAGTGTGTGAAGCAGACCGGGAGGAGTGTGTGAAGCAGACCGGGAGGAGTGTGTGAAGCAGACCGGGAGGAGTGTGTGAAGCAAACCGGGAGGAGTGTGTGAAGCAGACCGGGAGGAGTGTGTGAAGCAGACCGGGAGGAGTGTGTGAAGCAGACTGGGAGGAGTGTGTGAAGCAGACTGGGAGGAGTGTGTGAAGCAGACCGGGAGGAGTGTGTGAAGCAGACGGGAGGAATGTGTGAAGCAGACAGGGAGGAGTGTGTGAAGCAGACCGGGAGGATTGTGTGAAGCAGGCGGGGAGGACTGTGTGAAGCAGACCGGGAGGAGTGTGTGAAGCAGACCGGGAGGAGTGTGTGAAGCAGACCGGGAGGAGTGTGTGAAGCAGACAGGGAGGAGTGTGTGAAGCAGACCGGGAGAGGTGTGTGAAGCAGACCGGGAGGAGTGTGTGAAGCAGACCGGGAGGAGTGTGTGAAGCAGACTGGGAGGAGTGTGTGAAGCAGACCGGGAGGATTGTGTGAAGCAGACTGGGAGGAGTGTGTGAAGCAGACCGGGAGGAGTGTGTGAAGCAGACGGGAGGAGTGTGTGAAGCAGAGCGGGAGTAGTGTGTGAAGCAGACCGGGAGAGGTGTGTGAAGCAGACCGGGAGGAATGTGTGAAGCAGACGGGGAGGACTGTGTGAAGCAGACCGGGAGGAGTGTGTGAAGCAGACCGGGAGGAGTGTGTGAAGCAGACCGGGAGGAGTGTGTGAAGCAGACCGGGAGGAGTGTGTGAAGCAGACCGGGAGGAGTGTGTGAAGCAGACGGGGAGGAGTGTGTGAAGCAGACCGGGAGGAGTGAGTGAAGCAGACAGGGAGGAGTGTGTGAAGCAGACCGGGAGGAATGTGTGAAGCAGACTGGGAGGAGTGTGTGAAGCAGACAGGGAGGAATGTGTGAAACAGACTGGGAGGAGTGAGTGAAGCAGACCGGGAGGAGTGTGTGAAGCAGACCGGGAGGAGTGTGTGAAGCAGACCGGGAGGATTGCGTGAAGCAGACGGGGAGGAGTGTGTGAAGCAGACAGGGAGGAGTGTGTGAAGCAGACGGGAGGAGTGTGTGAAGCAGACCGGGAGGAATGTGTGAAGCAGACCGGGAGGAATGTGTGAAGCAGACCGGGAGGAGTGTGTGAAGCAGACCGGGAGGAGTGTGTGAAGCAGACTGGGAGGAGTGTGTGAAGCAGACTGGGAGGAGTGTGTGAAGCAGACTGGGAGGAGTGTGTGAAGCAGACCGGGAGGAGTGTGTGAAGCAGACCGGGAGGAGTGTGTGAAGCAGACCGGGAGGAGTGTGTGAAGCAGACTGGGAGGAGTGTGTGAAGCAGACCGGGAGAGGAGTGTGAAGCAGACCGGGAGGAATGTGTGAAGCAGACCGGGAGGAATGTGCGAAGCAGACTGGGAGGAGTGTGTGAAGCAGACCGGGAGGAATGTGTGAAGCAGACTGGGAGGAGTGTGTGAAGCAGACCGGGAGGAGTGTATGAAGCAGACCGGGAGGAGTGAGTGAAGCAGACTGGGAGGAGTGAGTGAAGCAGACTGGGAGGAATGTGTGAAGCAGACTGGGAGGAATGTGTGAAGCAGACTGGGAGGAGTGAGTGAAGCAGACCGGGAGGAGTGTGTGAAGCAGACGGGGAGGACTGTGTGAAGCAGACTGGGAGGAGTGTGTGAAGCAGACCGGGAGGAGTGTGTGAAGCAGACTGGGAGGGGTGTGTGAAGCAGACTGTGAGGAGTGTGTGAAGCAGACCGGGAGGAGTGTGTGAAGCAGACCGGGAGGAATGTGTGAAGCAGACTGGGAGGAGTGTGTGAAGCAGACTGGGAGGAGTGTGTGAAGCAGACCGGGAGGAGTGTGTGAAGCAGACCGGGAGGAGTGTGTGAAGCAGACTGGGAGGAGTGTGTGAAGCAGACGGGGAGGACTGGGTGATGCAGACCGGGAGGAATGTGTGAAGCAGACCGGGAGGAGTGTGTGAAGCAGACCGGGAGGAGTGTGTGAAGCTGACTGGGAGGAGTGTGTGAAGCAGACCGGGAGGAGTGTGTGAAGCAGACCGGGAGGAGTGTGTGAAGCAGACGGGGAGGAGTGTGTGAAGCAGACTGGGAGGAATGTGTGAAGCAGACAGGAGGAGTGTGTGAAGCAGACCGGGAGGAATGTGTCAAGCAGACCGGGAGGAGTGTGTGAAGCAGACTGGGAGGAATGTGTGAAGCAGACTGGGAGGAGTGAGTGAAGCAGACCGGGAGGAGTGTGTGAAGCAGACGGGGAGGAGTGTGTGAAGCAGACAGGAGGAGTGTGTGAAGCAGACCGGGAGGAATGTGTCAAGCAGACCGGGAGGAGTGTGTGAAGCAGACCGGGAGGAGTGTGTGAAGCAGACTGGGTGGAGTGTGAAGCAGGCCGGGAGGAGTGTGTGAAGCAGACTGGGAGGAGTGTATGAAGCAGACCGGGAGGAGTGTGTGAAGCAGACCGGGAGGAATGTGTGAAGCAGACCGGGAGGAGTGTGTGAAGCAGACCGGGAGGAGTGTGTGAAGCAGACCGGGAGGAATGTGTGAAGCAGACGGGGAGGAATGTGTGAAGCAGAATGGGAGGAGTGTGTGAAGCAGACCGGGCGGACTGTGTGAAGCAGACCGGGAGGAGTGTGTGAAGCAGACCGGGAGGAGTGTGTGAAGCAGACCGGGAGGAGTGTGTGAAGCAGACCGGGAGGAGTGTGTGAAGCAGACGGGGAGGACTGTGTGAAGCAGACCGGGAGGAATGTGTGAAGCAGACCGGGAGGAGTGTGTGAAGCAGACTGGGAGGAGTGTGTGAAGCAGACTGGGAGGAGTGTGTGAAGCAGACCGGGAGGAGTGTGTGAAGCAGACCGGGAGGAGTGTGTGAAGCAGACCGGGAGGAGTGTGTGAAGCAGACCGGGAGAGGTGTGTGAAGCAGACCGGGAGGAATGTGTGAAGCAGACCGGGAGGAATGTGTGAAGCAGACTGGGAGGAGTGTGTGAAGCAGACCGGGAGGAGTGTGTGAAGCAGACCGGGAGGAGTGTGTGAAGCAGACCGGGAGGACTGTGTGAAGCAGACCGGGAGGAATGTGTGAAGCAGACCGGGAGGTGTGTGTGAAGCAGACCGGGAGGAGTGTGTGAAGCAGACGGGGAGGACTGTGTGAAGCAGACCGGGAGGAGTCTGTGAAGCAGACCGGGAGGAGTGTGTGAAGCAGACGGGGAGGACTGTGTGAAGCAGACCGGGAGGAATGTGTGAAGCAGACCGGGAGGAATGTGTGAAGCAGACCGGGAGGAATGTGTGAAGCAGACCAGGAGGAGAGAGTGAAGCAGACCGGGAGGAGTGAGTGAAGCAGACTGGGAGGAATATGTGAAGCAGACTGGGGGGAATGTGTGAAGCAGACTGGGAGGAATGTGTGAAGCAGACTGGGAGGAGTGAGTGAAGCAGACCGGGAGGAGTGTGTGAAGCAGACGGGGAGGAGTGTGTGAAGCAGACTGGGAGGAATGTGTGAAGCAGACCGGGAGGAGTGTGTGATGCAGACCGGGAGGAGTGTGTGAAGCAGACGGGGAGGAGTGTGTGAAGCAGACTGGGAGGAATGTGTGAAGCAGACTGGGAGGAGTGAGTGAAGCAGACCGGGAGGAGTGTGTGAAGCAGACTGGGAGGAGTGTGTGAAGCAGACGGGGAGGAGTGTGTGAAGGAGACTGGGAGGAATGTGTGAAGCAGACTGGGAGGAGTGAGTGAAGCAGACGGGGAGGAGTGCGTGAAGCAGACTGGGAGGAGTGTGTGAAGCAGACGGGAGGAGTGTGAAGCAGACTGGGAGGAATGTGTGAAGCAGACTGGGAGGAGTGAGTGAAAGCAGACCGGGAGGAGTGTGTGAAGCAGACGGGGAGGAGTGTGTGAAGCAGACAGGAGGAGTGTGTGAAGCAGACCGGGAGGAGTGTGTGAAGCAGACCGGGAGGAGTGTGTGAAGCAGACGGGGAGGACTGTGTGAAGCAGACCGGGAGGAATGTGTGAAGCAGACCGGGAGGAGTGTGTGAAGCAGACCGGGAGGATTGTGTGAAGCAGGCGGGGAGGACTGTGTGAAGCAGACTGGGAGGAGTGTGTGAAGCAGAGCGGGAGGAGTGTGTGAAGCAGACGGGGAGGACTGTGTGAAGCAGACGGGGAGGACTGTGTGAAGCAGACTAGGAGGAGTGTGTGAAGCAGACCGGGAGGAGTGTGTGAAGCAGACCGGGAGGAGTGTGTGAAGCAGACCGGGAGGAGTGTGTGAAGCAAACCGGGAGGAGTGTGTGAAGCAGACCGGGAGGAGTGTGTGAAGCAGACCGGGAGGAGTGTGTGAAGCAGACTGGGAGGAGTGTGTGAAGCAGACTGGGAGGAGTGTGTGAAGCAGACCGGGAGGAGTGTGTGAAGCAGACGGGAGGAATGTGTGAAGCAGACAGGGAGGAGTGTGTGAAGCAGACCGGGAGGATTGTGTGAAGCAGGCGGGGAGGACTGTGTGAAGCAGACTGGGAGGAGTGTGTGAAGCAGACCGGGAGGAGTGTGTGAAGCAGACGGGGAGGACTGTGTGAAGCAGACGGGGAGGACTGTGTGAAGCAGACTAGGAGGAGTGTGTGAAGCAGACCGGGAGGAGTGTGTGAAGCAGACCGGGAGGAGTGTGTGAAGCAGACGTGGAGGAGTGTGTGAAGCAGACCGGGAGGAATGTGTGAAGCAGACCGGGAGGAATGTGTGAAGCAGACCGGGAGGAATGTGTGAAGCAGACTGGGAGGAGTGTGTGAAGCAGACCGGGAGGAGAGAGTGAAGCAGACCGGGAGGAGTGAGTGAAGCAGACTGGGAGGAATGTGTGAAGCAGACTGGGAGGAATGTGTGAAGCAGACTGGGAGGAATGTGTGAAGCAGACTGGGAGGAGTGAGTGAAGCAGACCGGGAGGAGTGTGTGAAGCAGACGGGGAGGAGTGTGTGAAGCAGACCGGGAGGAGTGTGTGAAGCAGACCGGGAGGAGTCTGTGAAGCAGACGGGGAGGAGTGTGTGAAGCAGACTGGGAGGAATGTGTGAAGCAGACTGGGAGGAGTGAGTGAAGCAGACCGGGAGGAGTGTGTGAAGCAGACTGGGAGGAGTGTGTGAAGCAGACGGGGAGGAGTGTGTGAAGGAGACTGGGAGGAATGTGTGAAGCAGACTGGGAGGAGTGAGTGAAGTAGACCGGGAGGAGTGTGTGAAGCAGACGGGGAGGAGTGTGTGAAGCAGACTGGGAGGAGTGTGTGAAGCAGACGGGAGGAGTGTGAAGCAGACTGGGAGGAATGTGTGAAGCAGACGGGGAGGAGTGTGTGAAGCAGACAGGAGGAGTGTGTGAAGCAGACCGGGAGGAGTGTGTGAAGCAGACGGGGAGGACTGTGTGAAGCAGACCGGGAGGAATGTGTGAAGCAGACCGGGAGGAGTGTGTGAAGCAGGCGGGGAGGAGTGTGTGAAGCAGAGCGGGAGGAGTGTGTGAAGCAGACGGGGCGGACAGTGTGAAGCAGACGGGGAGGACTGTGTGAAGCAGACTGGGAGGAGTGTGTGAAGCAGAGCGGGAGGAGTGTGTGAAGCAGACGGGGAGGACTGTGTGAAGCAGACGGGGAGGACTGTGTGAAGCAGACTAGGAGGAGTGTGTGAAGCAGACCGGGAGGAGTGTGTGAAGCAGACCGGGAGGAGTGTGTGAAGCAGACCGGGAGGAGTGTGTGAAGCAAACCGGGAGGAGTGTGTGAAGCAGACCGGGAGGAGTATGTGAAGCAGACCGGGAGGAGTGTGTGAAGCAGACTGGGAGGAGTGTGTGAAGCAGACTGGGAGGAGTGTGTGAAGCAGACCGGGAGGAGTGTGTGAAGCAGACGGGAGGAATGTGTGAAGCAGACAGGGAGGAGTGTGTGAAGCAGACCGGGAGGATTGTGTGAAGCAGGCGGGGAGGACTGTGTGAAGCAGACGGGGAGGAGTGTGTGAAGCAGACCGGAAGGAGTGTGTGAAGCAGACGGGGAGGACTGTGTGAGGCAGACGGGGAGGACTGTGTGAAGCAGACTAGGAGGAGTGTGTGAAGCAGACCGGGAGGAGTGTGTGAAGCAGACCGGGAGGAGTGTGTGAAGCAGACCGGGAGGAGTGTGTGAAGCAAACCGGGAGGAGTGTGTGAAGCAGACCGGGAGGAGTGTGTGAAGCAGACCGGGAGGAGTGTGTGAAGCAGACTGGGAGGAGTGTGTGAAGCAGACCGGGAGGAGTGTGTGAAGCAGACCGGGAGGAGTGTGTGAAGCAGACGGGAGGAATGTGTGAAGCAGACAGGGAGGAGTGTGTGAAGCAGACGGGTGGAGTGTGTGAAGCAGACCGGGAGGAGTGTGTGAAGCAGACAGGGAGGAGTGTGTGAAGCAGACAGGAGGAGTGTGTGAAGCAGACAGGGAGGAGTGTGTGAAGCAGACCGGGAGAGGTGTGTGAAGCAGACTAGGAGGAGTGTGTGAAGCAGACCGGGAGGAGTGTGTGAAGCAGACTGGGAGGAGTGTGTGAAGCAGACCGGGAGGATTGTGTGAAGCTGACTGGGAGGAGTGTGTGAAGCAGACCGGGAGGAGTGTGTGAAGCAGACGGGAGGAGTGTGTGAAGCAGAGCGGGAGGAGTGTGTGAAACAGACCGGGAGGAGTGTGTGAAGCAGACCGGGAGGAGTGTGTGAAGCAGACCAGGAGGAGTGTGTGAAGCAGACGGGGAGGACTGTGTGAAGCAGACCGGGAGGAATGTGTGAAGCAGACCGGGAGGAGTGAGTGAAGCAGACTGGGAGGAGTGAGTGAAGCAGACTGGGAGGAATGTGTGAAGCAGACTGGGAGGAATGTGTGAAGCAGACTGGGAGGAATGTGTGAAGCAGACTGGGAGGAGTGAGTGAAGCAGACCGGGAGGAGTGTGTGAAGCAGACGGGGAGGAGTGTGTGAAGCAGACTGGGAGGAATGTGTGAAGCAGACCGGGAGGAGTGTGTGAAGCAGACCGGGAGGAGTCTGTGAAGCAGACGGGGAGGAGTGTGTGAAACAGACTGGGAGGAATGTGTGAAGCAGACTGGGAGGAGTGAGTGAAGCAGACCGGGAGGAGTGTGTGAAGCAGACTGGGAGGAGTGTGTGAAGCAGACGGGGAGGAGTGTGTGAAGCAGACTGGGAGGAATGTGTGAAGCAGACTGGGAGGAGTGAGTGAAGTAGACCGGGAGGAGTGTGTGAAGCAGACGGGGAGGAGTGTGTGAAGCAGACTGGGAGGTGTGTGTGAAGCAGACGGGAGGAGTGTGAAGCAGACTGGGAGGAATGTGTGAAGCAGACTGGGAGGAGTGAGTGAAGCAGACCGGGAGGAGTGTGTGAAGCAGACGGGGAGGAGTGTGTGAAGCAGACAGGAGGAGTGTGTGACGCAGACCGGGAGGAGTGTGTGAAGCAGACGGGGAGGACTGTGTGAAGCAGACCGGGAGGAATGTGTGAAGCAGACCGGGAGGAGTGAGTGAAGCAGACCGGGAGGAGTGAGTGAAGCAGACTGGGAGGAATGTGTGAAGCAGACTGGGAGGAATGTGTGAAGCAGACTGGGAGGAATGTGTGAAGCAGACTGGGAGGAGTGAGTGAAGCAGACCGGGAGGAGTGTGTGAAGCAGACGGGGAGGAGTGTGTGAAGCAGACTGGGAGGAATGTGTGAAGCAGACCGGGAGGAGTGTGTGAAGCAGACCGGGAGGAGTCTGTGAAGCAGACGGGGAGGAGTGTGTGAAACAGACTGGGAGGAATGTGTGAAGCAGACTGGGAGGAGTGAGTGAAGCAGACGGGGAGGATTGTGTGAAGCAGACTGGGAGGAATGTGTGAAGCAGACTGGGAGGAGTGAGTGAAGTAGACCGGGAGGAGTGTGTGAAGCAGACGGGGAGGAGTGTGTGAAGCAGACTGGGAGGAATGTGTGAAGCAGACTGGGAGGAGTGTGTGAAGCAGACCGGGAGGAGTGTGTGAAGCAGACTGGGAGGAGTGTGTGAAGCAGACGGGGAGGATTGTGTGAAGCAGACTGGGAGGAATGTGTGAAGCAGACTGGGAGGAGTGAGTGAAGCAGACGGGGAGGATTGTGTGAAGCAGACTGGGAGGAATGTGTGAAGCAGACTGGGAGGAGTGTGTGAAGCAGACCGGGAGGAGTGTGTGAAGCAGACTGGGAGGAGTGTGTGAAGCAGACGGGGAGGATTGTGTGAAGCAGACTGGGAGGAGTGTGTGAAGCAGACTGGGAGGAGTGAGTGAAGTAGACCGGGAGGAGTGTGTGAAGCAGACGGGGAGGAGTGTGTGAAGCAGACTGGGAGGAGTGTGTGAAGCAGACGGGAGGAGTGTGAAGCAGACTGGGAGGAATGTGTGAAGCAGACTGGGAGGAGTGAGTGAAGCAGACCGGGAGGAGTGTGTGAAGCAGACGGGGAGGAGTGTGTGAAGCAGACAGGAGGAGTGTGTGAAGCAGACCGGGAGGAGTGTGTGAAGCAGACGGGGAGGACTGTGTGAAGCAGACCGGGAGGAATGTGTGAAGGAGACCGGGAGGAGTGTGTGAAGCAGACCGGGAGGATTGTGTGAAGCAGGCGGGGAGGACTGTGTGAAGCAGACTGGGAGGAGTGTGTGAAGCAGAGCGGGAGGAGTGTGTGAAGCAGACGGGGAGGACTGTCTGAAGCAGACGGGGAGGACTGTGTGAAGCAGACTAGGAGGAGTGTGTGAAGCAGACCGGGAGGAGTATGTGAAGCAGACCGGGAGGAGTGTGTGAAGCAGACCGGGAGGAGTGTGTGAAGCAAACCGGGAGGAGTGTGTGAAGCAGACCGGGAGGAGTGTGTGAAGCAGACAGGGAGGAGTGTGTGAAGCAGACAGGAGGAGTGTGTGAAGCAGACAGGGAGGAGTGTGTGAAGCAGACCGGGAGAGGTGTGTGAAGCAGACCGGGAGAGGTGTGTGAAGCAGACCGGGAGGAGTGTGTGAAGCAGACCGGGAGGAGTGTGTGAAGCAGACTGGGAGGAGTGTGTGATGCAGACCGGGAGGATTGTGTGAAGCAGACTGGGAGGAGTGTGTGAAGCAGACCGGGAGGAGTGTGTGAAGCAGACGGGAGGAGTGTGTGAAGCAGAGCGGGAGGAGTGTGTGAAACAGACCGGGAGGAGTGTGTGAAGCAGACCGGGAGGAGTGTGTGAAGCAGACCGGGAGGAGTGTGTGAAGCAGACCGGGAGGAGTGTGTGAAGCAGACGGGGAGGACTGTGTGAAGCAGACCGGGAGGAATGTGTGAAGCAGACCGGGAGGAGTGAGTGAAGCAGACCGGGAGGAGTGTGTGAAGCAGACTGGGAGGAGTGTGTGAAGCAGACCGGGAGGACTGTGTGAAGCAGACCGGGAGGAATGTGTGAAGCAGACCGGGAGGAGTGAGTGAAGCAGACCGGGAGAGGTGTGTGAAGCAGACCGGGAGGAGTGTGTGAAGCAGACCGGGAGGAGTGTGTGAAGCAGACTGGGAGGAGTGTGTGATGCAGACCGGGAGGATTATGTGAAGCAGACTGGGAGGAGTGTGTGAAGCAGACCGGGAGGAGTGTGTGAAGCAGACCGGGAGGAGTGTGTGAAGCAGAGCGGGAGGAGTGTGTGAAACAGACCGGGAGGAGTGTGTGAAGCAGACCGGGAGGAGTGTGTGAAGCAGACCGGGAGGAGTGTGTGAAGCAGACGGGGAGGACTGTGTGAAGCAGACCGGGAGGAATGTGTGAAGCAGACCGGAAGGAGTGTGTGAAGCAGACTGGGAGGAATGTGTGAAGCAGACTGGGAGGAGTGTGTGAAGCAGACCGGGAGGACTGTGTGAAGCAGACCGGGAGGAATGTGTGAAGCAGACCGGGAGGAGTGAGTGAAGCAGACCGGGAGAGGTGTGTGAAGCAGACCGGGAGGAGTGTGTGAAGCAGACCGGGAGAGGTGTGTGAAGCAGACCGGGAGAGGTGTGTGAAGCAGACCGGGAGGAGTGTGTGAAGCAGACCGGGAGGAGTGTGTGAAGCAGACCGGGAGAGGTGTGTGAAGCAGACCGGGAGAGGTGTGTGAAGCAGACCGGGAGGAGTGTGTGAAGCAGACCGGGAGGAGTGTGTGAAGCAGACTGGGAGGAGTGTGTGATGCAGACCGGGAGGATTGTGTGAAGCAGACTGGGAGGAGTGTGTGAAGCAGACCGGGAGGAGTGTGTGAAGCAGACGGGAGGAGTGTGTGAAGCAGAGCGGGAGGAGTGTGTGAAACAGACCGGGAGGAGTGTGTGAAGCAGACCGGGAGGAGTGTGTGAAGCAGACCGGGAGGAGTGTGTGAAGCAGACGGGGAGGACTGTGTGAAGCAGACCGGGAGGAATGTGTGAAGCAGACCGGGAGGAGTGAGTGAAGCAGACCGGGAGGAGTGTGTGAAGCAGACTGGGAGGAGTGTGTGAAGCAGACCGGGAGGACTGTGTGAAGCAGACCGGGAGGAATGTGTGAAGCAGACCGGGAGGAGTGAGTGAAGCAGACCGGGAGAGGTGTGTGAAGCAGACCGGGAGGAGTGTGTGAAGCAGACCGGGAGGAGTGTGTGAAGCAGACTGGGAGGAGTGTGTGATGCAGACCGGGAGGATTGTGTGAAGCAGACTGGGAGGAGTGTGTGAAGCAGACCGGGAGGAGTGTGTGAAGCAGACCGGGAGAAGTGTGTGAAGCAGAGCGGGAGGAGTGTGTGAAACAGACCGGGAGGAGTGTGTGAAGCAGACCGGGAGGAATGTGTGAAGCAGACGGGGAGGAATGTGTGAAGCAGAATGGGAGGAGTGTGTGAAGCAGACCGGGCGGACTGTGTGAAGCAGACCGGGAGGAGTGTGTGAAGCAGACCGGGAGGAGTGTGTGAAGCAGACCGGGAGGAGTGTGTGAAGCAGACCGGGAGGAGTGTGTGAAGCAGACGGGGAGGACTGTGTGAAGCAGACCGGGAGGAATGTGTGAAGCAGACCGGGAGGAGTGTGTGAAGCAGACTGGGAGGAGTGTGTGAAGCAGACTGGGAGGAGTGTGTGAAGCAGACCGGGAGGAGTGTGTGAAGCAGACCGGGAGGAGTGTGTGAAGCAGACCGGGAGGAGTGTGTGAAGCAGACCGGGAGAGGTGTGTGAAGCAGACCGGGAGGAATGTGTGAAGCAGACCGGGAGGAATGTGTGAAGCAGACTGGGAGGAGTGTGTGAAGCAGACCGGGAGGAGTGTGTGAAGCAGACCGGGAGGAGTGTGTGAAGCAGACCGGGAGGACTGTGTGAAGCAGACCGGGAGGAATGTGTGAAGCAGACCGGGAGGAGTGTGTGAAGCAGACCGGGAGGAGTGTGTGAAGCAGACGGGGAGGACTGTGTGAAGCAGACCGGGAGGAGTCTGTGAAGCAGACCGGGAGGAGTGTGTGAAGCAGACGGGGAGGACTGTGTGAAGCAGACCGGGAGGAATGTGTGAAGCAGACCGGGAGGAATGTGTGAAGCAGACCGGGAGGAATGTGTGAAGCAGACCAGGAGGAGAGAGTGAAGCAGACCGGGAGGAGTGAGTGAAGCAGACTGGGAGGAATATGTGAAGCAGACTGGGGGGAATGTGTGAAGCAGACTGGGAGGAATGTGTGAAGCAGACTGGGAGGAGTGAGTGAAGCAGACCGGGAGGAGTGTGTGAAGCAGACCGGGAGGAGTGTGTGAAGCAGACGGGAGGAGTGTGTGAAGCAGCCTGGGAGGAGTGTGTGAAGCAGACGGGAGGAGTGTGAAGCAGACTGGGAGGAATGTGTGAAGCAGACTGGGAGGAGTGTGTGAAGCAGACCGGGAGGAGTGTGTGAAGCAGACGGGAGGAGTGTGTGAAGCAGCCTGGGAGGAGTGTGTGAAGCAGACGGGAGGAGTGTGTGAAGCAGCCTGGGAGGAGTGTGTGAAGCAGACGGGAGGAATGTGTGAAGCAGACTGGGAGGAATGTGTGAAGTAGACCGGGAGGAGTGTGTGAAGCAGACCGGGAGGAGTGTGTGAAGCAGACCGGGAGGAGTGTGAAGCAGACTGGGAGGAGTGTGTGAAGCAGACTGGGAGGAGTGTGTGAAGCAGACCGGGAGGAGTGTGTGAAGCAGACTGGGAGGAGTGTGAAGCAGACTGGGAGGAGTGTGTGAAGCAGACTGGGAGGAATGTGTGAAGCAGACTGGGAGGAATGTGTGAAGCAGACCGGGAGGAGTGTGTGAAGCAGACTGGGAGGAGTGTGTGAAGCAGACCGGGAGGAGTGTGTGAAGCAGACTGGGAGGAGTGTGAAGCAGACGGGAGGAGTGTGAAGCAGACTGGGAGGAATGTGTGAAGCAGACTGGGAGGAGTGTGAAGCAGACGGGAGGAGTGTGAAGCAGACTGGGAGGAATGTGTGAAGCAGACTGGGAGGAGTGTGAAGCAGACGGGAGGAGTGTGAAGCAGACTGGGAGGAATGTGTGAAGCAGACCGGGAGGAATGTGTGAAGCAGACCGGGAGGAGTGTGTGAAGCAGACCGGGAGGAGTGTGTGAAGCAAACCGGGAGGAGTGTGTGAAGCAGACCGGGAGGAGTGTGTGAAGCAGACCGGGAGGAGTGTGTGAAGCAGACTGGGAGGAGTGTGTGAAGCAGACTGGGAGGAGTGTGTGAAGCAGACCGGTAGGAGTGTGTGAAGCAGACGGGAGGAATGTGTGAAGCAGACAGGGAGGAGTGTGTGAAGCAGACCGGGAGGATTGTGTGAAGCAGGCGGGGAGGACTGTGTGAAGCAGACTGGGAGGAGTGTGTGAAGCAGACCGGGAGGAGTGTGTGAAGCAGACGGGGAGGACTGTGTGAAGCAGACGGGGAGGACTGTGTGAAGCAGACTAGGAGGAGTGTGTGAAGCAGACCGGGAGGAGTGTGTGAAGCAGACCGGGAGGAGTGTGTGAAGCAGACGTGGAGGAGTGTGTGAAGCAGACCGGGAGGAATGTGTGAAGCAGACCGGGAGGAATGTGTGAAGCAGACCGGGAGGAATGTGTGAAGCAGACTGGGAGGAGTGTGTGAAGCAGACCGGGAGGAGAGAGTGAAGCAGACCGGGAGGAGTGAGTGAAGCAGACTGGGAGGAATGTGTGAAGCAGACTGGGAGGAATGTGTGAAGCAGACTGGGAGGAATGTGTGAAGCAGACTGGGAGGAGTGAGTGAAGCAGACCGGGAGGAGTGTGTGAAGCAGACGGGGAGGAGTGTGTGAAGCAGACTGGGAGAAATGTGTGAAGCAGACCGGGAGGAGTGTGTGAAGCAGACCGGGAGGAGTCTGTGAAGCAGACGGGGAGGAGTGTGTGAAGCAGACTGGGAGGAATGTGTGAAGCAGACTGGGAGGAGTGAGTGAAGCAGACCGGGAGGAGTGTGTGAAGCAGACTGGGAGGAGTGTGTGAAGCAGACGGGGAGGAGTGTGTGAAGGAGACGGGGAGGACTGTGTGAAGCAGACCGGGAGGAATGTGTGAAGCAGACTGGGAGGAGTGAGTGAAGCAGACCGGGAGGAGTGTGTGAAGCAGACGGGGAGGAGTGTGTGAAGCAGACGGGGAGGAGTGTGTGAAGCAGACTGGGAGGAGTGTGTGAAGCAGACGGGAGGAGTGTGAAGCAGACTGGGAGGAATGTGTGAAGCAGACTGGGAGGAGTGAGTGAAGCAGACCGGGAGGAGTGTGTGAAGCAGACGGGGAGGAGTGTGTGAAGCAGACGGGGAGGAGTGTGTGAAGCAGACCGGGAGGAGTGTGTGAAGCAGACCGGGAGGAGTGTGTGAAGCAGACGGGGAGGAGTGTGTGAAGCAGACGGGGAGGAGTGTGTGAAGCAGACCGGGAGGAGTGTGTGAAGCAGACCGGGAGGAGTGTGTGAAGCAGACCGGGAGGAGTGTGTGAAGCAGACGGGGAGGAGTGTGTGAAGCAGACTGGGAGGAGTGTGTGAAGCAGACGGGAGGAGTGTGAAGCAGACTGGGAGGAATGTGTGAAGCAGACTGGGAGGAGTGAGTGAAGCAGACCGGGAGGAGTGTGTGAAGCAGACGGGGAGGAGTGTGTGAAGCAGACAGGAGGAGTGTGTGAAGCAGACCGGGAGGAGTGTGTGAAGCAGACGGGGAGGACTGTGTGAAGCAGACCGGGAGGAATGTGTGAAGCAGACCGGGAGGAGTGTGTGAAGCAGACCGGGAGGATTGTGTGAAGCAGGCGGGGAGGAGTGTGTGAAGCAGAGCGGGAGGAGTGTGTGAAGCAGACGGGGCGGACAGTGTGAAGCAGACGGGGAGGACTGTGTGAAGCAGACTGGGAGGAGTGTGTGAAGCAGAGCGGGAGGAGTGTGTGAAGCAGACGGGGAGGACTGTGTGAAGCAGACGGGGAGGACTGTGTGAAGCAGACTAGGAGGAGTGTGTGAAGCAGACCGGGAGGAGTGTGTGAAGCAGACCGGGAGGAGTGTGTGAAGCAGACCGGGAGGAGTGTGTGAAGCAAACCGGGAGGAGTGTGTGAAGCAGACCGGGAGGAGTATGTGAAGCAGACCGGGAGGAGTGTGTGAAGCAGACTGGGAGGAGTGTGTGAAGCAGACTGGGAGGAGTGTGTGAAGCAGACCGGGAGGAGTGTGTGAAGCAGACGGGAGGAATGTGTGAAGCAGACAGGGAGGAGTGTGTGAAGCAGACCGGGAGGATTGTGTGAAGCAGGCGGGGAGGACTGTGTGAAGCAGACGGGGAGGAGTGTGTGAAGCAGACCGGAAGGAGTGTGTGAAGCAGACGGGGAGGACTGTGTGAGGCAGACGGGGAGGACTGTGTGAAGCAGACTAGGAGGAGTGTGTGAAGCAGACCGGGAGGAGTGTGTGAAGCAGACCGGGAGGAGTGTGTGAAGCAGACCGGGAGGAGTGTGTGAAGCAAACCGGGAGGAGTGTGTGAAGCAGACCGGGAGGAGTGTGTGAAGCAGACCGGGAGGAGTGTGTGAAGCAGACTGGGAGGAGTGTGTGAAGCAGACCGGGAGGAGTGTGTGAAGCAGACCGGGAGGAGTGTGTGAAGCAGACGGGAGGAATGTGTGAAGCAGACAGGGAGGAGTGTGTGAAGCAGACGGGTGGAGTGTGTGAAGCAGACCGGGAGGAGTGTGTGAAGCAGACAGGGAGGAGTGTGTGAAGCAGACAGGAGGAGTGTGTGAAGCAGACAGGGAGGAGTGTGTGAAGCAGACCGGGAGAGGTGTGTGAAGCAGACTAGGAGGAGTGTGTGAAGCAGACCGGGAGGAGTGTGTGAAGCAGACTGGGAGGAGTGTGTGAAGCAGACCGGGAGGATTGTGTGAAGCTGACTGGGAGGAGTGTGTGAAGCAGACCGGGAGGAGTGTGTGAAGCAGACGGGAGGAGTGTGTGAAGCAGAGCGGGAGGAGTGTGTGAAACAGACCGGGAGGAGTGTGTGAAGCAGACCGGGAGGAGTGTGTGAAGCAGACCAGGAGGAGTGTGTGAAGCAGACGGGGAGGACTGTGTGAAGCAGACCGGGAGGAATGTGTGAAGCAGACCGGGAGGAGTGAGTGAAGCAGACTGGGAGGAGTGAGTGAAGCAGACTGGGAGGAATGTGTGAAGCAGACTGGGAGGAATGTGTGAAGCAGACTGGGAGGAATGTGTGAAGCAGACTGGGAGGAGTGAGTGAAGCAGACCGGGAGGAGTGTGTGAAGCAGACGGGGAGGAGTGTGTGAAGCAGACTGGGAGGAATGTGTGAAGCAGACCGGGAGGAGTGTGTGAAGCAGACCGGGAGGAGTCTGTGAAGCAGACGGGGAGGAGTGTGTGAAACAGACTGGGAGGAATGTGTGAAGCAGACTGGGAGGAGTGAGTGAAGCAGACCGGGAGGAGTGTGTGAAGCAGACTGGGAGGAGTGTGTGAAGCAGACGGGGAGGAGTGTGTGAAGCAGACTGGGAGGAATGTGTGAAGCAGACTGGGAGGAGTGAGTGAAGTAGACCGGGAGGAGTGTGTGAAGCAGACGGGGAGGAGTGTGTGAAGCAGACTGGGAGGTGTGTGTGAAGCAGACGGGAGGAGTGTGAAGCAGACTGGGAGGAATGTGTGAAGCAGACTGGGAGGAGTGAGTGAAGCAGACCGGGAGGAGTGTGTGAAGCAGACGGGGAGGAGTGTGTGAAGCAGACAGGAGGAGTGTGTGACGCAGACCGGGAGGAGTGTGTGAAGCAGACGGGGAGGACTGTGTGAAGCAGACCGGGAGGAATGTGTGAAGCAGACCGGGAGGAGTGAGTGAAGCAGACCGGGAGGAGTGAGTGAAGCAGACTGGGAGGAATGTGTGAAGCAGACTGGGAGGAATGTGTGAAGCAGACTGGGAGGAATGTGTGAAGCAGACTGGGAGGAGTGAGTGAAGCAGACCGGGAGGAGTGTGTGAAGCAGACGGGGAGGAGTGTGTGAAGCAGACTGGGAGGAATGTGTGAAGCAGACCGGGAGGAGTGTGTGAAGCAGACCGGGAGGAGTCTGTGAAGCAGACGGGGAGGAGTGTGTGAAACAGACTGGGAGGAATGTGTGAAGCAGACTGGGAGGAGTGAGTGAAGCAGACGGGGAGGATTGTGTGAAGCAGACTGGGAGGAATGTGTGAAGCAGACTGGGAGGAGTGAGTGAAGTAGACCGGGAGGAGTGTGTGAAGCAGACGGGGAGGAGTGTGTGAAGCAGACTGGGAGGAATGTGTGAAGCAGACTGGGAGGAGTGTGTGAAGCAGACCGGGAGGAGTGTGTGAAGCAGACTGGGAGGAGTGTGTGAAGCAGACGGGGAGGATTGTGTGAAGCAGACTGGGAGGAATGTGTGAAGCAGACTGGGAGGAGTGAGTGAAGCAGACGGGGAGGATTGTGTGAAGCAGACTGGGAGGAATGTGTGAAGCAGACTGGGAGGAGTGTGTGAAGCAGACCGGGAGGAGTGTGTGAAGCAGACTGGGAGGAGTGTGTGAAGCAGACGGGGAGGATTGTGTGAAGCAGACTGGGAGGAATGTGTGAAGCAGACTGGGAGGAGTGAGTGAAGTAGACCGGGAGGAGTGTGTGAAGCAGACGGGGAGGAGTGTGTGAAGCAGACTGGGAGGAGTGTGTGAAGCAGACGGGAGGAGTGTGAAGCAGACTGGGAGGAATGTGTGAAGCAGACTGGGAGGAGTGAGTGAAGCAGACCGGGAGGAGTGTGTGAAGCAGACGGGGAGGAGTGTGTGAAGCAGACAGGAGGAGTGTGTGAAGCAGACCGGGAGGAGTGTGTGAAGCAGACGGGGAGGACTGTGTGAAGCAGACCGGGAGGAATGTGTGAAGGAGACCGGGAGGAGTGTGTGAAGCAGACCGGGAGGATTGTGTGAAGCAGGCGGGGAGGACTGTGTGAAGCAGACTGGGAGGAGTGTGTGAAGCAGAGCGGGAGGAGTGTGTGAAGCAGACGGGGAGGACTGTCTGAAGCAGACGGGGAGGACTGTGTGAAGCAGACTAGGAGGAGTGTGTGAAGCAGACCGGGAGGAGTATGTGAAGCAGACCGGGAGGAGTGTGTGAAGCAGACCGGGAGGAGTGTGTGAAGCAAACCGGGAGGAGTGTGTGAAGCAGACCGGGAGGAGTGTGTGAAGCAGACAGGGAGGAGTGTGTGAAGCAGACAGGAGGAGTGTGTGAAGCAGACAGGGAGGAGTGTGTGAAGCAGACCGGGAGAGGTGTGTGAAGCAGACCGGGAGAGGTGTGTGAAGCAGACCGGGAGGAGTGTGTGAAGCAGACCGGGAGGAGTGTGTGAAGCAGACCGGGAGGATTGTGTGAAGCAGACTGGGAGGAGTGTGTGAAGCAGACCGGGAGGAGTGTGTGAAGCAGACGGGAGGAGTGTGTGAAGCAGAGCGGGAGGAGTGTGTGAAACAGACCGGGAGGAGTGTGTGAAGCAGACCGGGAGGAGTGTGTGAAGCAGACCGGGAGGAGTGTGTGAAGCAGACCGGGAGGAGTGTGTGAAGCAGACGGGGAGGACTGTGTGAAGCAGACCGGGAGGAATGTGTGAAGCAGACCGGGAGGATTGTGTGAAGCAGACTGGGAGGAGTGTGTGAAGCAGACCGGGAGGAGTGTGTGAAGCAGACGGGAGGAGTGTGTGAAGCAGAGCGGGAGGAGTGTGTGAAACAGACCGGGAGGAGTGTGTGAAGCAGACCGGGAGGAGTGTGTGAAGCAGACCGGGAGGAGTGTGTGAAGCAGACCGGGAGGAGTGTGTGAAGCAGACGGGGAGGACTGTGTGAAGCAGACCGGGAGGAATGTGTGAAGCAGACCGGGAGGAGTGAGTGAAGCAGACCGGGAGGAGTGTGTGAAGCAGACTGGGAGGAGTGTGTGAAGCAGACCGGGAGGACTGTGTGAAGCAGACCGGGAGGAATGTGTGAAGCAGACCGGGAGGAGTGAGTGAAGCAGACCGGGAGAGGTGTGTGAAGCAGACCGGGAGGAGTGTGTGAAGCAGACCGGGAGGAGTGTGTGAAGCAGACTGGGAGGAGTGTGTGATGCAGACCGGGAGGATTGTGTGAAGCAGACTGGGAGGAGTGTGTGAAGCAGACCGGGAGGAGTGTGTGAAGCAGACCGGGAGGAGTGTGTGAAGCAGAGCGGGAGGAGTGTGTGAAACAGACCGGGAGGAGTGTGTGAAGCAGACCGGGAGGAGTGTGTGAAGCAGACCGGGAGGAGTGTGTGAAGCAGACCGGGAGGACTGTGTGAAGCAGACCGGGAGGAATGTGTGAAGCAGACCGGGAGGAGTGAGTGAAGCAGACCGGGAGAGGTGTGTGAAGCAGACCGGGAGGAGTGTGTGAAGCAGACCGGGAGAGGTGTGTGAAGCAGACCGGGAGAGGTGTGTGAAGCAGACCGGGAGGAGTGTGTGAAGCAGACCGGGAGGAGTGTGTGAAGCAGACCGGGAGAGGTGTGTGAAGCAGACCGGGAGAGGTGTGTGAAGCAGACCGGGAGGAGTGTGTGAAGCAGACCGGGAGGAGTGTGTGAAGCAGACTGGGAGGAGTGTGTGATGCAGACCGGGAGGATTGTGTGAAGCAGACTGGGAGGAGTGTGTGAAGCAGACCGGGAGGAGTGTGTGAAGCAGACGGGAGGAGTGTGTGAAGCAGAGCGGGAGGAGTGTGTGAAACAGACCGGGAGGAGTGTGTGAAGCAGACCGGGAGGAGTGTGTGAAGCAGACCGGGAGGAGTGTGTGAAGCAGACGGGGAGGACTGTGTGAAGCAGACCGGGAGGAATGTGTGAAGCAGACCGGGAGGAGTGAGTGAAGCAGACCGGGAGGAGTGTGTGAAGCAGACTGGGAGGAGTGTGTGAAGCAGACCGGGAGGACTGTGTGAAGCAGACCGGGAGGAATGTGTGAAGCAGACCGGGAGGAGTGAGTGAAGCAGACCGGGAGAGGTGTGTGAAGCAGACCGGGAGGAGTGTGTGAAGCAGACCGGGAGGAGTGTGTGAAGCAGACTGGGAGGAGTGTGTGATGCAGACCGGGAGGATTGTGTGAAGCAGACTGGGAGGAGTGTGTGAAGCAGACCGGGAGGAGTGTGTGAAGCAGACCGGGAGAAGTGTGTGAAGCAGAGCGGGAGGAGTGTGTGAAACAGACCGGGAGGAGTGTGTGAAGCAGACCGGGAGGAGTGTGTGAAGCAGACCGGGAGGAGTGTGTGAAGCAGACGGGGAGGACTGTGTGAAGCAGACCGGGAGGAATGTGTGAAGCAGACCGGAAGGAGTGTGTGAAGCAGACTGGGAGGAATGTGTGAAGCAGACTGGGAGGAATGTGTGAAGCAGACTGGGAGGAATGAGTGAAGTAGACCGGGAGGAGTGTGTGAAGCAGACGGGGAGGAGTGTGTGAAGCAGACTGGGAGGAATGTGTGAAGCAGACCGGGAGGAGTGTGTGAAGCAGACCGGGAGGAATGTGTGAAGCAGACGGGGAGGAGTGTGTGAAGCAGACCGGGAGGAATGTGTGAAGCAGACTGGGAGGAGTGTGTGAAGCAGACAGGGAGGAGTGTGTGAAGCAGACCGGGAGAGGTGTGTGAAGCAGACTAGGAGGAGTGTGTGAAGCAGACCGGGAGGAGTGTGTGAAGCAGACTGGGAGGAGTGTGTGAAGCAGACCGGGAGGATTGTGTGAAGCTGACTGGGAGGAGTGTGTGAAGCAGACCGGGAGGAGTGTGTGAAGCAGACGGGAGGAGTGTGTGAAGCAGAGCGGGAGGAGTGTGTGAAACAGACCGGGAGGAGTGTGTGAAGCAGACCGGGAGGAGTGTGTGAAGCAGACCAGGAGGACTGTGTGAAGCAGACCGGGAGGAATGTGTGAAGCAGACCGGGAGGAGTGAGTGAAGCAGACTGGGAGGAGTGAGTGAAGCAGACTGGGAGGAATGTGTGAAGCAGACTGGGAGGAATGTGTGAAGCAGACTGGGAGGAATGTGTGAAGCAGACTGGGAGGAGTGAGTGAAGCAGACCGGGAGGAGTGTGTGAAGCAGACGGGGAGGAGTGTGTGAAGCAGACTGGGAGGAATGTGTGAAGCAGACCGGGAGGAGTGTGTGAAGCAGACCGGGAGGAGTCTGTGAAGCAGACGGGGAGGAGTGTGTGAAACAGACTGGGAGGAATGTGTGAAGCAGACTGGGAGGAGTGAGTGAAGCAGACCGGGAGGAGTGTGTGAAGCAGACTGGGAGGAGTGTGTGAAGCAGACGGGGAGGAGTGTGTGAAGCAGACTGGGAGGAATGTGTGAAGCAGACTGGGAGGAGTGAGTGAAGTAGACCGGGAGGAGTGTGTGAAGCAGACGGGGAGGAGTGTGTGAAGCAGACTGGGAGGTGTGTGTGAAGCAGACGGGAGGAGTGTGAAGCAGACTGGGAGGAATGTGTGAAGCAGACTGGGAGGAGTGAGTGAAGCAGACCGGGAGGAGTGTGTGAAGCAGACGGGGAGGAGTGTGTGAAGCAGACAGGAGGAGTGTGTGACGCAGACCAGGAGGAGTGTGCGAAGCAGACCGGGAGGAATGTGTGAAGCAGACCGGGAGGAGTGAGTGAAGCAGACCGGGAGGAGTGAGTGAAGCAGACTGGGAGGAATGTGTGAAGCAGACTGGGAGGAATGTGTGAAGCAGACTGGGAGGAATGTGTGAAGCAGACTGGGAGGAGTGAGTGAAGCAGACCGGGAGGAGTGTGTGAAGCAGACGGGGAGGAGTGTGTGAAGCAGACTGGGAGGAATGTGTGAAGCAGACCGGGAGGAGTGTGTGAAGCAGACCGGGAGGAGTCTGTGAAGCAGACGGGGAGGAGTGTGTGAAACAGACTGGGAGGAATGTGTGAAGCAGACTGGGAGGAGTGAGTGAAGCAGACCGGGAGGAGTGTGTGAAGCAGACTGGGAGGAGTGTGTGAAGCAGACGGGGAGGATTGTGTGAAGCAGTCTGGGAGGAATGTGTGAAGCAGACTGGGAGGAGTGAGTGAAGTAGACCGGGAGGAGTGTGTGAAGCAGACGGGGAGGAGTGTGTGAAGCAGACTGGGAGGAGTGTGTGAAGCAGACGGGAGGAGTGTGAAGCAGACTGGGAGGAATGTGTGAAGCAGACTGGGAGGAGTGAGTGAAGCAGACCGGGAGGAGTGTGTGAAGCAGACGGGGAGGAGTGTGTGAAGCAGACAGGAGGAGTGTGTGAAGCAGACCGGGAGGAGTGTGTGAAGCAGACGGGGAGGACTGTGTGAAGCAGACCGGGAGGAATGTGTGAAGGAGACCGGGAGGAGTGTGTGAAGCAGACCGGGAGGATTGTGTGAAGCAGGCGGGGAGGACTGTGTGAAGCAGACTGGGAGGAGTGTGTGAAGCAGAGCGGGAGGAGTGTGTGAAGCAGAGGGGGAGGACTGTCTGAAGCAGACGGGGAGGACTGTGTGAAGCAGACTAGGAGGAGTGTGTGAAGCAGACCGGGAGGAGTATGTGAAGCAGACCGGGAGGAGTGTGTGAAGCAGACCGGGAGGAGTGTGTGAAGCAAACCGGGAGGAGTGTGTGAAGCAGACCGGGAGGAGTGTGTGAAGCAGACAGGGAGGAGTGTGTGAAGCAGACAGGAGGAGTGTGTGAAGCAGACAGGGAGGAGTGTGTGAAGCAGACCGGGAGAGGTGTGTGAAGCAGACCGGGAGAGGTGTGTGAAGCAGACCGGGAGGAGTGTGTGAAGCAGACCGGGAGGAGTGTGTGAAGCAGACTGGGAGGAGTGTGTGATGCAGACCGGGAGGATTGTGTGAAGCAGACTGGGAGGAGTGTGTGAAGCAGACCGGGAGGAGTGTGTGAAGCAGACGGGAGGAGTGTGTGAAGCAGAGCGGGAGGAGTGTGTGAAACAGACCGGGAGGAGTGTGTGAAGCAGACCGGGAGGAGTGTGTGAAGCAGACCGGGAGGAGTGTGTGAAGCAGACCGGGAGGAGTGTGTGAAGCAGACGGGGAGGACTGTGTGAAGCAGACCGGGAGGAATGTGTGAAGCAGACCGGGAGGAGTGAGTGAAGCAGACCGGGAGGAGTGTGTGAAGCAGACTGGGAGGAGTGTGTGAAGCAGACCGGGAGGACTGTGTGAAGCAGACCGGGAGGAATGTGTGAAGCAGACCGGGAGGAGTGAGTGAAGCAGACCGGGAGAGGTGTGTGAAGCAGACCGGGAGGAGTGTGTGAAGCAGACCGGGAGGAGTGTGTGAAGCAGACTGGGAGGAGTGTGTGATGCAGACCGGGAGGATTGTGTGAAGCAGACTGGGAGGAGTGTGTGAAGCAGACCGGGAGGAGTGTGTGAAGCAGACCGGGAGGAGTGTGTGAAGCAGAGCGGGAGGAGTGTGTGAAACAGACCGGGAGGAGTGTGTGAAGCAGACCGGGAGGAGTGTGTGAAGCAGACCGGGAGGAGTGTGTGAAGCAGACGGGGAGGACTGTGTGAAGCAGACCGGGAGGAATGTGTGAAGCAGACCGGAAGGAGTGTGTGAAGCAGACTGGGAGGAATGTGTGAAGCAGACTGGGAGGAGTGTGTGAAGCAGACCGGGAGGACTGTGTGAAGCAGACCGGGAGGAATGTGTGAAGCAGACCGGGAGGAGTGAGTGAAGCAGACAGGGAGAGGTGTGTGAAGCAGACCGGGAGGAGTGTGTGAAGCAGACCGGGAGAGGTGTGTGAAGCAGACCGGGAGAGGTGTGTGAAGCAGACCGGGAGGAGTGTGTGAAGCAGACCGGGAGGAGTGTGTGAAGCAGACCGGGAGAGGTGTGTGAAGCAGACCGGGAGAGGTGTGTGAAGCAGACCGGGAGGAGTGTGTGAAGCAGACCGGGAGGAGTGTGTGAAGCAGACTGGGAGGAGTGTGTGATGCAGACCGGGAGGATTGTGTGAAGCAGACTGGGAGGAGTGTGTGAAGCAGACCGGGAGGAGTGTGTGAAGCAGACGGGAGGAGTGTGTGAAGCAGAGCGGGAGGAGTGTGTGAAACAGACCGGGAGGAGTGTGTGAAGCAGACCGGGAGGAGTGTGTGAAGCAGACCGGGAGGAGTGTGTGAAGCAGACGGGGAGGACTGTGTGAAGCAGACCGGGAGGAATGTGTGAAGCAGACCGGGAGGAGTGAGTGAAGCAGACCGGGAGGAGTGTGTGAAGCAGACTGGGAGGAGTGTGTGAAGCAGACCGGGAGGACTGTGTGAAGCAGACCGGGAGGAATGTGTGAAGCAGACCGGGAGGAGTGAGTGAAGCAGACCGGGAGAGGTGTGTGAAGCAGACCGGGAGGAGTGTGTGAAGCAGACCGGGAGGAGTGTGTGAAGCAGACTGGGAGGAGTGTGTGATGCAGACCGGGAGGATTGTGTGAAGCAGACTGGGAGGAGTGTGTGAAGCAGACCGGGAGGAGTGTGTGAAGCAGACCGGGAGGAGTGTGTGAAGCAGAGCGGGAGGAGTGTGTGAAACAGACCGGGAGGAGTGTGTGAAGCAGACCGGGAGGAGTGTGTGAAGCAGACCGGGAGGAGTGTGTGAAGCAGACGGGGAGGACTGTGTGAAGCAGACCGGGAGGAATGTGTGAAGCAGACCGGAAGGAGTGTGTGAAGCAGACTGGGAGGAATGTGTGAAGCAGACTGGGAGGAATGTGTGAAGCAGACTGGGAGGAATGAGTGAAGTAGACCGGGAGGAGTGTGTGAAGCAGACGGGGAGGAGTGTGTGAAGCAGACTGGGAGGAATGTGTGAAGCAGACCGGGAGGAGTGTGTGAAGCAGACCGGGAGGAATGTGTGAAGCAGACGGGGAGGAGTGTGTGAAGCAGACCGGGAGGAATGTGTGAAGCAGACTGGGAGGAGTGTGTGAAGCAGATTGGGAGGAGTGTGTGAAGCAGCCTGGGAGGAGTGTGTGAAGCAGACGGGGAGGAGTGTGTGAAGCAGACTGGGAGGAATGTGTGACGCAGACTGGGAGGAGTGTGTGAAGCAGACTGGGAGGAGTGAGTGAAGCAGACCGGGAGGAGTGTGTGAAGCAGACGGGGAGGAGTGTGTGAAGCAGACTGGGAGCAGTGTGTGAAACAGACGGGAGGAGTGTGAAGCAGACTGGGAGGAATGTGTGAAGCAGACTGGGAGGAGTGAGTGAAGCAGACCGGGAGGAATGTGTCAAGCAGACCGGGAGGAGTGTGTGAAGCAGACCGGGAGGAGGGTGTGAAGCAGACTGGGAGGAGTGTGAAGCAGACCGGGAGGAGTGTGTGAAGCAGACGGGGAGGAGTGTGTGAAGCGGACGGGGAGGAGTGTGTGAAGCAGACAGGAGGAGTGTGTGAAGCAGACCGGGAGGAATGTGTCAAGCAGACCGGGAGGAGTGTGTGAAGCAGACCGGGAGGAGGGTGTGAAGCAGACTGGGAGGAGTGTGAAGCAGACCGGGAGGAGTGTGTGAAGCAGACCGGGAGGAGTGTGTGAAGCAGACAGGGAGGAGTGTGTGAAGCAGACCGGGAGGAGTGTGTGAAGCAGACTGGGAGGAGTGTGTGAAGCAGACTGGGAGGAGTGTGAAGCAGACCGGGAGGGGTGTGTGAAGCAGACTGGGAGGAGTGTGAAGCAGACCGGGGGGAGTGTATGAAGCAGACCGGGAGGAATGTGTGAAGCAGACAGGGAGGAGTGTGTGAAGCAGACCGGGAGGAGTGTGTGAAGCAGACCGGGAGGAGTGTGTGAAGCAGACTGGGAGGAGTGTGAAGCAGACCGGGAGGAGTGTATGAAGCAGACCGGGAGGAGTGTGTGAAGCAGACAGGGAGGAGTGTGTGAAGCAGACCGGGAGGAGTGTGTGAAGCAGACGGGAGGAGTGTGTGAAGCAGACCGGGAGGAGTGTGTGAAGCAGACCGGGAGGAGTGTGTGAAGCAGGCTGGGAGGAGTGTGTGAAGCAGACCGGGAGGACTGTGTGAAGCAGACTGGGAGGAGTGTGTGAAGCAGACCGGGAGGAGTGTGTGAAGCAGACGGGAGGAGTGTGTGAAGCAGAGCGGGAGGAATGTGTGAAGCAGACTGGGAGGAGTGAGTGAAGCAGACCGGGAGGAGTGTGTGAAGCAGACGGGGAGGAGTGTGTGAAGCAGACAGGAGGAGTGTGTGAAGCAGACCGGGAGGAGTGTGTGAAGCAGACGGGGAGGACTGTGTGAAGCAGACCGGGAGGAATGTGTGAAGGAGACCGGGAGGAGTGTGTGAAGCAGACCGGGAGGATTGTGTGAAGCAGGCGGGGAGGACTGTGTGAAGCAGACTGGGAGGAGTGTGTGAAGCAGAGCGGGAGGAGTGTGTGAAGCAGAGGGGGAGGACTGTCTGAAGCAGACGGGGAGGACTGTGTGAAGCAGACTAGGAGGAGTGTGTGAAGCAGACCGGGAGGAGTATGTGAAGCAGACCGGGAGGAGTGTGTGAAGCAGACCTGGAGGAGTGTGTGAAGCAAACCGGGAGGAGTGTGTGAAGCAGACCGGGAGGAGTGTGTGAAGCAGACAGGGAGGAGTGTGTGAAGCAGACAGGAGGAGTGTGTGAAGCAGACAGGGAGGAGTGTGTGAAGCAGACCGGGAGAGGTGTGTGAAGCAGACCGGGAGAGGTGTGTGAAGCAGACCGGGAGGAGTGTGTGAAGCAGACCGGGAGGAGTGTGTGAAGCAGACCGGGAGGGGTGTGTGAAGCAGACCGGGAGGAGTGTGTGACGCAGACCGGGAGGAGTGTGTGAAGCAGACCGGGAGGAGTGTGTGAAGCAGACCGGGAGGAGTGTGTGAAGCAGACCGGGAGAGGTGTGTGAAGCAGACCGGGAGGAGTGTGTGAAGCAGACCGGGAGGAGTGTGTGAAGCAGACCGGGAGGAGTGTGTGAAGCAGACTGGGAGGAGTGTGTGATGCAGACCGGGAGGATTGTGTGAAGCAGACTGGGAGGAGTGTGTGAAGCAGACCGGGAGGAGTGTGTGAAGCAGACGGGAGGAGTGTGTGAAGCAGAGCGGGAGGAGTGTGTGAAACAGACCGGGAGGAGTGTGTGAAGCAGACCGGGAGGAGTGTGTGAAGCAGACCGGGAGGAGTGTGTGAAGCAGACCGGGAGGAGTGTGTGAAGCAGACGGGGAGGACTGTGTGAAGCAGACCGGGAGGAATGTGTGAAGCAGACCGGGAGGAGTGAGTGAAGCAGACCGGGAGGAGTGTGTGAAGCAGACTGGGAGGAGTGTGTGAAGCAGACCGGGAGGACTGTGTGAAGCAGACCGGGAGGAATGTGTGAAGCAGACCGGGAGGAGTGAGTGAAGCAGACCGGGAGAGGTGTGTGAAGCAGACCGGGAGGAGTGTGTGAAGCAGACCGGGAGGAGTGTGTGAAGCAGACTGGGAGGAGTGTGTGATGCAGACCGGGAGGATTGTGTGAAGCAGACTGGGAGGAGTGTGTGAAGCAGACCGGGAGGAGTGTGTGAAGCAGACCGGGAGGAGTGTGTGAAGCAGAGCGGGAGGAGTGTGTGAAACAGACCGGGAGGAGTGTGTGAAGCAGACCGGGAGGAGTGTGTGAAGCAGACCGGGAGGAGTGTGTGAAGCAGACGGGGAGGACTGTGTGAAGCAGACCGGGAGGAATGTGTGAAGCAGACCGGAAGGAGTGTGTGAAGCAGACTGGGAGGAATGTGTGAAGCAGACTGGGAGGAGTGTGTGAAGCAGACCGGGAGGACTGTGTGAAGCAGACCGGGAGGAATGTGTGAAGCAGACCGGGAGGAGTGAGTGAAGCAGACCGGGAGAGGTGTGTGAAGCAGACCGGGAGGAGTGTGTGAAGCAGACCGGGAGAGGTGTGTGAAGCAGACCGGGAGAGGTGTGTGAAGCAGACCGGGAGGAGTGTGTGAAGCAGACCGGGAGGAGTGTGTGAAGCAGACCGGGAGAGGTGTGTGAAGCAGACCGGGAGAGGTGTGTGAAGCAGACCGGGAGGAGTGTGTGAAGCAGACCGGGAGGAGTGTGTGAAGCAGACTGGGAGGAGTGTGTGATGCAGACCGGGAGGATTGTGTGAAGCAGACTGGGAGGAGTGTGTGAAGCAGACCGGGAGGAGTGTGTGAAGCAGACGGGAGGAGTGTGTGAAGCAGAGCGGGAGGAGTGTGTGAAACAGACCGGGAGGAGTGTGTGAAGCAGACCGGGAGGAGTGTGTGAAGCAGACCGGGAGGAGTGTGTGAAGCAGACGGGGAGGACTGTGTGAAGCAGACCGGGAGGAATGTGTGAAGCAGACCGGGAGGAGTGAGTGAAGCAGACCGGGAGGAGTGTGTGAAGCAGACCGGGAGGACTGTGTGAAGCAGACCGGGAGGAATGTGTGAAGCAGACCGGGAGGAGTGAGTGAAGCAGACCGGGAGAGGTGTGTGAAGCAGACCGGGAGGAGTGTGTGAAGCAGACCGGGAGGAGTGTGTGAAGCAGACTGGGAGGAGTGTGTGATGCAGACCGGGAGGATTGTGTGAAGCAGACTGGGAGGAGTGTGTGAAGCAGACCGGGAGGAGTGTGTGAAGCAGACCGGGAGGAGTGTGTGAAGCAGAGCGGGAGGAGTGTGTGAAACAGACCGGGAGGAGTGTGTGAAGCAGACCGGGAGGAGTGTGTGAAGCAGACCGGGAGGAGTGTGTGAAGCAGACGGGGAGGACTGTGTGAAGCAGACCGGGAGGAATGTGTGAAGCAGACCGGAAGGAGTGTGTGAAGCAGACTGGGAGGAATGTGTGAAGCAGACTGGGAGGAATGTGTGAAGCAGACTGGGAGGAATGAGTGAAGTAGACCGGGAGGAGTGTGTGAAGCAGACGGGGAGGAGTGTGTGAAGCAGACTGGGAGGAATGTGTGAAGCAGACCGGGAGGAGTGTGTGAAGCAGACCGGGAGGAATGTGTGAAGCAGACGGGGAGGAGTGTGTGAAGCAGACCGGGAGGAATGTGTGAAGCAGACTGGGAGGAGTGTGTGAAGCAGATTGGGAGGAGTGTGTGAAGCAGCCTGGGAGGAGTGTGTGAAGCAGACGGGGAGGAGTGTGTGAAGCAGACTGGGAGGAATGTGTGACGCAGACTGGGAGGAGTGTGTGAAGCAGACTGGGAGGAGTGAGTGAAGCAGACCGGGAGGAGTGTGTGAAGCAGACGGGGAGGAGTGTGTGAAGCAGACTGGGAGCAGTGTGTGAAACAGACGGGAGGAGTGTGAAGCAGACTGGGAGGAATGTGTGAAGCAGACTGGGAGGAGTGAGTGAAGCAGACCGGGAGGAGTGTGTGAAGCGGACGGGGAGGAGTGTGTGAAGCAGACAGGAGGAGTGTGTGAAGCAGACCGGGAGGAATGTGTCAAGCAGACCGGGAGGAGTGTGTGAAGCAGACCGGGAGGAGGGTGTGAAGCAGACTGGGAGGAGGGTGAAGCAGACCGGGAGGAGTGTGTGAAGCAGACCGGGAGGAGTGTGTGAAGCAGACAGGGAGGAGTGTGTGAAGCAGACCGGGAGGAGTGTGTGAAGCAGACTGGGAGGAGTGTGTGAAGCAGACTGGGAGGAGTGTGAAGCAGACCGGGAGGGGTGTGTGAAGCAGACTGGGAGGAGTGTGAAGCAGACCGGGGGGAGTGTATGAAGCAGACCGGGAGGAATGTGTGAAGCAGACAGGGAGGAGTGTGTGAAGCAGACCGGGAGGAGTGTGTGAAGCAGACCGGGAGGAGTGTGTGAAGCAGACTGGGAGGAGTGTGAAGCAGACCGGGAGGAGTGTATGAAGCAGACCGGGAGGAGTGTGTGAAGCAGACAGGGAGGAGTGTGTGAAGCAGACCGGGAGGAGTGTGTGAAGCAGACGGGAGGAGTGTGTGAAGCAGACCGGGAGGAGTGTGTGAAGCAGACCGGGAGGAGTGTGTGAAGCAGACTGGGAGGAGTGTGTGAAGCAGACCGGGAGGACTGTGTGAAGCAGACTGGGAGGAGTGTGTGAAGCAGACCGGGAGGAGTGTGTGAAGCAGACGGGAGGAGTGTGTGAAGCAGAGCGGGAGGAGTGTGTGAAACAGACCGGGAGGAGTGTGTGAAGCAGACTGGGAGGAGTGTGTGAAGCAGACCGGGAGGAGTGTGTGAAGCAGACTGGGAGGAGTGTGTGAAGCAGACCGGGAGGACTGTGTGAAGCAGACGGGGAGGACTGTGTGAAGCAGACCGGGAGGAATGTGTGAAGCAGACCGGGAGGAGTGTGTGAAGCAGACCGGGAGGATTGTGTCAAGCAGGCGGGGAGGACTGTGTGAAGCAGACTGGGAGGAGTGTGTGAAGCAGACGGGGAGGACTGTGTGAAGCAGACCGGGAGGAGTGTGTGAAGCAGACTGGGAGGAGTGTGTGAAGCAGACGGGGAGGACTGTGTGAAGCAGACCGGGAGGAATGTGTGAAGCAGACCGGGAGGAGTGTGTGAAGCAGACCGGGAGGATTGTGTCAAGCAGGCGGGGAGGACTGTGTGAAGCAGACTGGGAGGAGTGTGTGAAGCAGACCGGGAGGAGTGTGTGAAGCAGACGGGGAGGACTGTGTGAAGCAGACGGGGAGGACTGTGTGAAGCAGACTAGGAGGAGTGTGTGAAGCAGACCGAGAGGAGTGTGTGAAGCAGACCGGGAGGAGTGTGTGAAGCAGACCGGGAGGAGTGTGTGAAGCAAACCGGGAGGAGTGTGTGAAGCAGACCGGGAGGAGTGTGTGAAGCAGACCGGGAGGAGTGTGTGAAGCAGACTGGGAGGAGTGTGTGAAGCACACCGGGAGGAGTGTGTGAAGCAGACCGGGAGGAGTGTGTGAAGCAGACGGGAGGAATGTGTGAAGCAGACAGGGAGGAGTGTGTGAAGCAGACGGGTGGAGTGTGTGAAGCAGACCGGGAGGAGAGTGTGAAGCAGACAGGGAGGAGTGTGTGAAGCAGACAGGAGGAGTGTGTGAAGCAGACAGGGAGGAGTGTGTGAAGCAGACCGGGAGAGGTGTGTGAAGCAGACCGGGAGGAGTGTGTGAAGCAGACCGGGAGGAGTGTGTGAAGCAGACTGGGAGGAGTGTGTGAAGCAGACCGGGAGGATTGTGTGAAGCAGACTGGGAGGAGTGTGTGAAGCAGACCGGGAGGAGTGTGTGAAGCAGACGGGAGGAGTGTGTGAAGCAGAGCGGGAGGAGTGTGTGAAACAGACCGGAAGGAGTGTGTGAAGCAGACCGGGAGGAGTGTGTGAAGCAGACCGGGAGAGGTGTGTGAAGCAGATCGGGAGGACTGTGTGAAGCAGACCGGGAGGAGTGTGTGAAGCAGACGGGGAGGACTGTGTGAAGCAGACCGGGAGGAATGTGTGAAGCAGACCGGGAGGAGTGTGTGAAGCAGACGGGGAGGACTGTGTGAAGCAGACCGGGAGGAATGTGTGAAGCAGACCGGGAGGAGTGTGTGAAGCAGACGGGGAGGACTGTGTGAAGCAGACCGGGAGGAATGTGTGAAGCAGACCGGGAGGAGTGTGTGAAGCAGACCGGGAGGTGTGTGAGAAGCAGACAGGGAGGAGTGTGTGAAGCAGACCGGGAGGAGTGTGTGAAGCAGACTGGGAGGAGTGTGTGAAGCAGACTGGGAGGAGTGTGAAGCAGACCGGGAGGGGTGTGTGAAGCAGACTGGGAGGAGTGTGAAGCAGACCGGGGGGAGTGTATGAAGCAGACCGGGAGGAATGTGTGAAGCAGACAGGGAGGAGTGTGTGAAGCAGACCGGGAGGAGTGTGTGAAGCAGACCGGGAGGAGTGTGTGAAGCAGACTGGGAGGAGTGTGAAGCAGACCGGGAGGAGTGTATGAAGCAGACCGGGAGGAGTGTGTGAAGCAGACAGGGAGGAGTGTGTGAAGCAGACCGGGAGGAGTGTGTGAAGCAGACGGGAGGAGTGTGTGAAGCAGACCGGGAGGAGTGTGTGAAGCAGACCGGGAGGAGTGTGTGAAGCAGACTGGGAGGAGTGTGTGAAGCAGACCGGGAGGACTGTGTGAAGCAGACTGGGAGGAGTGTGTGAAGCAGACCGGGAGGAGTGTGTGAAGCAGACGGGAGGAGTGTGTGAAGCAGAGCGGGAGGAGTGTGTGAAACAGACCGGGAGGAGTGTGTGAAGCAGACTGGGAGGAGTGTGTGAAGCAGACCGGGAGGAGTGTGTGAAGCAGACTGGGAGGAGTGTGTGAAGCAGACCGGGAGGACTGTGTGAAGCAGACGGGGAGGACTGTGTGAAGCAGACCGGGAGGAATGTGTGAAGCAGACCGGGAGGAGTGTGTGAAGCAGACCGGGAGGATTGTGTCAAGCAGGCGGGGAGGACTGTGTGAAGCAGACTGGGAGGAGTGTGTGAAGCAGACGGGGAGGACTGTGTGAAGCAGACCGGGAGGAGTGTGTGAAGCAGACTGGGAGGAGTGTGTGAAGCAGACGGGGAGGACTGTGTGAAGCAGACCGGGAGGAATGTGTGAAGCAGACCGGGAGGAGTGTGTGAAGCAGACCGGGAGGATTGTGTCAAGCAGGCGGGGAGGACTGTGTGAAGCAGACTGGGAGGAGTGTGTGAAGCAGACCGGGAGGAGTGTGTGAAGCAGACGGGGAGGACTGTGTGAAGCAGACGGGGAGGACTGTGTGAAGCAGACTAGGAGGAGTGTGTGAAGCAGACCGGGAGGAGTGTGTGAAGCAGACCGGGAGGAGTGTGTGAAGCAGACCGGGAGGAGTGTGTGAAGCAAACCGGGAGGAGTGTGTGAAGCAGACCGGGAGGAGTGTGTGAAGCAGACCGGGAGGAGTGTGTGAAGCAGACTGGGAGGAGTGTGTGAAGCACACCGGGAGGAGTGTGTGAAGCAGACCGGGAGGAGTGTGTGAAGCAGACGGGAGGAATGTGTGAAGCAGACAGGGAGGAGTGTGTGAAGCAGATGGGTGGAGTGTGTGAAGCAGACCGGGAGGAGAGTGTGAAGCAGACAGGGAGGAGTGTGTGAAGCAGACAGGAGGAGTGTGTGAAGCAGACAGGGAGGAGTGTGTGAAGCAGACCGGGAGAGGTGTGTGAAGCAGACCGGGAGGAGTGTGTGAAGCAGACCGGGAGGAGTGTGTGAAGCAGACTGGGAGGAGTGTGTGAAGCAGACCGGGAGGATTGTGTGAAGCAGACTGGGAGGAGTGTGTGAAGCAGACCGGGAGGAGTGTGTGAAGCAGACGGGAGGAGTGTGTGAAGCAGAGCGGGAGGAGTGTGTGAAACAGACCGGAAGGAGTGTGTGAAGCAGACCGGGAGGAGTGTGTGAAGCAGACCGGGAGAGTTGTGTGAAGCAGACCGGGAGGAGTGTGTGAAGCAGACCGGGAGGAGTGTGTGAAGCAGACGGGGAGGACTGTGTGAAGCAGACCGGGAGGAATGTGTGAAGCAGACCGGGAGGAGTGTGTGAAGCAGACGGGGAGGACTGTGTGAAGCAGACCGGGAGGAATGTGTGAAGCAGACCGGGAGGAGTGTGTGAAGCAGACGGGGAGGACTGTGTGAAGCAGACCGGGAGGAATGTGTGAAGCAGACCGGGAGGAGTGTGTGAAGCAGACCGGGAGGAATGTGTGAAGCAGACGGGGAGGACTGTGTGAAGCAGACTGGGAGGAGTGTGTGAAGCAGACCGGGAGGAGTGTGTGAAGCAGACCGGGAGGACTGTGTGAAGCAGACGGGGAGGACTGTGTGAAGCAGACTGGGAGGAGTGTGTGAAGCAGACCGGGAGGAGTGTGTGAAGCAGACCGGGAGGAGTGTGTGAAGCAGACCGGGAGGAGTGTGTGAAGCAAACCGGGAGGAGTGTGTGAAGCAGACCGGGAGGAGTGTGTGAAGCAGACCGGGAGGAGTGTGTGAAGCAGACCGGGAGGAATGTGTGAAGCAGACCGGGAGGAGTGTGTGAAGCAGACGGGGAGGAGTGTGTGAAGCAGACTGGGAGGAATGTGTGAAGCAGACTGGGAGGAGTGAGTGAAGCAGACCGGGAGGAGTGTGTGAAGCAGACTGGGAGGAGTGTGTGAAGCAGACGGGAGGAGTGTGTGAAGCAGACTGGGAGGAATGTGTGAAGCAGACTGGGAGGAGTGAGTGAAGCAGACCGGGAGGAGTGTGTGAAGCTGACGGGGAGGAGTGTGTGAAGCAGACTGGGAGGAATGTGTGAAGCAGACTGGGAGGAGTGAGTGAAGCAGACCGGGAGGAGTGTGTGAAGCAGATGGGGAGGAGTGTGTGAAGCAGACAGGAGGAGTGTGTGAAGCAGACCGGGAGGAATGTGTGAAGCAGGCCGGGAGGAATGTGTGAAGCAGACCTGGAGGAATGTGTCAAGCAGACCGGGAGGAGTGTGTGAAGCAGACCGGGAGGAGTGTGTGAAGCAGATGGGGAGGAGTGTGTGAAGCAGACAGGAGGAGTGTGTGAAGCAGACCGGGAGGAGTGTGAAGCAGGCCGGGAGGAATGTGTGAAGCAGACCTGGAGGAATGTGTCAAGCAGACCGGGAGGAGTGTGTGAAGCAGACCGGGAGGAGTGTGTGAAGCAGACTGGGAGGAGTGTGTGAAGCAGACCGGGAGGAGTGTGTGAAGCAGACGGGAGGAGTGTGTGAAGCAGAGCGGGAGGAGTGTGTGAAACAGACCGGGAGGAGTGTGTGAAGCAGACCGGGAGGAGTGTGTGAAGCAGACCGGGAGGACTGTGTGAAGCAGACTGGGAGGAGTGTGTGAAGCAGACGGGGAGGACTGTGTGAAGCAGACCGGGAGGAATGTGTGAAGCAGACCGGGAGGAGTGTGTGAAGCAGACCGGGAGGATTGTGTGAAGCAGGCGGGGAGGACTGTGTGAAGCAGACTGGGAGGAGTGTGTGACGCAGACCGGGAGGAGTGTGTGAAGCAGACCGGGAGGAGTGTGTGAAGCAGACCGGGAGGAGTGTGTGAAGCAGACCGGGAGGAGTGTGTGAAGCAGACCGGGAGGAGTGTGTGAAGCAGACTGGGAGGAGTGTGTGAAGCAGACCGGGAGGAGTGTGTGAAGCAGACTGGGAGGAGTGTGTGAAGCAGACCGGGAGGAGTGTGTGAAGCAGACAGGGAGGAGTGTGTGAAGCAGAGCGGGAGGAGTGTGTGAAACAGACCGGGAGGAGTGTGTGAAGCAGACCGGGAGGACTGTGTGAAGCAGACTGGGAGGAGTGTGTGAAGCAGACGGGGAGGACTGTGTGAAGCAGACCGGGAGGACTGTGTGAAGCAGACCGGGAGGAGTGTGTGAAGCAGACCGGGAGGATTGTGTGAAGCAGGCGGGGAGGACTGTGTGAAGCAGACTGGGAGGAGTGTGTGAAGCAGACCGGGAGGAGTGTGTGAAGCAGACCGGGAGGAGTGTGTGAAGCAGACCGGGAGGAGTGTGTGAAGCAGACTGGGAGGAGTGTGCGAAGCAGACCGGGAGGAGTGTGTGAAGCAGACGGGGAGGACTGTGTGAAGCAGACTGGGAGGAATGTGTGAAGCAGACTAGGAGGAGTGTGTGAAGCAGACCGGGAGGAGTGTGTGAAGCAGACCGGGAGGAGTGAGTGAAGCAGACCGGGAGGAGTGTGTGAAGCTGACGGGGAGGAGTGTGTGAAGCAGACTGGGAGGAATGTGTGAAGCAGACTGGGAGGAGTGAGTGAAGCAGACCGGGAGGAGTGTGTGAAGCAGATGGGGAGGAGTGTGTGAAGCAGACAGGAGGAGTGTGTGAAGCAGACCGGGAGGAATGTGTGAAGCAGGCCGGGAGGAATGTGTGAAGCAGACCTGGAGGAATGTGTCAAGCAGACCGGGAGGAGTGTGTGAAGCAGACCGGGAGGAGTGTGTGAAGCAGATGGGGAGGAGTGTGTGAAGCAGACAGGAGGAGTGTGTGAAGCAGACCGGGAGGAGTGTGAAGCAGGCCGGGAGGAATGTGTGAAGCAGACCTGGAGGAATGTGTCAAGCAGACCGGGAGGAGTGTGTGAAGCAGACCGGGAGGAGTGTGTGAAGCAGACTGGGAGGAGTGTGTGAAGCAGACCGGGAGGAGTGTGTGAAGCAGACGGGAGGAGTGTGTGAAGCAGAGCGGGAGGAGTGTGTGAAACAGACCGGGAGGAGTGTGTGAAGCAGACCGGGAGGAGTGTGTGAAGCAGACCGGGAGGACTGTGTGAAGCAGACTGGGAGGAGTGTGTGAAGCAGACGGGGAGGACTGTGTGAAGCAGACCGGGAGGAATGTGTGAAGCAGACCGGGAGGAGTGTGTGAAGCAGACCGGGAGGATTGTGTGAAGCAGGCGGGGAGGACTGTGTGAAGCAGACTGGGAGGAGTGTGTGACGCAGACCGGGAGGAGTGTGTGAAGCAGACCGGGAGGAGTGTGTGAAGCAGACCGGGAGGAGTGTGTGAAGCAGACCGGGAGGAGTGTGTGAAGCAGACCGGGAGGAGTGTGTGAAGCAGACTGGGAGGAGTGTGTGAAGCAGACCGGGAGGAGTGTGTGAAGCAGACTGGGAGGAGTGTGTGAAGCAGACCGGGAGGAGTGTGTGAAGCAGACAGGGAGGAGTGTGTGAAGCAGAGCGGGAGGAGTGTGTGAAACAGACCGGGAGGAGTGTGTGAAGCAGACCGGGAGGACTGTGTGAAGCAGACTGGGAGGAGTGTGTGAAGCAGACGGGGAGGACTGTGTGAAGCAGACCGGGAGGACTGTGTGAAGCAGACCGGGAGGAGTGTGTGAAGCAGACCGGGAGGATTGTGTGAAGCAGGCGGGGAGGACTGTGTGAAGCAGACTGGGAGGAGTGTGTGAAGCAGACCGGGAGGAGTGTGTGAAGCAGACCGGGAGGAGTGTGTGAAGCAGACCGGGAGGAGTGTGTGAAGCAGACTGGGAGGAGTGTGCGAAGCAGACCGGGAGGAGTGTGTGAAGCAGACGGGGAGGACTGTGTGAAGCAGACTGGGAGGAATGTGTGAAGCAGACTAGGAGGAGTGTGTGAAGCAGACCGGGAGGAGTGTGTGAAGCAGACCGGGAGGAGTCTGTGAAGCAGACGGGGAGGAGTGTGTGAAACAGACTGGGAGGAATGTGTGAAGCAGACTGGGAGGAGTGAGTGAAGCAGACCGGGAGGAGTGTGTGAAGCAGACTGGGAGGAGTGTGTGAAGCAGACTGGGAGGAGTGTGTGAAGCAGACTGGGAGGAGTGAGTGAAGCAGACGGGGAGGAGTGTGTGAAGCAGACTGGGAGGAGTGTGTGAAGCAGACCGGGAGGAGTGTGTGAAGCAGACTGGGAGGAGTGAGTGAAGTAGACCGGGAGGAGTGTGTGAAGCAGACAGGAGGAGTGTGAAGCAGACTGGGAGGAGTGAGTGAAGTAGACCGGGAGGAGTGTGTGAAGCAGACAGGGAGGAGTGTGTGAAGCAGACCGGGAGGAATGTGTGAAGCAGACTGGGAGGAATGTGTGAAGCAGACTGGGAGGAGTGTGTGAAGTAGACCGGGAGGAGTGTGTGAAGCAGACGGGAGGAGTGTGAAGCAGACTGGGAGGAGTGAGTGAAGCAGACCGGGAGGAGTGTGTGAAGCAGACGGGGAGGAGTGTGTGAAGCAGACAGGAGGAGTGTGTGACGCAGACCGGGAGGAGTGTGTGAAGCAGACGGGGAGGACTGTGTGAAGCAGACCGGGAGGAATGTGTGAAGCAGACCGGGAGGAGTGAGTGAAGCAGGCTGGGAGGAATGTGTGAAGCAGACTGGGAGGAATGTGTGAAGCAGACTGGGAGGAATGTGTGAAGCAGACCGGGAGGAGTGAGTGAAGCAGGCTGGGAGGAATGTGTGAAGCAGACTGGGAGGAATGTGTGAAGCAGACTGGGAGGAATGTGTGAAGCAGACTGGGAGGAGTGAGTGAAGCAGACCGGGAGGAGTGTGTGAAGCAGACGGGGAGGAGTGTGTGAAGCAGACTGGGAGGAATGTGTGAAGCAGACCGGGAGGAGTGTGTGAAGCAGACCGGGAGGAGTCTGTGAAGCAGACGGGGAGGAGTGTGTGAAACAGACTGGGAGGAATGTGTGAAGCAGACTGGGAGGAGTGAGTGAAGCAGACCGGGAGGAGTGTGTGAAGCAGACTGGGAGGAGTGTGTGAAGCAGACGGGGAGGATTGTGTGAAGCAGACTGGGAGGAATGTGTGAAGCAGACTGGGAGGAGTGAGTGAAGTAGACCGGGAGGAGTGTGTGAAGCAGACGGGGAGGAGTGTGTGAAGCAGACTGGGAGGAGTGTGTGAAGCAGACGGGAGGAGTGTGAAGCAGACTGGGAGGAATGTGTGAAGCAGACTGGGAGGAGTGAGTGAAGCAGACCGGGAGGAGTGTGTGAAGCAGACGGGGAGGAGTGTGTGAAGCAGACAGGAGGAGTGTGTGAAGCAGACCGGGAGGAGTGTGTGAAGCAGACGGGGAGGACTGTGTGAAGCAGACCGGGAGGAATGTGTGAAGGAGACCGGGAGGAGTGTGTGAAGCAGTCCGGGAGGAGTGTGTGAAGCAGACCGGGAGGAGTGTGTAAAGCAGACCGGGAGGATTGTGTGAAGCAGGCGGGGAGGACTGTGTGAAGCAGACTGGGAGGAGTGTGTGAAGCAGAGCGGGAGGAGTGTGTGAAGCAGACGGGGAGGACTGTCTGAAGCAGACGGGGAGGACTGTGTGAAGCAGACTAGGAGGAGTGTGTGAAGCAGACCGGGAGGAGTATGTGAAGCAGACCGGGAGGAGTGTGTGAAGCAGACCGGGAGGAGTGTGTGAAGCAAACCGGGAGGAGTGTGTGAAGCAGACCGGGAGGAGTGTGTGAAGCAGACAGGGAGGAGTGTGTGAAGCAGACAGGAGGAGTGTGTGAAGCAGACAGGGAGGAGTGTGTGAAGCAGACCGGGAGAGGTGTGTGAAGCAGACCGGGAGAGGTGTGTGAAGCAGACCGGGAGGAGTGTGTGAAGCAGACCGGGAGGAGTGTGTGAAGCAGACTGGGAGGAGTGTGTGATGCAGACCGGGAGGATTGTGTGAAGCAGACTGGGAGGAGTGTGTGAAGCAGACCGGGAGGAGTGTGTGAAGCAGACGGGAGGAGTGTGTGAAGCAGAGCGGGAGGAGTGTGTGAAACAGACCGGGAGGAGTGTGTGAAGCAGACCGGGAGGAGTGTGTGAAGCAGACCGGGAGGAGTGTGTGAAGCAGACGGGGAGGACTGTGTGAAGCAGACCGGGAGGAATGTGTGAAGCAGACCGGGAGGAGTGAGTGAAGCAGACCGGGAGGAGTGTGTGAAGCAGACTGGGAGGAGTGTGTGAAGCAGACCGGGAGGACTGTGTGAAGCAGACCGGGAGGAATGTGTGAAGCAGACTGGGAGGAGTGAGTGAAGCAGACCGGGAGAGGTGTGTGAAGCAGACCGGGAGGAGTGTGTGAAGCAGACCGGGAGGAGTGTGTGAAGCAGACTGGGAGGAGTGTGTGATGCAGACCGGGAGGATTGTGTGAAGCAGACTGGGAGGAGTGTGTGAAGCAGACCGGGAGGAGTGTGTGAAGCAGACCGGGAGGAGTGTGTGAAGCAGAGCGGGAGGAGTGTGTGAAACAGACCGGGAGGAGTGTGTGAAGCAGACCGGGAGGAGTGTGTGAAGCAGACCGGGAGGAGTGTGTGAAGCAGACCGGGAGGACTGTGTGAAGCAGACCGGGAGGAATGTGTGAAGCAGACCGGAAGGAGTGTGTGAAGCAGACTGGGAGGAATGTGTGAAGCAGACTGGGAGGAATGTGTGAAGCAGACTGGGAGGAATGAGTGAAGTAGACCGGGAGGAGTGTGTGAAGCAGACGGGGAGGAGTGTGTGAAGCAGACTGGGAGGAATGTGTGAAGCAGACCGGGAGGAGTGTGTGAAGCAGACCGGGAGGAATGTGTGAAGCAGACTGGGAGGAGTGTGTGAAGCAGATTGGGAGGAGTGTGTGAAGCAGCCTGGGAGGAGTGTGTGAAGCAGACGGGGAGGAGTGTGTGAAGCAGACTGGGAGGAATGTGTGAAGCAGACTGGGAGGAGTGTGTGAAGCAGACTGGGAGGAGTGAGTGAAGCAGACCGGGAGGAGTGTGTGAAGCAGACGGGGAGGAGTGTGTGAAGCAGACTGGGAGCAGTGTGTGAAGCAGACGGGAGGAGTGTGAAGCAGACTGGGAGGAATGTGTGAAGCAGACTGGGAGGAGTGAGTGAAGCAGACCGGGAGGAGTGTGTGAAGCGGACGGGGAGGAGTGTGTGAAGCAGACAGGAGGAGTGTGTGAAGCAGACCGGGAGGAATGTGTCAAGCAGACCGGGAGGAGTGTGTGAAGCAGACCGGGAGGAGTGTGTGAAGCAGACTGGGAGGAGTGTGAAGCAGACCGGGAGGAGTGTGTGAAGCAGACCGGGAGGAGTGTGTGAAGCAGACAGGGAGGAGTGTGTGAAGCAGACAGGGAGGAGTGTGTGAAGCAGACTGGGAGGAGTGTGTGAAGCAGACTGGGAGGAGTGTGAAGCAGACCGGGAGGGGTGTGTGAAGCAGACTGGGAGGAGTGTGAAGCAGACCGGGGGGAGTGTATGAAGCAGACCGGGAGGAATGTGTGAAGCAGACAGGGAGGAGTGTGTGAAGCAGACCGGGAGGAGTGTGTGAAGCAGACCGGGAGGAGTGTGTGAAGCAGACTGGGAGGAGTGTGAAGCAGACCGGGAGGAGTGTATGAAGCAGACCGGGAGGAGTGTGTGAAGCAGACAGGGAGGAGTGTGTGAAGCAGACCGGGAGGAGTGTGTGAAGCAGACGGGAGGAGTGTGTGAAGCAGACCGGGAGGAGTGTGTGAAGCAGACCGGGAGGATTGTGTGAAGCAGACTGGGAGGAGTGTGTGAAGCAGACCGGGAGGACTGTGTGAAGCAGACTGGGAGGAGTGTGTGAAGCAGACCGGGAGGAGTGTGTGAAGCAGACGGGAGGAGTGTGTGAAGCAGAGCGGGAGGAGTGTGTGAAACAGACCGGGAGGAGTGTGTGAAGCAGACTGGGAGGAGTGTGTGAAGCAGACCGGGAGGAGTGTGTGAAGCAGACTGGGAGGAGTGTGTGAAGCAGACCGGGAGGACTGTGTGAAGCAGACGGGGAGGACTGTGTGAAGCAGACCGGGAGGAATGTGTGAAGCAGACCGGGAGGAGTGTGTGAAGCAGACCGAGAGGATTGTGTCAAGCACGCGGGGAGGACTGTGTGAAGCAGACTGGGAGGAGTGTGTGAAGCAGACGGGGAGGACTGTGTGAAGCAGACCGGGAGGAGTGTGTGAAGCAGACTGGGAGGAGTGTGTGAAGCAGACGGGGAGGACTGTGTGAAGCAGACCGGGAGGAATGTGTGAAGCAGACCGGGAGGAGTGTGTGAAGCAGACCGGGAGGATTGTGTCAAGCAGGCGGGGAGGACTGTGTGAAGCAGACTGGGAGGAGTGTGTGAAGCAGACCGGGAGGAGTGTGTGAAGCAGACGGGGAGGACTGTGTGAAGCAGACGGGGAGGACTGTGTGAAGCAGACTAGGAGGAGTGTGTGAAGCAGACCGGGAGGAGTGTGTGAAGCAGCCTGGGAGGAGTGTGTGAAGCAGACGGGGAGGAGTGTGTGAAGCAGACTGGGAGGAATGTGTGAAGCAGACTGGGAGGAGTGTGTGAAGCAGACTGGGAGGAGTGAGTGAAGCAGACCGGGAGGAGTGTGTGAAGCAGACGGGGAGGAGTGTGTGAAGCAGACTGGGAGCAGTGTGTGAAGCAGACGGGAGGAGTGTGAAGCAGACTGGGAGGAATGTGTGAAGCAGACTGGGAGGAGTGAGTGAAGCAGACCGGGAGGAGTGTGTGAAGCGGACGGGGAGGATTGTGTGAAGCAGACAGGAGGAGTGTGTGAAGCAGACCGGGAGGAATGTGTCAAGCAGACCGGGAGGAGTGTGTGAAGCAGACCGGGAGGAGTGTGTGAAGCAGACTGGGAGGAGTGTGAAGCAGACCGGGAGGAGTTTGTGAAGCAGACCGGGAGGAGTGTGTGAAGCAGACAGGGAGGAGTGTGTGAAGCAGACCGGGAGGAGTGTGTGAAGCAGACTGGGAGGAGTGTGTGAAGCAGACTGGGAGGAGTGTGAAGCAGACCGGGAGGGGTGTGTGAAGCAGACTGGGAGGAGTGTGAAGCAGACCGGGGGGAGTGTATGAAGCAGACCGGGAGGAATGTGTGAAGCAGACAGGGAGGAGTGTGTGAAGCAGACCGGGAGGAGTGTGTGAAGCAGACCGGGAGGACTGTGTGAAGCAGACTGGGAGGAGTGTGTGAAGCAGACGGGGAGGACTGTGTGAAGCAGACCGGGAGGAATGTGTGAAGCAGACCGGGAGGAGTGTGTGAAGCAGACCGGGAGGATTGTGTGAAGCAGGCGGGGAGGACTGTGTGAAGCAGACTGGGAGGAGTGTGTGACGCAGACCGGGAGGAGTGTGTGAAGCAGACCGGGAGGAGTGTGTGAAGCAGACCGGGAGGAGTGTGTGAAGCAGACCGGGAGGAGTGTGTGAAGCAGACCGGGAGGAGTGTGTGAAGCAGACTGGGAGGAGTGTGTGAAGCAGACCGGGAGGAGTGTGTGAAGCAGACTGGGAGGAGTGTGTGAAGCAGACCGGGAGGAGTGTGTGAAGCAGACAGGGAGGAGTGTGTGAAGCAGAGCGGGAGGAGTGTGTGAAACAGACCGGGAGGAGTGTGTGAAGCAGACCGGGAGGACTGTGTGAAGCAGACTGGGAGGAGTGTGTGAAGCAGACGGGGAGGACTGTGTGAAGCAGACCGGGAGGACTGTGTGAAGCAGACCGGGAGGAGTGTGTGAAGCAGACCGGGAGGATTGTGTGAAGCAGGCGGGGAGGACTGTGTGAAGCAGACTGGGAGGAGTGTGTGAAGCAGACCGGGAGGAGTGTGTGAAGCAGACCGGGAGGAGTGTGTGAAGCAGACCGGGAGGAGTGTGTGAAGCAGACTGGGAGGAGTGTGCGAAGCAGACCGGGAGGAGTGTGTGAAGCAGACGGGGAGGACTGTGTGAAGCAGACTGGGAGGAATGTGTGAAGCAGACTAGGAGGAGTGTGTGAAGCAGACCGGGAGGAGTGTGTGAAGCAGACCGGGAGGAGTGAGTGAAGCAGACCGGGAGGAGTGTGTGAAGCTGACGGGGAGGAGTGTGTGAAGCAGACTGGGAGGAATGTGTGAAGCAGACTGGGAGGAGTGAGTGAAGCAGACCGGGAGGAGTGTGTGAAGCAGATGGGGAGGAGTGTGTGAAGCAGACAGGAGGAGTGTGTGAAGCAGACCGGGAGGAATGTGTGAAGCAGGCCGGGAGGAATGTGTGAAGCAGACCTGGAGGAATGTGTCAAGCAGACCGGGAGGAGTGTGTGAAGCAGACCGGGAGGAGTGTGTGAAGCAGATGGGGAGGAGTGTGTGAAGCAGACAGGAGGAGTGTGTGAAGCAGACCGGGAGGAGTGTGAAGCAGGCCGGGAGGAATGTGTGAAGCAGACCTGGAGGAATGTGTCAAGCAGACCGGGAGGAGTGTGTGAAGCAGACCGGGAGGAGTGTGTGAAGCAGACTGGGAGGAGTGTGTGAAGCAGACCGGGAGGAGTGTGTGAAGCAGACGGGAGGAGTGTGTGAAGCAGAGCGGGAGGAGTGTGTGAAACAGACCGGGAGGAGTGTGTGAAGCAGACCGGGAGGAGTGTGTGAAGCAGACCGGGAGGACTGTGTGAAGCAGACTGGGAGGAGTGTGTGAAGCAGACGGGGAGGACTGTGTGAAGCAGACCGGGAGGAATGTGTGAAGCAGACCGGGAGGAGTGTGTGAAGCAGACCGGGAGGATTGTGTGAAGCAGGCGGGGAGGACTGTGTGAAGCAGACTGGGAGGAGTGTGTGACGCAGACCGGGAGGAGTGTGTGAAGCAGACCGGGAGGAGTGTGTGAAGCAGACCGGGAGGAGTGTGTGAAGCAGACCGGGAGGAGTGTGTGAAGCAGACCGGGAGGAGTGTGTGAAGCAGACTGGGAGGAGTGTGTGAAGCAGACCGGGAGGAGTGTGTGAAGCAGACTGGGAGGAGTGTGTGAAGCAGACCGGGAGGAGTGTGTGAAGCAGACAGGGAGGAGTGTGTGAAGCAGAGCGGGAGGAGTGTGTGAAACAGACCGGGAGGAGTGTGTGAAGCAGACCGGGAGGACTGTGTGAAGCAGACTGGGAGGAGTGTGTGAAGCAGACGGGGAGGACTGTGTGAAGCAGACCGGGAGGACTGTGTGAAGCAGACCGGGAGGAGTGTGTGAAGCAGACCGGGAGGATTGTGTGAAGCAGGCGGGGAGGACTGTGTGAAGCAGACTGGGAGGAGTGTGTGAAGCAGACCGGGAGGAGTGTGTGAAGCAGACCGGGAGGAGTGTGTGAAGCAGACCGGGAGGAGTGTGTGAAGCAGACTGGGAGGAGTGTGCGAAGCAGACCGGGAGGAGTGTGTGAAGCAGACGGGGAGGACTGTGTGAAGCAGACTGGGAGGAATGTGTGAAGCAGACTAGGAGGAGTGTGTGAAGCAGACCGGGAGGAGTGTGTGAAGCAGACCGGGAGGAGTCTGTGAAGCAGACGGGGAGGAGTGTGTGAAACAGACTGGGAGGAATGTGTGAAGCAGACTGGGAGGAGTGAGTGAAGCAGACCGGGAGGAGTGTGTGAAGCAGACTGGGAGGAGTGTGTGAAGCAGACTGGGAGGAGTGTGTGAAGCAGACTGGGAGGAGTGAGTGAAGCAGACGGGGAGGAGTGTGTGAAGCAGACTGGGAGGAGTGTGTGAAGCAGACCGGGAGGAGTGTGTGAAGCAGACTGGGAGGAGTGAGTGAAGTAGACCGGGAGGAGTGTGTGAAGCAGACAGGAGGAGTGTGAAGCAGACTGGGAGGAGTGAGTGAAGTAGACCGGGAGGAGTGTGTGAAGCAGACAGGGAGGAGTGTGTGAAGCAGACCGGGAGGAATGTGTGAAGCAGACTGGGAGGAATGTGTGAAGCAGACTGGGAGGAGTGTGTGAAGTAGACCGGGAGGAGTGTGTGAAGCAGACGGGAGGAGTGTGAAGCAGACTGGGAGGAGTGAGTGAAGCAGACCGGGAGGAGTGTGTGAAGCAGACGGGGAGGAGTGTGTGAAGCAGACAGGAGGAGTGTGTGACGCAGACCGGGAGGAGTGTGTGAAGCAGACGGGGAGGACTGTGTGAAGCAGACCGGGAGGAATGTGTGAAGCAGACCGGGAGGAGTGAGTGAAGCAGGCTGGGAGGAATGTGTGAAGCAGACTGGGAGGAATGTGTGAAGCAGACTGGGAGGAATGTGTCAAGCAGACCGGGAGGAGTGAGTGAAGCAGGCTGGGAGGAATGTGTGAAGCAGACTGGGAGGAATGTGTGAAGCAGACTGGGAGGAATGTGTGAAGCAGACTGGGAGGAGTGAGTGAAGCAGACCGGGAGGAGTGTGTGAAGCAGACGGGGAGGAGTGTGTGAAGCAGACTGGGAGGAATGTGTGAAGCAGACCGGGAGGAGTGTGTGAAGCAGACCGGGAGGAGTCTGTGAAGCAGACGGGGAGGAGTGTGTGAAACAGACTGGGAGGAATGTGTGAAGCAGACTGGGAGGAGTGAGTGAAGCAGACCGGGAGGAGTGTGTGAAGCAGACTGGGAGGAGTGTGTGAAGCAGACGGGGAGGATTGTGTGAAGCAGACTGGGAGGAATGTGTGAAGCAGACTGGGAGGAGTGAGTGAAGTAGACCGGGAGGAGTGTGTGAAGCAGACGGGGAGGAGTGTGTGAAGCAGACTGGGAGGAGTGTGTGAAGCAGACGGGAGGAGTGTGAAGCAGACTGGGAGGAATGTGTGAAGCAGACTGGGAGGAGTGAGTGAAGCAGACCGGGAGGAGTGTGTGAAGCAGACGGGGAGGAGTGTGTGAAGCAGACAGGAGGAGTGTGTGAAGCAGACCGGGAGGAGTGTGTGAAGCAGACGGGGAGGACTGTGTGAAGCAGACCGGGAGGAATGTGTGAAGGAGACCGGGAGGAGTGTGTGAAGCAGTCCGGGAGGAGTGTGTGAAGCAGACCGGGAGGAGTGTGTAAAGCAGACCGGGAGGATTGTGTGAAGCAGGCGGGGAGGACTGTGTGAAGCAGACTGGGAGGAGTGTGTGAAGCAGAGCGGGAGGAGTGTGTGAAGCAGACGGGGAGGACTGTCTGAAGCAGACGGGGAGGACTGTGTGAAGCAGACTAGGAGGAGTGTGTGAAGCAGACCGGGAGGAGTATGTGAAGCAGACCGGGAGGAGTGTGTGAAGCAGACCGGGAGGAGTGTGTGAAGCAAACCGGGAGGAGTGTGTGAAGCAGACCGGGAGGAGTGTGTGAAGCAGACAGGGAGGAGTGTGTGAAGCAGACAGGAGGAGTGTGTGAAGCAGACAGGGAGGAGTGTGTGAAGCAGACCGGGAGAGGTGTGTGAAGCAGACCGGGAGAGGTGTGTGAAGCAGACCGGGAGGAGTGTGTGAAGCAGACCGGGAGGAGTGTGTGAAGCAGACTGGGAGGAGTGTGTGATGCAGACCGGGAGGATTGTGTGAAGCAGACTGGGAGGAGTGTGTGAAGCAGACCGGGAGGAGTGTGTGAAGCAGACGGGAGGAGTGTGTGAAGCAGAGCGGGAGGAGTGTGTGAAACAGACCGGGAGGAGTGTGTGAAGCAGACCGGGAGGAGTGTGTGAAGCAGACCGGGAGGAGTGTGTGAAGCAGACGGGGAGGACTGTGTGAAGCAGACCGGGAGGAATGTGTGAAGCAGACCGGGAGGAGTGAGTGAAGCAGACCGGGAGGAGTGTGTGAAGCAGACTGGGAGGAGTGTGTGAAGCAGACCGGGAGGACTGTGTGAAGCAGACCGGGAGGAATGTGTGAAGCAGACTGGGAGGAGTGAGTGAAGCAGACCGGGAGAGGTGTGTGAAGCAGACCGGGAGGAGTGTGTGAAGCAGACCGGGAGGAGTGTGTGAAGCAGACTGGGAGGAGTGTGTGATGCAGACCGGGAGGATTGTGTGAAGCAGACTGGGAGGAGTGTGTGAAGCAGACCGGGAGGAGTGTGTGAAGCAGACCGGGAGGAGTGTGTGAAGCAGAGCGGGAGGAGTGTGTGAAACAGACCGGGAGGAGTGTGTGAAGCAGACCGGGAGGAGTGTGTGAAGCAGACCGGGAGGAGTGTGTGAAGCAGACCGGGAGGACTGTGTGAAGCAGACCGGGAGGAATGTGTGAAGCAGACCGGAAGGAGTGTGTGAAGCAGACTGGGAGGAATGTGTGAAGCAGACTGGGAGGAATGTGTGAAGCAGACTGGGAGGAATGAGTGAAGTAGACCGGGAGGAGTGTGTGAAGCAGACGGGGAGGAGTGTGTGAAGCAGACTGGGAGGAATGTGTGAAGCAGACCGGGAGGAGTGTGTGAAGCAGACCGGGAGGAATGTGTGAAGCAGACTGGGAGGAGTGTGTGAAGCAGATTGGGAGGAGTGTGTGAAGCAGCCTGGGAGGAGTGTGTGAAGCAGACGGGGAGGAGTGTGTGAAGCAGACTGGGAGGAATGTGTGAAGCAGACTGGGAGGAGTGTGTGAAGCAGACTGGGAGGAGTGAGTGAAGCAGACCGGGAGGAGTGTGTGAAGCAGACGGGGAGGAGTGTGTGAAGCAGACTGGGAGCAGTGTGTGAAGCAGACGGGAGGAGTGTGAAGCAGACTGGGAGGAATGTGTGAAGCAGACTGGAAGGAGTGAGTGAAGCAGACCGGGAGGAGTGTGTGAAGCGGACGGGGAGGAGTGTGTGAAGCAGACAGGAGGAGTGTGTGAAGCAGACCGGGAGGAATGTGTCAAGCAGACCGGGAGGAGTGTGTGAAGCAGACCGGGAGGAGTGTGTGAAGCAGACTGGGAGGAGTGTGAAGCAGACCGGGAGGAGTGTGTGAAGCAGACCGGGAGGAGTGTGTGAAGCAGACAGGGAGGAGTGTGTGAAGCAGACAGGGAGGAGTGTGTGAAGCAGACTGGGAGGAGTGTGTGAAGCAGACTGGGAGGAGTGTGAAGCAGACCGGGAGGGGTGTGTGAAGCAGACTGGGAGGAGTGTGAAGCAGACCGGGGGGAGTGTATGAAGCAGACCGGGAGGAATGTGTGAAGCAGACAGGGAGGAGTGTGTGAAGCAGACCGGGAGGAGTGTGTGAAGCAGACCGGGAGGAGTGTGTGAAGCAGACTGGGAGGAGTGTGAAGCAGACCGGGAGGAGTGTATGAAGCAGACCGGGAGGAGTGTGTGAAGCAGACAGGGAGGAGTGTGTGAAGCAGACCGGGAGGAGTGTGTGAAGCAGACGGGAGGAGTGTGTGAAGCAGACCGGGAGGAGTGTGTGAAGCAGACCGGGAGGAGTGTGTGAAGCAGACTGGGAGGAGTGTGTGAAGCAGACCGGGAGGACTGTGTGAAGCAGACTGGGAGGAGTGTGTGAAGCAGACCGGGAGGAGTGTGTGAAGCAGACGGGAGGAGTGTGTGAAGCAGAGCGGGAGGAGTGTGTGAAACAGACCGGGAGGAGTGTGTGAAGCAGACTGGGAGGAGTGTGTGAAGCAGACCGGGAGGAGTGTGTGAAGCAGACTGGGAGGAGTGTGTGAAGCAGACCGGGAGGACTGTGTGAAGCAGACGGGGAGGACTGTGTGAAGCAGACCGGGAGGAATGTGTGAAGCAGACCGGGAGGAGTGTGTGAAGCAGACCGAGAGGATTGTGTCAAGCACGCGGGGAGGACTGTGTGAAGCAGACTGGGAGGAGTGTGTGAAGCAGACGGGGAGGACTGTGTGAAGCAGACCGGGAGGAGTGTGTGAAGCAGACTGGGAGGAGTGTGTGAAGCAGACGGGGAGGACTGTGTGAAGCAGACCGGGAGGAATGTGTGAAGCAGACCGGGAGGAGTGTGTGAAGCAGACCGGGAGGATTGTGTCAAGCAGGCGGGGAGGACTGTGTGAAGCAGACTGGGAGGAGTGTGTGAAGCAGACCGGGAGGAGTGTGTGAAGCAGACGGGGAGGACTGTGTGAAGCAGACGGGGAGGACTGTGTGAAGCAGACTAGGAGGAGTGTGTGAAGCAGACCGGGAGGAGTGTGTGAAGCAGCCTGGGAGGAGTGTGTGAAGCAGACGGGGAGGAGTGTGTGAAGCAGACTGGGAGGAATGTGTGAAGCAGACTGGGAGGAGTGTGTGAAGCAGACTGGGAGGAGTGAGTGAAGCAGACCGGGAGGAGTGTGTGAAGCAGACGGGGAGGAGTGTGTGAAGCAGACTGGGAGCAGTGTGTGAAGCAGACGGGAGGAGTGTGAAGCAGACTGGGAGGAATGTGTGAAGCAGACTGGGAGGAGTGAGTGAAGCAGACCGGGAGGAGTGTGTGAAGCGGACGGGGAGGATTGTGTGAAGCAGACAGGAGGAGTGTGTGAAGCAGACCGGGAGGAATGTGTCAAGCAGACCGGGAGGAGTGTGTGAAGCAGACCGGGAGGAGTGTGTGAAGCAGACTGGGAGGAGTGTGAAGCAGACCGGGAGGAGTTTGTGAAGCAGACCGGGAGGAGTGTGTGAAGCAGACAGGGAGGAGTGTGTGAAGCAGACCGGGAGGAGTGTGTGAAGCAGACTGGGAGGAGTGTGTGAAGCAGACTGGGAGGAGTGTGAAGCAGACCGGGAGGGGTGTGTGAAGCAGACTGGGAGGAGTGTGAAGCAGACCGGGGGGAGTGTATGAAGCAGACCGGGAGGAATGTGTGAAGCAGACAGGGAGGAGTGTGTGAAGCAGACCGGGAGGAGTGTGTGAAGCAGACCGGGAGGAATGTGTGAAGCAGACTGGGAGGAGTGTGAAGCAGACCGGGAGGAGTGTATGAAGCAGACCGGGAGGAGTGTGTGAAGCAGACAGGGAGGAGTGTGTGAAGCAGACCGGGAGGAGTGTGTGAAGCAGACGGGAGGAGTGTGTGAAGCAGACCGGGAGGAGTGTGTGAAGCAGACCGGGAGGAGTGTGTGAAGCAGACTGGGAGGAGTGTGTGAAGCAGACCGGGAGGACTGTGTGAAGCAGACTGGGAGGAGTGTGTGAAGCGGACCGGGAGGAGTGTGTGAAGCAGACGGGAGGAGTGTGTGAAGCAGAGCGGGAGGAGTGTGTGAAACAGACCGGGAGGAGTGTGTGAAGCAGACCGGGAGGAGTGTGTGAAGCAGACTGGGAGGAGTGTGTGAAGCAGACCGGGAGGAGTGTGTGAAGCAGACTGGGAGGACTGTGTGAAGCAGACGGGGAGGACTGTGTGAAGCAGACCGGGAGGAATGTGTGAAGCAGACTGGGAGGAGTGTGTGAAGCAGACCGGGAGGACTGTGTGAAGCAGACTGGGAGGAGTGTGTGAAGCAGACCGGGAGGAGTGTGTGAAGCAGACGGGAGGAGTGTGTGAAGCAGAGCGGGAGGAGTGTGTGAAACAGACCGGGAGGAATGTGTGAAGCAGACTGGGAGGAGTGTGTGAAGCAGACCGGGAGGACTGTGTGAAGCAGACTGGGAGGAGTGTGTGAAGCAGACCGGGAGGAGTGTGTGAAGCAGACTGGGAGGAGTGTGTGAAGCAGACCGGGAGGACTGTGTGAAGCAGACGGGGAGGACTGTGTGAAGCAGACCGGGAGGAATGTGTGAAGCAGACCGGGAGGAGTGTGTGAAGCAGACCGGGAGGATTGTGTCAAGCAGGCGGGGAGGACTGTGTGAAGCAGACTGGGAGGAGTGTGTGAAGCAGACGGGGAGGACTGTGTGAAGCAGACCGGGAGGAGTGTGTGAAGCAGACTGGGAGGAGTGTGTGAAGCAGACGGGGAGGACTGTGTGAAGCAGACCGGGAGGAATGTGTGAAGCAGACCGGGAGGAGTGTGTGAAGCAGACCGGGAGGATTGTGTCAAGCAGGCGGGGAGGACTGTGTGAAGCAGACTGGGAGGAGTGTGTGAAGCAGACCGGGAGGAGTGTGTGAAGCAGACGGGGAGGACTGTGTGAAGCAGACGGGGAGGACTGTGTGAAGCAGACTAGGAGGAGTGTGTGAAGCAGACCGGGAGGAGTGTGTGAAGCAGACCGGGAGGAGTGTGTGAAGCAGACCGGGAGGAGTGTGTGAAGCAAACCGGGAGGAGTGTGTGAAGCAGACCGGGAGGAGTGTGTGAAGCAGACCGGGAGGAGTGTGTGAAGCAGACTGGGAGGAGTGTGTGAAGCACACCGGGAGGAGTGTGTGAAGCAGACCGGGAGGAGTGTGTGAAGCAGACGGGAGGAATGTGTGAAGCAGACAGGGAGGAGTGTGTGAAGCAGACGGGTGGAGTGTGTGAAGCAGACCGGGAGGAGAGTGTGAAGCAGACAGGGAGGAGTGTGTGAAGCAGACAGGAGGAGTGTGTGAAGCAGACAGGGAGGAGTGTGTGAAGCAGACCGGGAGAGGTGTGTGAAGCAGACCGGGAGGAGTGTGTGAAGCAGACCGGGAGGAGTGTGTGAAGCAGACTGGGAGGAGTGTGTGAAGCAGACCGGGAGGATTGTGTGAAGCAGACTGGGAGGAGTGTGTGAAGCAGACCGGGAGGAGTGTGTGAAGCAGACGGGAGGAGTGTGTGAAGCAGAGCGGGAGGAGTGTGTGAAACAGACCGGAAGGAGTGTGTGAAGCAGACCGGGAGGAGTGTGTGAAGCAGACCGGGAGAGGTGTGTGAAGCAGACCGGGAGGACTGTGTGAAGCAGACCGGGAGGAGTGTGTGAAGCAGACGGGGAGGACTGTGTGAAGCAGACCGGGAGGAATGTGTGAAGCAGACCGGGAGGAGTGTGTGAAGCAGACGGGGAGGACTGTGTGAAGCAGACCGGGAGGAATGTGTGAAGCAGACCGGGAGGAGTGTGTGAAGCAGACGGGGAGGACTGTGTGAAGCAGACCGGGAGGAATGTGTGAAGCAGACCGGGAGGAGTGTGTGAAGCAGACCGGGAGGATTGTGTGAAGCAGACGGGGAGGACTGTGTGAAGCAGACTGGGAGGAGTGTGTGAAGCAGACCGGGAGGAGTGTGTGAAGCAGACCGGGAGGACTGTGTGAAGCAGATGGGGAGGACTGTGTGAAGCAGACTGGGAGGAGTGTGTGAAGCAGACCGGGAGGAGTGTGTGAAGCAGACCGGGAGGAGTGTGTGAAGCAGACCGGGAGGAGTGTGTGAAGCAAACCGGGAGGAGTGTGTGAAGCAGACCGGGAGGAGTGTGTGAAGCAGACCGGGAGGAGTGTGTGAAGCAGACCGGGAGGAATGTGTGAAGCAGACCGGGAGGAGTGTGTGAAGCAGACGGGGAGGAGTGTGTGAAGCAGACTGGGAGGAATGTGTGAAGCAGACTGGGAGGAGTGAGTGAAGCAGACCGGGAGGAGTGTGTGAAGCAGACTGGGAGGAGTGTGTGAAGCAGACGGGAGGAGTGTGTGAAGCAGACTGGGAGGAATGTGTGAAGCAGACTGGGAGGAGTGAGTGAAGCAGACCGGGAGGAGTGTGTGAAGCTGACGGGGAGGAGTGTGTGAAGCAGACTGGGAGGAATGTGTGAAGCAGACTGGGAGGAGTGAGTGAAGCAGACCGGGAGGAGTGTGTGAAGCAGATGGGGAGGAGTGTGTGAAGCAGACAGGAGGAGTGTGTGAAGCAGACCGGGAGGAATGTGTGAAGCAGGCCGGGAGGAATGTGTGAAGCAGACCTGGAGGAATGTGTCAAGCAGACCGGGAGGAGTGTGTGAAGCAGACCGGGAGGAGTGTGTGAAGCAGATGGGGAGGAGTGTGTGAAGCAGACAGGAGGAGTGTGTGAAGCAGACCGGGAGGAGTGTGAAGCAGGCCGGGAGGAATGTGTGAAGCAGACCTGGAGGAATGTGTCAAGCAGACCGGGAGGAGTGTGTGAAGCAGACCGGGAGGAGTGTGTGAAGCAGACTGGGAGGAGTGTGTGAAGCAGACCGGGAGGAGTGTGTGAAGCAGACGGGAGGAGTGTGTGAAGCAGAGCGGGAGGAGTGTGTGAAACAGACCGGGAGGAGTGTGTGAAGCAGACCGGGAGGAGTGTGTGAAGCAGACCGGGAGGACTGTGTGAAGCAGACTGGGAGGAGTGTGTGAAGCAGACGGGGAGGACTGTGTGAAGCAGACCGGGAGGAATGTGTGAAGCAGACCGGGAGGAGTGTGTGAAGCAGACCGGGAGGATTGTGTGAAGCAGGCGGGGAGGACTGTGTGAAGCAGACTGGGAGGAGTGTGTGACGCAGACCGGGAGGAGTGTGTGAAGCAGACCGGGAGGAGTGTGTGAAGCAGACCGGGAGGAGTGTGTGAAGCAGACCGGGAGGAGTGTGTGAAGCAGACCGGGAGGAGTGTGTGAAGCAGACTGGGAGGAGTGTGTGAAGCAGACCGGGAGGAGTGTGTGAAGCAGACTGGGAGGAGTGTGTGAAGCAGACCGGGAGGAGTGTGTGAAGCAGACAGGGAGGAGTGTGTGAAGCAGAGCGGGAGGAGTGTGTGAAACAGACCGGGAGGAGTGTGTGAAGCAGACCGGGAGGACTGTGTGAAGCAGACTGGGAGGAGTGTGTGAAGCAGACGGGGAGGACTGTGTGAAGCAGACCGGGAGGACTGTGTGAAGCAGACCGGGAGGAGTGTGTGAAGCAGACCGGGAGGATTGTGTGAAGCAGGCGGGGAGGACTGTGTGAAGCAGACTGGGAGGAGTGTGTGAAGCAGACCGGGAGGAGTGTGTGAAGCAGACCGGGAGGAGTGTGTGAAGCAGACCGGGAGGAGTGTGTGAAGCAGACCGGGAGGAGTGTGTGAAGCAGACCGGGAGGAGTGTGTGAAGCAGACGGGGAGGACTGTGTGAAGCAGACGGGGAGGACTGTGTGAAGCAGACTAGGAGGAGTGTGTGAAGCAGACCGGGAGGAGTGTGTGAAGCAGACCGGGAGGAGTCTGTGAAGCAGACGGGGAGGAGTGTGTGAAACAGACTGGGAGGAATGTGTGAAGCAGACTGGGAGGAGTGAGTGAAGCAGACCGGGAGGAGTGTGTGAAGCAGACTGGGAGGAGTGTGTGAAGCAGACGGGGAGGAGTGTGTGAAGCAGACTGGGAGGAATGTGTGAAGCAGACTGGGAGGAGTGAGTGAAGTAGACCGGGAGGAGTGTGTGAAGCAGACGGGGAGGAGTGTGTGAAGCAGACTGGGAGGAGTGTGTGAAGCAGACGGGAGGAGTGTGAAGCAGACTGGGAGGAATGTGTGAAGCAGACTGGGAGGAGTGAGTGAAGCAGACCGGGAGGAGTGTGTGAAGCAGACGGGGAGGAGTGTGTGAAGCAGACAGGAGGAGTGTGTGACGCAGACCGGGAGGAGTGTGTGAAGCAGACGGGGAGGACTGTGTGAAGCAGACCGGGAGGAATGTGTGAAGCAGACCGGGAGGAGTGAGTGAAGCAGACCGGGAGGAGTGAGTGAAGCAGACTGGGAGGAATGTGTGAAGCAGACTGGGAGGAATGTGTGAAGCAGACTGGGAGGAATGTGTGAAGCAGACTGGGAGGAGTGAGTGAAGCAGACCGGGAGGAGTGTGTGAAGCAGACGGGGAGGAGTGTGTGAAGCAGACTGGGAGGAATGTGTGAAGCAGACCGGGAGGAGTGTGTGAAGCAGACCGGGAGGAGTCTGTGAAGCAGACGGGGAGGAGTGTGTGAAACAGACTGGGAGGAATGTGTGAAGCAGACTGGGAGGAGTGAGTGAAGCAGACCGGGAGGAGTGTGTGAAGCAGACTGGGAGGAGTGTGTGAAGCAGACGGGGAGGATTGTGTGAAGCAGACTGGGAGGAATGTGTGAAGCAGACTGGGAGGAGTGAGTGAAGTAGACCGGGAGGAGTGTGTGAAGCAGACGGGGAGGAGTGTGTGAAGCAGACTGGGAGGAGTGTGTGAAGCAGACGGGAGGAGTGTGAAGCAGACTGGGAGGAATGTGTGAAGCAGACTGGGAGGAGTGAGTGAAGCAGACCGGGAGGAGTGTGTGAAGCAGACGGGGAGGAGTGTGTGAAGCAGACAGGAGGAGTGTGTGAAGCAGACCGGGAGGAGTGTGTGAAGCAGACGGGGAGGACTGTGTGAAGCAGACCGGGAGGAATGTGTGAAGGAGACCGGGAGGAGTGTGTGAAGCAGACCGGGAGGATTGTGTGAAGCAGACGGGGAGGACTGTGTGAAGCAGACTGGGAGGAGTGTGTGAAGCAGAGTGGGAGGAGTGTGTGAAGCAGACGGGGAGGACTGTCTGAAGCAGACGGGGAGGACTGTGTGAAGCAGACTAGGAGGAGTGTGTGAAGCAGACCGGGAGGAGTATGTGAAGCAGACCGGGAGGAGTGTGTGAAGCAGACCGGGAGGAGTGTGTGAAGCAAACCGGGAGGAGTGTGTGAAGCAGACCGGGAGGAGTGTGTGAAGCAGACAGGGAGGAGTGTGTGAAGCAGACAGGAGGAGTGTGTGAAGCAGACAGGGAGGAGTGTGTGAAGCAGACCGGGAGAGGTGTGTGAAGCAGACCGGGAGAGGTGTGTGAAGCAGACCGGGAGGAGTGTGTGAAGCAGACCGGGAGGAGTGTGTGAAGCAGACTGGGAGGAGTGTGTGATGCAGACCGGGAGGATTGTGTGAAGCAGACTGGGAGGAGTGTGTGAAGCAGACCGGGAGGAGTGTGTGAAGCAGACGGGAGGAGTGTGTGAAGCAGAGCGGGAGGAGTGTGTGAAACAGACCGGGAGGAGTGTGTGAAGCAGACCGGGAGGAGTGTGTGAAGCAGACCGGGAGGAGTGTGTGAAGCAGACGGGGAGGACTGTGTGAAGCAGACCGGGAGGAATGTGTGAAGCAGACCGGGAGGAGTGAGTGAAGCAGACCGGGAGGAGTGTGTGAAGCAGACCGGGAGGAGTGTGTGAAGCAGACCGGGAGGACTGTGTGAAGCAGACCGGGAGGAATGTGTGAAGCAGACCGGGAGGAGTGAGTGAAGCAGACCGGGAGAGGTGTGTGAAGCAGACCGGGAGGAGTGTGTGAAGCAGACCGGGAGGAGTGTGTGAAGCAGACTGGGAGGAGTGTGTGATGCAGACCGGGAGGATTGTGTGAAGCAGACTGGGAGGAGTGTGTGAAGCAGACCGGGAGGAGTGTGTGAAGCAGACCGGGAGGAGTGTGTGAAGCAGAGCGGGAGGAGTGTGTGAAACAGACCGGGCGGAGTGTGTGAAGCAGACCGGGAGGAGTGTGTGAAGCAGACCGGGAGGAGTGTGTGAAGCAGACCGGGAGGACTGTGTGAAGCAGACCGGGAGGAATGTGTGAAGCAGACCGGAAGGAGTGTGTGAAGCAGACCGGGAGGAATGTGTGAAGCAGACTGGGAGGAATGTGTGAAGCAGACTGGGAGGAATGAGTGAAGTAGACCGGGAGGAGTGTGTGAAGCAGACGGGGAGGAGTGTGTGAAGCAGACTGGGAGGAATGTGTGAAGCAGACCGGGAGGAGTGTGTGAAGCAGACCGGGAGGAATGTGTGAAGCAGACGGGGAGGAGTGTGTGAAGCAGACCGGGAGGAATGTGTGAAGCAGACTGGGAGGAGTGTGTGAAGCAGATTGGGAGGAGTGTGTGAAGCAGCCTGGGAGGAGTGTGTGAAGCAGACGGGGAGGAGTGTGTGAAGCAGACTGGGAGGAATGTGTGAAGCAGACTGGGAGGAGTGTGTGAAGCAGACTGGGAGGAGTGAGTGAAGCAGACCGGGAGGAGTGTGTGAAGCAGACGGGGAGGAGTGTGTGAAGCAGACTGGGAGCAGTGTGTGAAGCAGACGGGAGGAGTGTGAAGCAGACTGGGAGGAATGTGTGAAGCAGACTGGGAGGAGTGAGTGAAGCAGACCGGGAGGAGTGTGTGAAGCGGACGGGGAGGAGTGTGTGAAGCAGACAGGAGGAGTGTGTGAAGCAGACCGGGAGGAATGTGTCAAGCAGACCGGGAGGAGTGTGTGAAGCAGACTGGGAGGAGTGTGTGAAGCAGACTGGGAGGAGTGTGAAGCAGACCGGGAGGAGTGTGTGAAGCAGACAGGGAGGAGTGTGTGAAGCAGACAGGGAGGAGTGTGTGAAGCAGACTGGGAGGAGTGTGTGAAGCAGACTGGGAGGAGTGTGAAGCAGACCGGGAGGGGTGTGTGAAGCAGACTGGGAGGAGTGTGAAGCAGACCGGGGGGAGTGTATGAAGCAGACCGGGAGGAATGTGTGAAGCAGACAGGGAGGAGTGTGTGAAGCAGACCGGGAGGAGTGTGTGAAGCAGACCGGGAGGAGTGTGTGAAGCAGACTGGGAGGAGTGTGAAGCAGACCGGGAGGAGTGTATGAAGCAGACCGGGAGGAGTGTGTGAAGCAGACAGGGAGGAGTGTGTGAAGCAGACCGGGAGGAGTGTGTGAAGCAGACGGGAGGAGTGTGTGAAGCAGACCGGGAGGAGTGTGTGAAGCAGACCGGGAGGAGTGTGTGAAGCAGACTGGGAGGAGTGTGTGAAGCAGACCGGGAGGACTGTGTGAATCAGACTGGGAGGAGTGTGTGAAGCAGACCGGGAGGAGTGTGTGAAGCAGACGGGAGGAGTGTGTGAAGCAGAGCGGGAGGAGTGTGTGAAACAGACCGGGAGGAGTGTGTGAAGCAGACTGGGAGGAGTGTGTGAAGCAGACCGGGAGGAGTGTGTGAAGCAGACTGGGAGGAGTGTGTGAAGCAGACCGGGAGGACTGTGTGAAGCAGACGGGGAGGACTGTGTGAAGCAGACCGGGAGGAATGTGTGAAGCAGACCGGGAGGAGTGTGTGAAGCAGACCGGGAGGATTGTGTCAAGCAGGCGGGGAGGACTGTGTGAAGCAGACTGGGAGTAGTGTGTGAAGCAGACGGGGAGGACTGTGTGAAGCAGACCGGGAGGAGTGTGTGAAGCAGACTGGGAGGAGTGTGTGAAGCAGACGGGGAGGACTGTGTGAAGCAGACCGGGAGGAATGTGTGAAGCAGACCGGGAGGAGTGTGTGAAGCAGACCGGGAGGATTGTGTCAAGCAGGCGGGGAGGACTGTGTGAAGCAGACTGGGAGGAGTGTGTGAAGCAGACCGGGAGGAGTGTGTGAAGCAGACGGGGAGGACTGTGTGAAGCAGACGGGGAGGACTGTGTGAAGCAGACTAGGAGGAGTGTGTGAAGCAGACCGGGAGGAGTGTGTGAAGCAGCCTGGGAGGAGTGTGTGAAGCAGACGGGGAGGAGTGTGTGAAGCAGACTGGGAGGAATGTGTGAAGCAGACTGGGAGGAGTGTGTGAAGCAGACTGGGAGGAGTGAGTGAAGCAGACCGGGAGGAGTGTGTGAAGCAGACGGGGAGGAGTGTGTGAAGCAGACTGGGAGCAGTGTGTGAAGCAGACGGGAGGAGTGTGAAGCAGACTGGGAGGAGTGTGTGAAGCAGACCGGGAGGACTGTGTGAAGCAGACTGGGAGGAGTGTGTGAAGCAGACCGGGAGGAGTGTGTGAAGCAGACGGGAGGAGTGTGTGAAGCAGAGCGGGAGGAGTGTGTGAAACAGACCGGGAGGAGTGTGTGAAGCAGACTGGGAGGAGTGTGTGAAGCAGACCGGGAGGAGTGTGTGAAGCAGACTGGGAGGAGTGTGTGAAGCAGACCGGGAGGACTGTGTGAAGCAGACGGGGAGGACTGTGTGAAGCAGACCGGGAGGAATGTGTGAAGCAGACCGGGAGGAGTGTGTGAAGCAGACCGGGAGGATTGTGTCAAGCAGGCGGGGAGGACTGTGTGAAGCAGACTGGGAGGAGTGTGTGAAGCAGACGGGGAGGACTGTGTGAAGCAGACCGGGAGGAGTGTGTGAAGCAGACTGGGAGGAGTGTGTGAAGCAGACGGGGAGGACTGTGTGAAGCAGACCGGGAGGAATGTGTGAAGCAGACCGGGAGGAGTGTGTGAAGCAGACCGGGAGGATTGTGTCAAGCAGGCGGGGAGGACTGTGTGAAGCAGACTGGGAGGAGTGTGTGAAGCAGACCGGGAGGAGTGTGTGAAGCAGACGGGGAGGACTGTGTGAAGCAGACGGGGAGGACTGTGTGAAGCAGACTAGGAGGAGTGTGTGAAGCAGACCGGGAGGAGTGTGTGAAGCAGACCGGGAGGAGTGTGTGAAGCAGACCGGGAGGAGTGTGTGAAGCAAACCGGGAGGAGTGTGTGAAGCAGACCGGGAGGAGTGTGTGAAGCAGACCGGGAGGAGTGTGTGAAGCAGACTGGGAGGAGTGTGTGAAGCACACCGGGAGGAGTGTGTGAAGCAGACCGGGAGGAGTGTGTGAAGCAGACGGGAGAAATGTGTGAAGCAGACAGGGAGGAGTGTGTGAAGCAGACGGGTGGAGTGTGTGAAGCAGACCGGGAGGAGAGTGTGAAGCAGACAGGGAGGAGTGTGTGAAGCAGACAGGAGGAGTGTGTGAAGCAGACAGGGAGGAGTGTGTGAAGCAGACCGGGAGAGGTGTGTGAAGCAGACCGGGAGGAGTGTGTGAAGCAGACCGGGAGGAGTGTGTGAAGCAGACTGGGAGGAGTGTGTGAAGCAGACCGGGAGGATTGTGTGAAGCAGACTGGGAGGAGTGTGTGAAGCAGACCGGGAGGAGTGTGTGAAGCAGACGGGAGGAGTGTGTGAAGCAGAGCGGGAGGAGTGTGTGAAACAGACCGGAAGGAGTGTGTGAAGCAGACCGGGAGGAGTGTGTGAAGCAGACCGGGAGAGGTGTGTGAAGCAGACCGGGAGGACTGTGTGAAGCAGACCGGGAGGAGTGTGTGAAGCAGACGGGGAGGACTGTGTGAAGCAGACCGGGAGGAATGTGTGAAGCAGACCGGGAGGAGTGTGTGAAGCAGACGGGGAGGACTGTGTGAAGCAGACCGGGAGGAATGTGTGAAGCAGACCGGGAGGAGTGTGTGAAGCAGACGGGGAGGACTGTGTGAAGCAGACCGGGAGGAATGTGTGAAGCAGACCGGGAGGAGTGTGTGAAGCAGACCGGGAGGTGTGTGAGAAGCAGACAGGGAGGAGTGTGTGAAGCAGACCGGGAGGAGTGTGTGAAGCAGACTGGGAGGAGTGTGTGAAGCAGACTGGGAGGAGTGTGAAGCAGACCGGGAGGGGTGTGTGAAGCAGACTGGGAGGAGTGTGAAGCAGACCGGGGGGAGTGTATGAAGCAGACCGGGAGGAATGTGTGAAGCAGACAGGGAGGAGTGTGTGAAGCAGACCGGGAGGAGTGTGTGAAGCAGACCGGGAGGAGTGTGTGAAGCAGACTGGGAGGAGTGTGAAGCAGACCGGGAGGAGTGTATGAAGCAGACCGGGAGGAGTGTGTGAAGCAGACAGGGAGGAGTGTGTGAAGCAGACCGGGAGGAGTGTGTGAAGCAGACGGGAGGAGTGTGTGAAGCAGACCGGGAGGAGTGTGTGAAGCAGACCGGGAGGAGTGTGTGAAGCAGACTGGGAGGAGTGTGTGAAGCAGACCGGGAGGACTGTGTGAAGCAGACTGGGAGGAGTGTGTGAAGCAGACCGGGAGGAGTGTGTGAAGCAGACGGGAGGAGTGTGTGAAGCAGAGCGGGAGGAGTGTGTGAAACAGACCGGGAGGAGTGTGTGAAGCAGACTGGGAGGAGTGTGTGAAGCAGACCGGGAGGAGTGTGTGAAGCAGACTGGGAGGAGTGTGTGAAGCAGACCGGGAGGACTGTGTGAAGCAGACGGGGAGGACTGTGTGAAGCAGACCGGGAGGAATGTGTGAAGCAGACCGGGAGGAGTGTGTGAAGCAGACCGGGAGGATTGTGTCAAGCAGGCGGGGAGGACTGTGTGAAGCAGACTGGGAGGAGTGTGTGAAGCAGACGGGGAGAACTGTGTGAAGCAGACCGGGAGGAGTGTGTGAAGCAGACTGGGAGGAGTGTGTGAAGCAGACGGGGAGGACTGTGTGAAGCAGACCGGGAGGAATGTGTGAAGCAGACCGGGAGGAGTGTGTGAAGCAGACCGGGAGGATTGTGTCAAGCAGGCGGGGAGGACTGTGTGAAGCAGACTGGGAGGAGTGTGTGAAGCAGACCGGGAGGAGTGTGTGAAGCAGACGGGGAGGACTGTGTGAAGCAGACGGGGAGGACTGTGTGAAGCAGACTAGGAGGAGTGTGTGAAGCAGACCGGGAGGAGTGTGTGAAGCAGACCGGGAGGAGTGTGTGAAGCAGACCGGGAGGAGTGTGTGAAGCAAACCGGGAGGAGTGTGTGAAGCAGACCGGGAGGAGTGTGTGAAGCAGACCGGGAGGAGTGTGTGAAGCAGACTGGGAGGAGTGTGTGAAGCACACCGGGAGGAGTGTGTGAAGCAGACCGGGAGGAGTGTGTGAAGCAGACGGGAGGAATGTGTGAAGCAGACAGGGAGGAGTGTGTGAAGCAGACGGGTGGAGTGTGTGAAGCAGACCGGGAGGAGAGTGTGAAGCAGACAGGGAGGAGTGTGTGAAGCAGACAGGAGGAGTGTGTGAAGCAGACAGGGAGGAGTGTGTGAAGCAGACCGGGAGGAGTGTGTGAAGCAGACCGGGAGGATTGTGTGAAGCAGACTGGGAGGAGTGTGTGAAGCAGACTGGGAGGAGTGTGTGAAGCAGACCGGGAGGATTGTGTGAAGCAGACTGGGAGGAGTGTGTGAAGCAGACCGGGAGGAGTGTGTGAAGCAGACGGGAGGAGTGTGTGAAGCAGAGCGGGAGGAGTGTGTGAAACAGACCGGAAGGAGTGTGTGAAGCAGACCGGGAGGAGTGTGTGAAGCAGACCGGGAGAGGTGTGTGAAGCAGACCGGGAGGACTGTGTGAAGCAGACCGGGAGGAGTGTGTGAAGCAGACGGGGAGGACTGTGTGAAGCAGACCGGGAGGAATGTGTGAAGCAGACCGGGAGGAGTGTGTGAAGCAGACGGGGAGGACTGTGTGAAGCAGACCGGGAGGAATGTGTGAAGCAGACCGGGAGGAGTGTGTGAAGCAGACGGGGAGGACTGTGTGAAGCAGACCGGGAGGAATGTGTGAAGCAGACCGGGAGGAGTGTGTGAAGCAGACCGGGAGGATTGTGTGAAGCAGACGGGGAGGACTGTGTGAAGCAGACTGGGAGGAGTGTGTGAAGCAGACCGGGAGGAGTGTGTGAAGCAGACCGGGAGGACTGTGTGAAGCAGACGGGGAGGACTGTGTGAAGCAGACTGGGAGGAGTGTGTGAAGCAGACCGGGAGGAGTGTGTGAAGCAGACCGGGAGGAGTGTGTGAAGCAGACCGGGAGGAGTGTGTGAAGCAAACCGGGAGGAGTGTGTGAAGCAGACCGGGAGGAGTGTGTGAAGCAGACCGGGAGGAGTGTGTGAAGCAGACCGGGAGGAATGTGTGAAGCAGACCGGGAGGAGTGTGTGAAGCAGACGGGGAGGAGTGTGTGAAGCAGACTGGGAGGAATGTGTGAAGCAGACTGGGAGGAGTGAGTGAAGCAGACCGGGAGGAGTGTGTGAAGCAGACTGGGAGGAGTGTGTGAAGCAGACGGGAGGAGTGTGTGAAGCAGACTGGGAGGAATGTGTGAAGCAGACTGGGAGGAGTGAGTGAAGCAGACCGGGAGGAGTGTGTGAAGCTGACGGGGAGGAGTGTGTGAAGCAGACTGGGAGGAATGTGTGAAGCAGACTGGGAGGAGTGAGTGAAGCAGACCGGGAGGAGTGTGTGAAGCAGATGGGGAGGAGTGTGTGAAGCAGACAGGAGGAGTGTGTGAAGCAGACCGGGAGGAATGTGTGAAGCAGGCCGGGAGGAATGTGTGAAGCAGACCTGGAGGAATGTGTCAAGCAGACCGGGAGGAGTGTGTGAAGCAGACCGGGAGGAGTGTGTGAAGCAGATGGGGAGGAGTGTGTGAAGCAGACAGGAGGAGTGTGTGAAGCAGACCGGGAGGAGTGTGAAGCAGGCCGGGAGGAATGTGTGAAGCAGACCTGGAGGAATGTGTCAAGCAGACCGGGAGGAGTGTGTGAAGCAGACCGGGAGGAGTGTGTGAAGCAGACTGGGAGGAGTGTGTGAAGCAGACCGGGAGGAGTGTGTGAAGCAGACGGGAGGAGTGTGTGAAGCAGAGCGGGAGGAGTGTGTGAAACAGACCGGGAGGAGTGTGTGAAGCAGACCGGGAGGAGTGTGTGAAGCAGACCGGGAGGACTGTGTGAAGCAGACTGGGAGGAGTGTGTGAAGCAGACGGGGAGGACTGTGTGAAGCAGACCGGGAGGAATGTGTGAAGCAGACCGGGAGGAGTGTGTGAAGCAGACCGGGAGGATTGTGTGAAGCAGGCGGGGAGGACTGTGTGAAGCAGACTGGGAGGAGTGTGTGACGCAGACCGGGAGGATTGTGTGAAGCAGACTGGGAGGAGTGTGTGAAGCAGACTGGGAGGAGTGAGTGAAGCAGACCGGGAGGAGTGTGTGAAGCAGACGGGGAGGAGTGTGTGAAGCAGACAGGGAGGAGTGTGTGAAGCAGACTGGGAGGAGTGTGTGAAGCAGAGCGGGAGGAGTGTGTGAAGCAGACTGGGAGGAGTGTGTGAAGCAGACCGGGAGGACTGTGTGAAGCAGACTGGGAGGAGTGTGTGAAGCAGACCGGGAGGAGTGTGTGAAGCAGACCGGGAGGACTGTGTGAAGCAGATGGGGAGGACTGTGTGAAGCAGACTGGGAGGAGTGTGTGAAGCAGACCGGGAGGAGTGTGTGAAGCAGACCGGGAGGAGTGTGTGAAGCAGACCGGGAGGAGTGTGTGAAGCAAACCGGGAGGAGTGTGTGAAGCAGACCGGGAGGAGTGTGTGAAGCAGACCGGGAGGAGTGTGTGAAGCAGACCGGGAGGAATGTGTGAAGCAGACCGGGAGGAGTGTGTGAAGCAGACGGGGAGGAGTGTGTGAAGCAGACTGGGAGGAATGTGTGAAGCAGACTGGGAGGAGTGAGTGAAGCAGACCGGGAGGAGTGTGTGAAGCAGACTGGGAGGAGTGTGTGAAGCAGACGGGAGGAGTGTGTGAAGCAGACTGGGAGGAATGTGTGAAGCAGACTGGGAGGAGTGAGTGAAGCAGACCGGGAGGAGTGTGTGAAGCTGACGGGGAGGAGTGTGTGAAGCAGATGGGGAGGAGTGTGTGAAGCAGAGCGGGAGGAGTGTGTGAAACAGACCGGGAGGAGTGTGTGAAGCAGACAGGAGGAGTGTGTGAAGCAGACCGGGAGGAATGTGTGAAGCAGGCCGGGAGGAATGTGTGAAGCAGACCTGGAGGAATGTGTCAAGCAGACCGGGAGGAGTGTGTGAAGCAGACCGGGAGGAGTGTGTGAAGCAGATGGGGAGGAGTGTGTGAAGCAGACAGGAGGAGTGTGTGAAGCAGACCGGGAGGAGTGTGAAGCAGGCCGGGAGGAATGTGTGAAGCAGACCTGGAGGAATGTGTCAAGCAGACCGGGAGGAGTGTGTGAAGCAGACCGGGAGGAGTGTGTGAAGCAGACTGGGAGGAGTGTGTGAAGCAGACCGGGAGGAGTGTGTGAAGCAGACGGGAGGAGTGTGTGAAGCAGAGCGGGAGGAGTGTGTGAAACAGACCGGGAGGAGTGTGTGAAGCAGACCGGGAGGAGTGTGTGAAGCAGACCGGGAGGACTGTGTGAAGCAGACTGGGAGGAGTGTGTGAAGCAGACGGGGAGGACTGTGTGAAGCAGACCGGGAGGAATGTGTGAAGCAGACCGGGAGGAGTGTGTGAAGCAGACCGGGAGGATTGTGTGAAGCAGGCGGGGAGGACTGTGTGAAGCAGACTGGGAGGAGTGTGTGACGCAGACCGGGAGGAGTGTGTGAAGCAGACCGGGAGGAGTGTGTGAAGCAGACCGGGAGGAGTGTGTGAAGCAGACCGGGAGGAGTGTGTGAAGCAGACCGGGAGGAGTGTGTGAAGCAGACTGGGAGGAGTGTGTGAAGCAGACCGGGAGGAGTGTGTGAAGCAGACTGGGAGGAGTGTGTGAAGCAGACCGGGAGGAATGTGTGAAGCAGACAGGGAGGAGTGTGTGAAGCAGACAGGGAGGAGTGTGTGAAGCAGAGCGGGAGGAGTGTGTGAAACAGACCGGGAGGAGTGTGTGAAGCAGACCGGGAGGACTGTGTGAAGCAGACTGGGAGGAGTGTGTGAAGCAGACGGGGAGGACTGTGTGAAGCAGACCGGGAGGACTGTGTGAAGCAGACCGGGAGGAGTGTGTGAAGCAGACCGGGAGGAGTGTGTGAAGCAGGCGGGGAGGACTGTGTGAAGCAGACTGGGAGGAGTGTGTGAAGCAGACCGGGAGGAGTGTGTGAAGCAGACCGGGAGGAGTGTGTGAAGCAGACCGGGAGGAGTGTGTGAAGCAGACCGGGAGGAGTGTGTGAAGCAGACCGGGAGGAGTGTGTGAAGCAGACGGGGAGGACTGTGTGAAGCAGACGGGGAGGACTGTGTGAAGCAGACTAGGAGGAGTGTGTGAAGCAGACCGGGAGGAGTGTGTGAAGCAGACCGGGAGGAGTCTGTGAAGCAGACGGGGAGGAGTGTGTGAAACAGACTGGGAGGAATGTGTGAAGCAGACTGGGAGGAGTGAGTGAAGCAGACCGGGAGGAGTGTGTGAAGCAGACTGGGAGGAGTGTGTGAAGCAGACGGGGAGGAGTGTGTGAAGCAGACTGGGAGGAATGTGTGAAGCAGACTGGGAGGAGTGAGTGAAGTAGACCGGGAGGAGTGTGTGAAGCAGACGGGGAGGAGTGTGTGAAGCAGACTGGGAGGAATGTGTGAAGCAGACTGGGAGGAGTGTGTGAAGCAGACGGGAGGAGTGTGAAGCAGACTGGGAGGAATGTGTGAAGCAGACTGGGAGGAGTGAGTGAAGCAGACCGGGAGGAGTGTGTGAAGCAGACGGGGAGGAGTGTGTGAAGCAGACAGGAGGAGTGTGTGACGCAGACCGGGAGGAGTGTGTGAAGCAGACGGGGAGGACTGTGTGAAGCAGACCGGGAGGAATGTGTGAAGCAGACCGGGAGGAGTGAGTGAAGCAGACCGGGAGGAGTGAGTGAAGCAGACTGGGAGGAATGTGTGAAGCAGACTGGGAGGAATGTGTGAAGCAGACTGGGAGGAATGTGTGAAGCAGACTGGGAGGAGTGAGTGAAGCAGACCGGGAGGAGTGTGTGAAGCAGACGGGGAGGAGTGTGTGAAGCAGACTGGGAGGAATGTGTGAAGCAGACCGGGAGGAGTGTGTGAAGCAGACCGGGAGGAGTCTGTGAAGCAGACGGGGAGGAGTGTGTGAAACAGACTGGGAGGAATGTGTGAAGCAGACTGGGAGGAGTGAGTGAAGCAGACCGGGAGGAGTGTGTGAAGCAGACTGGGAGGAGTGTGTGAAGCAGACGGGGAGGATTGTGTGAAGCAGACTGGGAGGAATGTGTGAAGCAGACTGGGAGGAGTGAGTGAAGTAGACCGGGAGGAGTGTGTGAAGCAGACGGGGAGGAGTGTGTGAAGCAGACTGGGAGGAGTGTGTGAAGCAGACGGGAGGAGTGTGAAGCAGACTGGGAGGAATGTGTGAAGCAGACTGGGAGGAGTGAGTGAAGCAGACCGGGAGGAGTGTGTGAAGCAGACGGGGAGGAGTGTGTGAAGCAGACAGGAGGAGTGTGTGAAGCAGACCGGGAGGAGTCTGTGAAGCAGACGGGGAGGACTGTGTGAAGCAGACCGGGAGGAATGTGTGAAGGAGACCGGGAGGAGTGTGTGAAGCAGACCGGGAGGATTGTGTGAAGCAGACGGGGAGGACTGTGTGAAGCAGACTGGGAGGAGTGTGTGAAGCAGAGCGGGAGGAGTGTGTGAAGCAGACGGGGAGGACTGTCTGAAGCAGACGGGGAGGACTGTGTGAAGCAGACTAGGAGGAGTGTGTGAAGCAGACCGGGAGGAGTATGTGAAGCAGACCGGGAGGAGTGTGTGAAGCAGACCGGGAGGAGTGTGTGAAGCAAACCGGGAGGAGTGTGTGAAGCAGACCGGGAGGAGTGTGTGAAGCAGACAGGGAGGAGTGTGTGAAGCAGACAGGAGGAGTGTGTGAAGCAGACAGGGAGGAGTGTGTGAAGCAGACCGGGAGAGGTGTGTGAAGCAGACCGGGAGAGGTGTGTGAAGCAGACCGGGAGGAGTGTGTGAAGCAGACCGGGAGGAGTGTGTGAAGCAGACTGGGAGGAGTGTGTGATGCAGACCGGGAGGATTGTGTGAAGCAGACTGGGAGGAGTGTGTGAAGCAGACCGGGAGGAGTGTGTGAAGCAGACGGGAGGAGTGTGTGAAGCAGAGCGGGAGGAGTGTGTGAAACAGACCGGGAGGAGTGTGTGAAGCAGACCGGGAGGAGTGTGTGAAGCAGACCGGGAGGAGTGTGTGAAGCAGACGGGGAGGACTGTGTGAAGCAGACCGGGAGGAATGTGTGAAGCAGACCGGGAGGAGTGAGTGAAGCAGACCGGGAGGAGTGTGTGAAGCAGACTGGGAGGAGTGTGTGAAGCAGACCGGGAGGACTGTGTGAAGCAGACCGGGAGGAATGTGTGAAGCAGACCGGGAGGAGTGAGTGAAGCAGACCGGGAGAGGTGTGTGAAGCAGACCGGGAGGAGTGTGTGAAGCAGACCGGGAGGAGTGTGTGAAGCAGACTGGGAGGAGTGTGTGATGCAGACCGGGAGGATTGTGTGAAGCAGACTGGGAGGAGTGTGTGAAGCAGACCGGGAGGAGTGTGTGAAGCAGACCGGGAGGAGTGTGTGAAGCAGAGCGGGAGGAGTGTGTGAAACAGACCGGGAGGAGTGTGTGAAGCAGACCGGGAGGAGTGTGTGAAGCAGACCGGGAGGAGTGTGTGAAGCAGACCGGGAGGACTGTGTGAAGCAGACCGGGAGGAATGTGTGAAGCAGACCGGAAGGAGTGTGTGAAGCAGACCGGGAGGAATGTGTGAAGCAGACTGGGAGGAATGTGTGAAGCAGACTGGGAGGAATGAGTGAAGTAGACCGGGAGGAGTGTGTGAAGCAGACGGGGAGGAGTGTGTGAAGCAGACTGGGAGGAATGTGTGAAGCAGACCGGGAGGAGTGTGTGAAGCAGACCGGGAGGAATGTGTGAAGCAGACGGGGAGGAGTGTGTGAAGCAGACCGGGAGGAATGTGTGAAGCAGACTGGGAGGAGTGTGTGAAGCAGATTGGGAGGAGTGTGTGAAGCAGCCTGGGAGGAGTGTGTGAAGCAGACGGGGAGGAGTGTGTGAAGCAGACTGGGAGGAATGTGTGAAGCAGACTGGGAGGAGTGTGTGAAGCAGACTGGGAGGAGTGAGTGAAGCAGACCGGGAGGAGTGTGTGAAGCAGACGGGGAGGAGTGTGTGAAGCAGACTGGGAGCAGTGTGTGAAGCAGACGGGAGGAGTGTGAAGCAGACTGGGAGGAATGTGTGAAGCAGACTGGGAGGAGTGAGTGAAGCAGACCGGGAGGAGTGTGTGAAGCGGACGGGGAGGAGTGTGTGAAGCAGACAGGAGGAGTGTGTGAAGCAGACCGGGAGGAATGTGTCAAGCAGACCGGGAGGAGTGTGTGAAGCAGACCGGGAGGAGTGTGTGAAGCAGACTGGGAGGAGTGTGAAGCAGACCGGGAGGAGTGTGTGAAGCAGACCGGGAGGAGTGTGTGAAGCAGACAGGGAGGAGTGTGTGAAGCAGACAGGGAGGAGTGTGTGAAGCAGACTGGGAGGAGTGTGTGAAGCAGACTGGGAGGAGTGTGAAGCAGACCGGGAGGGGTGTGTGAAGCAGACTGGGAGGAGTGTGAAGCAGACCGGGGGGAGTGTATGAAGCAGACCGGGAGGAATGTGTGAAGCAGACAGGGAGGAGTGTGTGAAGCAGACCGGGAGGAGTGTGTGAAGCAGACCGGGAGGAGTGTGTGAAGCAGACTGGGAGGAGTGTGAAGCAGACCGGGAGGAGTGTATGAAGCAGACCGGGAGGAGTGTGTGAAGCAGACAGGGAGGAGTGTGTGAAGCAGACCGGGAGGAGTGTGTGAAGCAGACGGGAGGAGTGTGTGAAGCAGACCGGGAGGAGTGTGTGAAGCAGACCGGGAGGAGTGTGTGAAGCAGACTGGGAGGAGTGTGTGAAGCAGACCGGGAGGACTGTGTGAATCAGACTGGGAGGAGTGTGTGAAGCAGACCGGGAGGAGTGTGTGAAGCAGACGGGAGGAGTGTGTGAAGCAGAGCGGGAGGAGTGTGTGAAACAGACCGGGAGGAGTGTGTGAAGCAGACTGGGAGGAGTGTGTGAAGCAGACCGGGAGGAGTGTGTGAAGCAGACTGGGAGGAGTGTGTGAAGCAGACCGGGAGGACTGTGTGAAGCAGACGGGGAGGACTGTGTGAAGCAGACCGGGAGGAATGTGTGAAGCAGACAGGGAGGAGTGTGTGAAGCAGACCGGGAGGATTGTGTCAAGCAGGCGGGGACGACTGTGTGAAGCAGACTGGGAGGAGTGTGTGAAGCAGACGGGGAGGACTGTGTGAAGCAGACCGGGAGGAGTGTGTGAAGCAGACTGGGAGGAGTGTGTGAAGCAGACGGGGAGGACTGTGTGAAGCAGACCGGGAGGAATGTGTGAAGCAGACCGGGAGGAGTGTGTGAAGCAGACCGGGAGGATTGTGTCAAGCAGGCGGGGAGGACTGTGTGAAGCAGACTGGGAGGAGTGTGTGAAGCAGACCGGGAGGAGTGTGTGAAGCAGACGGGGAGGACTGTGTGAAGCAGACGGGGAGGACTGTGTGAAGCAGACTAGGAGGAGTGTGTGAAGCAGACCGGGAGGAGTGTGTGAAGCAGCCTGGGAGGAGTGTGTGAAGCAGACGGGGAGGAGTGTGTGAAGCAGACTGGGAGGAATGTGTGAAGCAGACTGGGAGGAGTGTGTGAAGCAGACTGGGAGGAGTGAGTGAAGCAGACCGGGAGGAGTGTGTGAAGCAGACGGGGAGGAGTGTGTGAAGCAGACTGGGAGCAGTGTGTGAAGCAGACGGGAGGAGTGTGAAGCAGACTGGGAGGAATGTGTGAAGCAGACTGGGAGGAGTGATTGAAGCAGACCGGGAGGAGTGTGTGAAGCGGACGGGGAGGAGTGTGTGAAGCAGACAGGAGGAGTGTGTGAAGCAGACCGGGAGGAATGTGTCAAGCAGACCGGGAGGAGTGTGTGAAGCAGACCGGGAGGAGTGTGTGAAGCAGACTGGGAGGAGTGTGAAGCAGACCGGGAGGAGTTTGTGAAGCAGACCGGGAGGAGTGTGTGAAGCAGACAGGGAGGAGTGTGTGAAGCAGACCGGGAGGAGTGTGTGAAGCAGACTGGGAGGAGTGTGTGAAGCAGACTGGGAGGAGTGTGAAGCAGACCGGGAGGGGTGTGTGAAGCAGACTGGGAGGAGTGTGAAGCAGACCGGGGGGAGTGTATGAAGCAGACCGGGAGGAATGTGTGAAGCAGACAGGGAGGAGTGTGTGAAGCAGACCGGGAGGAGTGTGTGAAGCAGACCGGGAGGAGTGTGTGAAGCAGACTGGGAGGAGTGTGAAGCAGACCGGGAGGAGTGTATGAAGCAGACCGGGAGGAGTGTGTGAAGCAGACAGGGAGGAGTGTGTGAAGCAGACCGGGAGGAGTGTGTGAAGCAGACGGGAGGAGTGTGTGAAGCAGACCGGGAGGAGTGTGTGAAGCAGACCGGGAGGAGTGTGTGAAGCAGACTGGGAGGAGTGTGTGAAGCAGACCGGGAGGACTGTGTGAAGCAGACTGGGAGGACTGTGTGAAGCAGACGGGGAGGACTGTGTGAAGCAGACCGGGAGGAATGTGTGAAGCAGACGGGGAGGAGTGTGTGAAGCAGACGGGGAGGAGTGTGTGAAGCAGACTGGGAGGAGTGTGTGAAGCAGACCGGGAGGAGTGTGTGAAGCAGACGGGAGGAGTGTGTGAAGCAGAGCGGGAGGAGTGTGTGAAACAGACCGGGAGGAGTGTGTGAAGCAGACTGGGAGGAGTGTGTGAAGCAGACCGGGAGGAGTGTGTGAAGCAGACTGGGAGGAATGTGTGAAGCAGACGGGGAGGACTGTGTGAAGCAGACCGGGAGGAATGTGTGAAGCAGACCGGGAGGAGTGTGTGAAGCAGACCGGGAGGATTGTGTCAAGCAGGCGGGGAGGACTGTGTGAAGCAGACTGGGAGGAGTGTGTGAAGCAGACGGGGAGGACTGTGTGAAGCAGACCGGGTGGAGTGTGTGAAGCAGACCGGGAGGAGTGTGTGAAGCAGACCGGGTGGAGTGTGTGAAGCAGACCGGGAGGACTGTGTGAAGCAGACGGGGAGGACTGTGTGAAGCAGACCGGGAGGAATGTGTGAAGCAGACGGGGAGGACTGTGTGAAGCAGACCGGGAGGAATGTGTGAAGCAGACCGGGAGGAGTGTGTGAAGCAGACCGGGAGGATTGTGTCAAGCAGGCGGGGAGGACTGTGTGAAGCAGACTGGGAGGAGTGTGTGAAGCAGACGGGGAGGACTGTGTGAAGCAGACCGGGTGGAGTGTGTGAAGCAGACCGGGAGGAGTGTGTGAAGCAGACGGGGAGGACTGTGTGAAGCAGACCGGGAGGAATGTGTGAAGCAGACCGGGAGGAGTGTGTGAAGCAGACCGGGAGGATTGTGTCAAGCAGGCGGGGAGGACTGTGTGAAGCAGACTGGGAGGAGTGTGTGAAGCAGACCGGGAGGAGTGTGTGAAGCAGACGGGGAGGACTGTGTGAAGCAGACGGGGAGGACTGTGTGAAGCAGACTAGGAGGAGTGTGTGAAGCAGACCGGGAGGAGTGTGTGAAGCAGACCGGGAGGAGTGTGTGAAGCAGACCGGGAGGAGTGTGTGAAGCAAACCGGGAGGAGTGTGTGAAGCAGACCGGGAGGAGTGTGTGAAGCAGACCGGGAGGAGTGTGTGAAGCAGACTGGGAGGGGTGTGTGAAGCAGACCGGGGGGAGTGTATGAAGCAGACCGGGAGGAGTGTGTGAAGCAGACGGGAGGAATGTGTGAAGCAGACAGGGAGGAGTGTGTGAAGCAGACGGGTGGAGTGTGTGAAGCAGACCGGGAGGAGAGTGTGAAGCAGACAGGGAGGAGTGTGTGAAGCAGACAGGAGGAGTGTGTGAAGCAGACAGGGAGGAGTGTGTGAAGCAGACCGGGAGAGGTGTGTGAAGCAGACCGGGAGGAGTGTGTGAAGCAGACCGGGAGGAGTGTGTGAAACAGACTGGGAGGAGTGTGTGAAGCAGACCGGGAGGATTGTGTGAAGCAGACTGGGAGGAGTGTGTGAAGCAGACCGGGAGGAGTGTGTGAAGCAGACGGGAGGAGTGTGTGAAGCAGAGCGGGAGGAGTGTGTGAAACAGACTGGAAGGAGTGTGTGAAGCAGACCGGGAGGAGTGTGTGAAGCAGACCGGGAGAGGTGTGTGAAGCAGACCGGGAGGACTGTGTGAAGCAGACCGGGAGGACTGTGTGAAGCAGACGGGGAGGACTGTGTGAAGCAGACCGGGAGGAATGTGTGAAGCAGACCGGGAGGAGTGTGTGAAGCAGACGGGGAGGACTGTGTGAAGCAGACCGGGAGGAATGTGTGAAGCAGACCGGGAGAAGTGTGTGAAGCAGACGGGGAGGACTGTGTGAAGCAGACCGGGAGGAATGTGTGAAGCAGACCAGGAGGAGTGTGTGAAGCAGACCGGGAGGATTGTGTGAAGCAGACGGGGAGGAGTGTGTGAAGCAGACTGGGAGGAGTGTGTGAAGCAGACCGGGAGGAGTGTGTGAAGCAGACCGGGAGGACTGTGTGAAGCAGACGGGGAGGACTGTGTGAAGCAGACTGGGAGGAGTGTGTGAAGCAGACCGGGCGGAGTGTGTGAAGCAGACCGGGAGGAGTGTGTGAAGCAGACCGGGAGGAGTGTGTGAAGCAGACCGGGAGGAGTGTGTGAAGCAAACCGGGAGGACTGTGTGAAGCAGACCGGGAGGAGTGTGTGAAGCAGACCGGGAGGAGTGTGTGAAGCAGACCGGGAGGAATGTGTGAAGCAGACCGGGAGGAGTGTGTGAAGCAGACGGGGAGGAGTGTGTGAAGCAGACTGGGAGGAATGTGTGAAGCAGACTGGGAGGAGTGAGTGAAGCAGACCGGGAGGAGTGTGTGAAGCAGACTGGGAGGAGTGTGTGAAGCAGACGGGAGGAGTGTGTGAAGCAGACTGGGAGGAATGTGTGAAGCAGACTGGGAGGAGTGAGTGAAGCAGACCGGGAGGAGTGTGTGAAGCAGATGGGGAGGAGTGTGTGAAGCAGACAGGAGGAGTGTGTGAAGCAGACCGGGAGGAGTGTGAAGCAGGCCGGGAGGAATGTGTGAAGCAGACCTGGAGGAATGTGTCAAGCAGACCGGGAGGAGTGTGTGAAGCAGACCGGGAGGAGTGTGTGAAGCAGACTGGGAGGAGTGTGTGAAGCAGACCGGGAGGAGTGTGTGAAGCAGACGGGAGGAGTGTGTGAAGCAGAGCGGGAGGAGTGTGTGAAACAGACCGGGAGGAGTGTGTGAAGCAGACCGGGAGGAGTGTGTGAAGCAGACCGGGAGGACTGTGTGAAGCAGACTGGGAGGAGTGTGTGAAGCAGACGGGGAGGACTGTGTGAAGCAGACCGGGAGGAATGTGTGAAGCAGACCGGGAGGAGTGAGTGAAGCAGACCGGGAGGATTGTGTGAAGCAGGCGGGGAGGACTGTGTGAAGCAGACTGGGAGGAGTGTGTGAAGCAGACCGGGAGGAGTGTGTGAAGCAGACCGGGAGGAGTGTGTGAAGCAGACCGGGAGGAGTGTGTGAAGCAGACCGGGAGGAGTGTGTGAAGCAGACCGGGAGGAGTGTGTGAAGCAGACTGGGAGGAGTGTGTGAAGCAGACCGGGAGGAGTGTGTGAAGCAGACTGGGAGGAGTGTGTGAAGCAGACCGGGAGGAGTGTGTGAAGCAGACAGGGAGGAGTGTGTGAAGCAGAGCGGGAGGAGTGTGTGAAACAGACCGGGAGGAGTGTGTGAAGCAGACCGGGAGGAGTGTGTGAAGCAGACCGGGAGGAGTGTGTGAAGCAGACCGGGAGGAGTGTGTGAAGCAGACGGGGAGGACTGTGTGAAGCAGACCGGGAGGAATGTGTGAAGCAGACCGGGAGGAGTGTGTGAAGCAGACCGGGAGGATTGTGTGAAGCAGGCGGGGAGGACTGTGTGAAGCAGACTGGGAGGAGTGTGTGAAGCAGACCGGGAGGAGTGTGTGAAGCAGACCGGGAGGAGTGTGTGAAGCAGACCGGGAGGAGTGTGTGAAGCAGACCGGGAGGAGTGTGTGAGGCAGACCGGGAGGAGTGTGTGAAGCAGACGGGGAGGACTGTGTGAAGCAGACGGGGAGGACTGTGTGAAGCAGACTAGGAGGAGTGTGTGAAGCAGACCGGGAGGAGTGTGTGAAGCAGACCTGGAGGAGTGTGTGAAGCAGACTGGGAGGAGTGTGTGAAGCAGACCGGGAGGAGTGTGTGAATCAGACCGGGAGGAGTGTGTGAAGCAGACGGGAGGAATGTGTGAAGCAGACGGGGAGGAGTGTGTGAAGCAGACGGGTGGAGTGTGTGAAGCAGACCGGGAGGAGTGTGTGAAGCAGACAGGGAGGAGTGTGTGAAGCAGACAGGAGGAATGTGTGAAGCAGACAGGGAGGAGTGTGTGAAGCAGACCGGGAGAGGTGTGTGAAGCAGACCGGGAGGAGTGTGTGAAGCAGACCGGGAGGAGTGTGTGAAGCAGACTGGGAGGAGTGTGTGAAGCAGACCGGGAGGATTGTGTGAAGCAGACTGGGAGGAGTGTGTGAAGCAGACCGGGAGGAGTGTGTGAAGCAGACGGGAGGAGTGTGTGAAGCAGAGCGGGAGGAGTGTGTGAAACAGACCGGGAGGAGTGTGTGAAGCAGACCGGGAGGAGTGTGTGAAGCAGACCGGGAGGAGTGTGTGAAGCAGACCGGGAGGACTGTGTGAAGCAGACCGGGAGGACTGTGTGAAGCAGACCGGGAGGAGTGTGTGAAGCAGACGGGGAGGAGTGTGTGAAGCACACCGGGAGGAGTGTGTGAAGCAGACCGGGAGGATTGTGTGAAGCACACCGGGAGGAGTGTGTGAAGCAGACCGGGAGGATTGTGTGAAGCAGACGGGGTGGACTGTGTGAAGCAGACCGGGAGGAGTGTGTGAAGCAGACCGGGAGGAGTGTGTGAAGCAGACCGGGAGGAGTGTGTGAAGCAGACAGGGAGGAGTGTGTGAAGCAGACCGGGAGGAGTGTGTGAAGCAGACTGGGAGGAGTGTGTGAAGCAGACGGGGAGGACTGTGTGAAGCAGACCGGGAGGAGTGTGTGAAGCAGACCGGGAGGAGTGTGTGAAGCAGACCGGGAGGAGTGTGTGAAGCAGACCGGGAGGAGTGTGTGAAGCAGACCGGGAGGAGTGTGTGAAGCAGACCGGGAGGAGTGTGTGAAGCAGACTGGGAGGAGTGTGTGAAGCAGACCGGGAGGAGTGTGTGAAGCAGACCGGGAGGAGTGTGTGAAGCAGACGGGAGGAATGTGTGAAGCAGACAGGGAGGAGTGTGTGAAGCAGACGGGTGGAGTGTGTGAAGCAGACCGGGAGGAGTGTGTGAAGCAGACAGGGAGGAGTGTGTGAAGCAGACAGGAGGAGTGTGTGAAGCAGACAGGGAGGAGTGTATGAAGCAGACCGGGAGAGGTGTGTGAAGCAGACCGGGAGGAGTGTGTGAAGCAGACTGGGAGGAGTGTGTGAAGCAGACCGGGAGGACTGTGTGAAGCAGACTGGGAGGAGTGTGTGAAGCAGACCGGGAGGAGTGTGTGAAGCAGACGGGAGGAGTGTGTGAAGCAGAGCGGGAGGAGTGTGTGAAACAGACCGGGAGGAGTGTGTGAAGCAGACCGGGAGGAGTGTGTGAAGCAGACCGGGAGAGGTGTGTGAAGCAGACCGGGAGGAGTGTGTGAAGCAGACGGGGAGGACTGTGTGAAGCAGACCGGGAGGAATGTGTGAAGCAGACCGGGAGGAGTGTGTGAAGCAGACGGGGAGGACTGTGTGAAGCAGACTGGGAGGAGTGTGTGAAGCAGACGGGGAGGACTGTGTGAAGCAGACGGGGAGGACTGTGTGAAGCAGACTAGGAGGAGTGTGTGAAGCAGACCGGGAGGAGTGTGTGAAGCAGACCGGGAGGAGTGTGTGAAGCAGACCGGGAGGAGTGTGTGAAGCAAACCGGGAGGAGTGTGTGAAGCAGACCGGGAGGAGTGTGTGAAGCAGACCGGGAGGAGTGTGTGAAGCAGACTGGGAGGAGTGTGTGAAGCAGACCGGGAGGAGTGTGTGAAGCAGACCGGGAGGAGTGTGTGAAGCAGACGGGAGGAATGTGTGAAGCAGACAGGGAGGAGTGTGTGAAGCAGACGGGTGGAGTGTGTGAAGCAGACCGGGAGGAGTGTGTGAAGCAGACAGGGAGGAGTGTGTGAAGCAGACAGGAGGAGTGTGTAAAGCAGACAGGGAGGAGTGTGTGAAGCAGACCGGGAGAGGTGTGTGAAGCAGACGGGGAGGAGTGTGAAGCAGACTGGGAGGAGTGTGTGAAGCAGATCGGGAGGAGTGTGTGAAGCAGATCGGGAGGAATGTGTGAAGCAGACAGGGAGGAGTGTGTGAAGCAGACAGGGAGGAGTGTGAAGCAGACCGGGAGGAGTGTGTGAAGCAGACCGGGAGGAGTGTGTGAAGCAGACCGGGAGGAGTGTGAAGCAGACCGGGAGGAGTGTGTGAAGCAGACCGGGAGGAGTGTGTGAAGCAGACTGGGAGGAGTGTGTGAAGCAGACCGGGAGGAGTGTGTGAAGCAGACTGGGAGGAGTGTGTGAAGCAGACTGGGAGGAGTGTGTGAAGCAGACTGGGAGGAGTGTGAAGCAGACCGGGAGGAGTGTGAAGCAGACAGGGAGGAGTGTGTGAAGCAGACTGGGAGGAGTGTGTGAAGCAGACTGGGAGGAGTGTGAAGCAGACCGGGAGGAGTGTGAAGCAGACAGGGAGGAGTGTGAAGCAGCCCGGGAGGAGTGTGTGAAGCAGACAGGGAGGAGTGTGAAGCAGACCGGGAGGAGTGTGTGAAGCAGACCGGGAGGAGTGTGTGAAGCAGACCGGGAGGAGTGTGTGATGCAGACGGGAGGAGTGTGTGAAGCAGACAGGAGGAGTGTGTGAAGCAGACAGGGAGGAGTGTGAAGCAGACGGGGAGGAGTGTGAAGCAGACCAGGAGGAGTGTGTGAAGCAGACCAGGAGGAGTGTGTGAAGCAGACCGGGAGGAGTGTGTGAAGCAGACCGGGCGGACTGTGTGAAGCAGACCGGGAGGTCTGTGTGAAGCAGACCGGGAGAGGTGTGTGAAGCGGACCGGGAGGAGTGTGTGAAGCAGACCGGGAGGAGTTTGTGAAGTAGACCGGGAGGAGTGTGTGAAGCAGACCGGGAGGAGTGTGTGAAGCAAACCGGGAGGAGTGTGTGAAGTAGACCGGGAGGAGTGTGTGAAGCAGATCGGGTGGAATGTGTGAAGCAGACCGGGAGGAGTGTGTGAAGCAGACCGGGAGGAGTGTGTGAAGCAAACCGGGAGGAGTGTGGGAAGCAGACCGGGAGGACTGTGTGAAGCAGACTAGGAGGAGTTTGTGAAGCAGACCGGGAGGATTGTGTGAAGCAGACCGGGAGGAGTGTGTGAAGCAGACCGGGAGGAGTGTGTGAAGCAGACGGGTGGAATGTGTGAAGCAGACCGGGAGGAATGTGTGAAGCAGACCGGGAGGAATGTGTGAAGCAGACGGGAGGAGTGTGTGAAGCAGACCGTGAGGAGTGTGTGAAGCAGACCGGGAGGAGTGTGTGAAGCAGACCGGGAGGAGTGTGTGAAGCAGACCGGGAGGAGTGTGTGAAGCAGACCGGAAGGAGTGTGTGAAGCAGACCGGGAGGAATGTGTGAAGCAGACAGGGAGGAGTGTGTGAAGCAGACGGGTGGAGTGTGTGAAGCAGACCGGGAGGAGTGTGTGAAGCAGACAGGGAGGAGTGTGTGAAGCAGACAGGAGGAGTGTGTGAAGCAGACAGGGAGGAGTGTGTGAAGCAGACGGGAGGAGTGTGTGAAGCAGACAGGTAGGAGTGTGTGAAGCAGACGGGAGGAGTGTGTGAAGCAGACAGGAGGAGTGTGTGAAGCAGACGGGAGGAGTGTGTGAAGCAGACAGGAGGAGTGTGTGAAGCAGACTGGGAGGAGTGTGTGAAGCAAACCGGGAGGAGTGTGTGAAGCAGATGGGAGGAGTGTGTGAAGCAGACCAGGAGGAGTGTGTGAAGCAGACCGGGAGGAGTGTGTGAAGCAGACAGGGTGGAGTGTGTGAAGCAGACAGGAGGAGTGTGTGAAGCAGACAGGGAGGAGTGTGTGAAGCAGACCGGGAGGAGTGTGTGAAGCAGATGGGAGGAGTGTGTGAAGCAGACCAGGAGGAGTGTGTGAAGCAGACCGGGAGGAGTGTGTGAAGCAGACGGGAGGAGTGTGTGAAGCAGACAGGGAGGAGTGTGTGAAGCAGACGGGAGGAGTGTGTGAAGCAGACCGGGAGGAGTGTGAAGCAGACCGGGAGGAGTGTGTGAAGCAGACCGGGAGGAGTGTGTGAAGCAGACGGGAGGAGTGTGTGAAGCAGACCGGGAGAGGTGTGTGAAGCAGACTGGGAGGAGTGTGTGAAGCAGACCGGGAGGAATGTGTGAAGCAGATCGGGAGGAATGTGTGAAGCAGACCGGGAGAGGTGTGTGAAGCAGACTGGGAGGAGTGTGTGAAGCAGATCGGGAGGAGTGTGTGAAGCAGATCGGGAGGAATGTGTGAAGCAGACCAGGAGGAGTGTGTGAAGCAGACCGGGAGGAGTGTGTGAAGCAGACGGGAGGAGTGTGTGAAGCAGACAGGGAGGAGTGTGTGAAGCAGACCGGGAGGAGTGTGAAGCAGACCGGGAGGAGTGTGTGAAGCAGACCAGGAGGAGTGTGTGAAGCAGACCGGGAGGAATGTCTGAAGCAGACGGGAGGAGTGTGTGAAGCAGACGGGAGGAGTGTGTGAAGCAGACCGGGAGGAGTGTGTGAAGCAGATCGGGAGGAATGTGTGAAGCAGACCGGGAGAGGTGTGTGAAGCAGACTGGGAGGAGTGTGTGAAGCAGATCGGGAGGAGTGTGTGAAGCAGATCGGGAGGAATGTGTGAAGCAGACGGGAGGAGTGTGTGAAGCAGATCGGGAGGAATGTGTGAAGCAGACCGGGAGAGGTGTGTGAAGCAGACTGGGAGGAGTGTGTGAAGCAGATCGGGAGGAGTGTGTGAAGCAGATCGGGAGGAATGTGTGAAGCAGACGGGAGGAGTGTGTGAAGCAGACAGGGAGGAGTGTGTGAAGCAGACGGGAGGAGTGTGTGAAGCAGACGGGAGGAGTGTGTGAAGCAGACAGGGAGGAGTGTGTGAAGCAGACCGGGAGGAGTGTGAAGCAGACCGGGAGGAGTGTGTGAAGCAGACGGGAGGAGTGTGTGAAGCAGACAGGGAGGAGTGTGTGAAGCAGACGGGAGGAGTGTGTGAAGCAGACCTGGAGGAGTGTGTGAAGCAGACGGGAGGAGTGTGTGAAGCAGACAGGGAGGAGTGTGTGAAGCAGACGGGAGGAGTGTGTGAAGCAGACCGGGAGGAGTGTGAAGCAGACCGGGAGGAGTGTGTGAAGCAGACCAGGAGGAGTGTGTGAAGCAGACCGGGAGGAATGTCTGAAGCAGACGGGAGGAGTGTGTGAAGCAGACGGGAGGAGTGTGTGAAGCAGACCGGGAGGAGTGTGTGAAGCAGATCGGGAGGAATGTGTGAAGCAGACCGGGAGAGGTGTGTGAAGCAGACTGGGAGGAGTGTGTGAAGCAGATCGGGAGGAGTGTGTGAAGCAGATCGGGAGGAATGTGTGAAGCAGACGGGAGGAGTGTGTGAAGCAGATCGGGAGGAATGTGTGAAGCAGACCGGGAGAGGTGTGTGAAGCAGACTGGGAGGAGTGTGTGAAGCAGATCGGGAGGAGTGTGTGAAGCAGATCGGGAGGAATGTGTGAAGCAGACGGGAGGAGTGTGTGAAGCAGACAGGGAGGAGTGTGTGAAGCAGACGGGAGGAGTGTGTGAAGCAGACGGGAGGAGTGTGTGAAGCAGACCGGGAGGAGTGTGTGATGCAGACCGGGAGGAGTGTGAAGCAGACCGGGAGGAGTGTGTGAAGCAGACGGGAGGAGTGTGTGAAGCAGACAGGGAGGAGTGTGTGAAGCATACCGGGAGGAGTGTGTGAAGCAGACTGGGAGGAGTGTGTGAAGCAGACCGGGAGGAGTGTGTGAAGCAGATCGGGAGGAATGTGTGAAGCAGACCGGGAGAGGTGTGTGAAGCAGACTGGGAGGAGTGTGTGAAGCAGATCGGGAGGAGTGTGTGAAGCAGATCGGGAGGAATGTGTGAAGCAGACGGGAGGAGTGTGTGAAGCAGACAGGGAGGAGTGTGTGAAGCAGACCGGGAGGAGTGTGTGAAGCAGACTGGAAGGAGTGTGTGAAGCAGACCGGGAGGAGTGTGTGAAGCAGATCGGGAGGAATGTGTGAAGCAGACCGGGAGAGGTGTGTGAAGCAGACTGGGAGGAGTGTGTGAAGCAGATCGGGAGGAGTGTGTGAAGCAGATCGGGAGGAATGTGTGAAGCAGACGGGAGGAGTGTGTGAAGCAGACAGGGAGGAGTGTGTGAAGCAGACCGGGAGGAATGTGTGATGCAGACGGGAGGAGTGTGTGAAGCAGACAGGGAGGAGTGTGTGAAGCAGACCGGGAGAGGTGTGTGAAGCAGACTGGGAGGAGTGTGTGAAGCAGATCGGGAGGAGTGTGTGAAGCAGATCGGGAGAGGTGTGTGAAGCAGACCGGGAGGAATGTGTGAAGCAGACCGGGAGGAGTGTGAAGCAGACAGGGAGGAGTGTGAAGCAGACGGGAGGAGTGTGTGAGGCAGACGGGGAGGAGTGTGATGCAGACCGGTAGGATTGTGTGAAGCAGACCGGGAGGGGTGTGTGAAGCAGACCGGGAGGAGTGTGTGAAGCAGACAGGGAGGAGTGTGTGAAGCAGACCGGGAGGAGTGTGCGAAGCAGACCGGGAGGAGTGTGTGAAGCAGACCGGGAGGAGTGTGCGAAGCAGACCGGGAGGAGTGTGCGAAGCAGACCGGGAGGAGTGTGCGAAGCAGACCGGGAGGAGTGTGCGAAGCAGACCGGGAGGATTGTGTGACGCAGACTGGGAGGATTGTGTGAAGCAGACCGGGAGGGGTGTGTGAAGCAGACTGGGAGGAATGTGTGAAGCAGACTGGGAGGTGTGTGTGAAGCAGACTAGGAGGGGTGTGTGAAGCAGACTAGGAGGGGTGTGTGAAGCAGACCGGGAGGGGTGTGTGAAGCAGACTGGGAGGAATGTGTGAAGCAGACTGGGAGGTGTGTGTGAAGCAGACTAGGAGGGGTGTGTGAAGCAGACCGGGAGGATTGTGTGAAGCAGACCGGGAGGAGTGTGTGAAGCAGACTAGGAGGGGTGTGTGAAGCAGACTAGGAGGGGTGTGTGAAGCAGACCGGGAGGATTGTGTGAAGCAGACCGGGAGGAGTGTGTGAAGCAGACATGGAGGAGTTGTCATTGTCTTCGATAATATGGTTCAGTGAAATATTTCAATTAAGCTCTCTATATTTCAGTGACAACAGAGGAAGAGGTGTAACTAATAGGTCTTTATTCTAAATAGTAATATTTTTCTCTAATAGATAGAGGAATGACCGGGCAGCTCTGACACCTGTGCCCTTGACATATCCTGTATCCTGGATAACCATATCTGCACAAAGTGATGCCTGCTTCAGCAGCTCAAGCTCCAGGTTTCAGAGCTGAATCAATAGCCAGTGTCACTGCAGCACTCGATGAAGGTAACAGCTTTGTGCGTAGTATGTTTAGAGATGCAATAACCCGCCAACTTAAGAGCAAGCATGAGGAGAGAGAATGGATCACTACCAGACCGTCAAGTAGAAATAGACAAGAAGTGCACCAGTCCCCTAAGTGTCACCCTCCAACCACTATTCAGTTTTGAATACTGATGAAAGTGATGGTTCATCTGGGGAGTTCGCCATAACCAAGTCCATGGTACTACAGCTGGCTCAGCTGTACAAGAAGAATACTAGTGACAAAAGATTCAATAGCTAGTGGGAACCAGGAGGTGCTAGAGATGGATATCAATATACAAAGAATATTGTTAGATGCAGATAGTATTAGAGTTGGGAAATAATAATGTATTAGGTGGATTGAGTGTAAGAAGGTAAGTCAATGACTGAACTGTCTATTGTATTTGTTGTTCCCAATGCAGTCTCTACATTGGGGAGACTAAACGCAAATAGAATGATCACTTTGCGGAACACCTTTGCTCAGTCCACAGATATGACCTCAGCCTTCCAGTCGCATATCATTTTAACTTAGCACCTTGCTCTCATGCCCACATGTCTGTCCTTGGCCTGCTGGAATGCTCCAGTGAAGCCCAATACAAACTAGACACAACACAACACCTCATCTTCCAATTAGGCATGTTACAGCCTTCTGGACTCAAAATTGAATTCAACAACTTAAGACTGTGAAATTACCTTTTTGTTTATTGGCTTCCTTGGTTTGTTTCAATTCAACCCCCTCCACAGGGCCATCTGTCCCTCAATTTTCAGTTTTGCTCCCACTGAGCACTGCTCTTTGTTATTCTAATAATTCATTTTGCTATCATACCTCTATGCCACTATTAGTGCTTCTTCAGTCCTGAATGGCACCATTAACACCCTCTCTGTCTTGTGTCCATGACATCTTTGTCAATCTCCCCCTAGTTCCAACCTGTTGCTAATCTTCCATTCTGCCCCACCCCCTCTCAAACTATATAGTTTATTATATTTCTATCCCACATCAGTACTATAGAAGAGTCACATGGACTTGAAATGTTAGCTCTGTTTCTCTCTCCACAGATGCTGCCAGACCTGCTGAGTTTATCCAGCATTCTCTGATTTTATGTTAGTTAAGTCTAAATTAGGGTTACAGTGCATGCATATGAATGCATGGTTCAGAGAATCCCTACAGTGCAGAAGGAGGCCATTTGGCCCATCAAGCCTGCACCAACAATGATCCTACCCAGGCCCTATCCTCGTAACCCCACATATTTATCCTGCTAATCTTCCTGACACTAAGGGACAATTTAACATGACCAATTAACCTAACCTGCACATCTTTGGACTGTGGGAGAAAACTGCAGCACCCGGAGGAATCCCACACAGACACAGGGAGAACGTGGAAACTCCTCACAGATAGTCACCCAAGGCCAGAGTTGAACCTGAGTCTCTAGCGCTGTGAGGCAGCAGCACTATCTGCATGGAGTGTAGTAAATAAGAATGTGAGTTGCAGATGCAAATTACCACGTGGTTGTTTTAGTGATAACAGAGACCTGGCACCCAGAAGGGCAGGTCCGAATATTAAATATTCCTGGATACAAATTGTTAAGGGAAAATAGGAAATAACAAAAAGGAGGAGGGGTGGCAGTATTGATAAATGAGAGTATTCCCGCACTAGAGAGAGAGGGGGTGAAGGATAGAATCTATTTGGCCAGGGCTAAGGAACAAAAACGATGCAGCTGCATTGCTCAGTGTAGTCTGTAGGCGACAAGCCCATGAGATAGATATAGAGGAACAAATTTGAAAGGAAGTTACAGAGAATTATGGAGTTATTATAATGGGCAAACTTAATTATCCAAAGGTGGACTGGAATAGTCGATGTTTAAAGATCACAGGAGGGGTAAGAATTCCAAGGGTGCATTCAGGAGAATTCTCTACAGCAGTGTGTGTCCAGTCCAAAGGGAAAGGAGGCATGGCTGGACCTAGTTCTTCATTATGAGGTGTGTCTAGTGTGTCAAGTGTCGGAAGGGAACTTTTAGGAGATAGTGTTCATTAGGTTGTGGTTTTCCAAAATTCCCTAGATTCTGGAACAGTCCCAGCATTTTGGATGTTAGCAAATGTAACTCAGTGATTTAGAAAAGGAGGGGGAGAAACAGGGAACTGCAGCTTGGTTAGCCTGACATTAGTCATCAGGGATGTGGGCGGCACGGTAGCACAGTGGTTAGCACTGCTGCTTCACAGCTCCAGGGACCTGGGTTAGATTCCCGGCTTGGGTCACTGTCTGTGTGGAGTTTGCACATTCTCCTCGTGTCTGCGTGGGTTTCCTCCGGGTGTTCCGGTTTCCTCCCACAGTCCAAAGATGTGCGGGTTAGGTTGATTGGCTATGCTAAAAATTGCCCTTAGTGTCCTGAGATGCGTAGGTTAGAGGGATTAGTGGGTAAATATATAGGGGTATGGGGGTAGGGCCTGGGTGGGATTGTGGTCAGTGCAGACTCGATGGGCCGAACGGCCTCTTTCTGTGCTTTAGGGTTTCTATGATTTCTATGAAAGTTCTAGAATCTATTATTAATTCACACATAGGGTTTGCATGGCAATTGTTCAGAAGCGTTACTTTCCTCTGGGCAATTGCCCTGCACTAGGAACCATCTGAAAATGTGATTTAAACAATAAACTTTGGATGGTTTCGCTGGGGTTACAGCAATAGTTACCTAGAAAATATTAGAAGAATTAAAAGCTCTACTAACTTCTCCCAAACTATTATAAACACCCAGACTAATTCCCCCATGGGACTCCTCCCCACCCCTGCCAGGGGACTCCTCCACACCTCCAAATGCCACCCCCTAAGGATTCCATGTCTAACCCCCACCCACAGCCATAGGCCTACACTGCCCACCCTGGATTCAACACCCTTCCCTGCACTGATCCACAGACCTGAATACCCAGCAACCTGACTCTCCCCACTGACCTGTAGGCATGATCCACCCCCCCCCCCCAACCCTCTCCCCGACCCACGGATCCGACCACCCGTTAACCCTACCACACCTGACCCGACCACTTTGATTTGACCCTTCCTCTCCCCTCCACTTCTGAACCCCCACCACCCCTGCCTAACCTATGACCTGACACCCCTGACATGTGGACCTGACCCAATCTCCGCCTACCCCCAACCTCAGACTCCCCAACACACCCTTGACCTCTGACCCACTCGACCCCCCTCCCCTCCCCCACCGATACAGGTAAGGAAAGCCAGGCTGCCCTGCCAATACATTCATCGATGCAAGATGGCCTTAGCCTTTGGTGATATCCATTTGTATCTGATATCAACTGATCAGATTGACTCTTGCTTCCTTTCATGTAAGGTGAAATATACTAACCTAACATCTGTGTGTTTATAAGAGGCAGTTTTAAGAATAGTGTAAATTGAGCGATAGCTGGTCAGCCACAAGCTGCACACGTCTCCTGAATTTTATTTACATCGAAAGGTGAATCGGGGAAGGTATGCAATTGGCCACCTACCCAACCTTTTCCTGTTTACGCTATCACCACAAGTTAAAAATAACCCCAGGATTCCTGACATTATTTTCATGGCTTGGACAGATTAACATTACTAAGAACACTATGCTCTGATTTCTTGGTTATAGGTTCTCAAAAGCATAACAAAACCATTGAGGCAACTCCTGCTTTAACTAAAGTGGCATGTTTTGTAACATGACACTTCCAGTGAAATTATTTAATAGATATGGCAAGTTGAAGAAAAGGCACTGAGGATACAACAATGCCTCAGGCCACTCACTTGCAGATGTCAAATTGAACCGTGCGTGTGTTATTGTTCATTGTGGGTTTAGGGAAATATCAATAGATGATTTTGTACAATTTTGCTATTTCATTAAGCACTAATGATGATTAGCATTTATATTGTCTTGTCCTTATTGCCTTGCCTTGTCTTTCATCCTGAGGGTTAGCCACACAATTGAACAATCTCTATCCACTGATTTCTACTTTCTTCTGCCACCACTGCCTGTCCCTTGGAGAAGCCGCTCCATGTTCTGATATCATCCATCCCTGCCAGATTGGGTTTTCCTTATATTACCTCGTTTTCCAAACACTTCCCTCCTGTTAAAATCATGCATCCAAAATATGTAAGACACAAACAAATTCCTCTTAACACCAGTTTTCTTAAGCATCTATTCGAGTCTCCACTTGGCTGTCCCTGACACACACAATATCCATTTGAGTCCTTTCATTTCAAATGCTCTTATTCGAGCCTTGTCATTCTTCATCCAGCTTTTACAGTCACACATTGTCACCAGACACACAAGGGCTTTCAGAAGACTACTTGTTATTGTGATCAAGATGCAGTGACTAATCCATATTCTTTAAGTGAGTTTGCAGCACCACGACCCATATTAAAGCTAGCCTGAATTTCTTTGGTTGACTGCATTTTCTCTGAGGTGTGATCCAAGGTGAGTGGCCTCATTAAAATCAGAGAATGGCTACAATTCTTCAGCCTATTAACACCGTACTAGCTGTGCCGGAGCAATTCCGTTAGTCCAAATTCCCTGCCCTTTCCTCTTGGATCTGTAAACATTTTCCCTTCAGGTCCTCATCCAATTCCCTTTTGGAAGTCCAAATTAAATCTGCCTCCACCACACTTTCAGGCAGTACATTTGATCCTAATCGTTCATTTGTGTAAACATGTTTTTCCTCATGTTGCCGCTGGTTCTTTTTAAAATCACCTAAAATGGGTGTCCTCTGCTTCTCGACCCATTCATCAGTGGGAACAGTTTCTCACCATCTACTTTGTGTAGACCCCCCTCATGATTTTGAACACCTCGATCAAATCTCTCCTCAACTTTCTTTTCTCTAAGGGAAGTAATCCCAGCCTGTCCAATGTATATATACAACCGAAATACCTCAACCCTGGCACTTTGCTTGTAAATCTTTTTCTGCAGCCTTCCTGTTTGATTGACACCCTATCCACCACCTTAAACAGTCACTCCCTCCGCCCCTGATGCACAGTGGCAGCAGTGTGCACCATATACAATGTACATTGCAGCAACTCGCCAACATTCCTTTTACAGCACCATCCAAACCTGTGACCTCTGTCATCTAGAAGGACAAGGACAGCAGACAAATGGGAACTCCACCATCTGCAAGTTCCCCTCCAAGTCACGTACCATCCTGACTTGGAACTATTTCACCATTCCTTTACTGTCACAAGGTGAAAATCCTGGAATTTTCTTCCTAATATATTACCTTGTGAGTACCTACTGCCAGCAATGTTAATATCCAATGATGCATTAAAATAATCAGATGATTTGATCATAGAAGCACACTAATACTCATAAAAGGGAAAATTAATTGCTCTAAACTCTGAAATTCTCTCCAGAAACATCTCCGCTTCTCTCTCCTCCTTCAAAATACTCTTTATAATCCTGTCTCTTTGAACGAGCTTTTGGTCACCTATCCTTTTGAATTTGAATTTAAATTTGATTTATTATTGTCACCTGAACAAAGAACAAAGAACAATACAGCACAGGAACAGGCCCTTCGGCCCTCCAAGCCCGTGCCACTCCCTGGTCCAAACTAGACCATTCTTTTGTATCCCTCCATTCCCACTCCGTTCATATGGCTGTCTAGATAAGTCTTAAACGTTCCCAGTGTGTCCGCCTCCACCACCTTGCCTGGCAGCGCATTCCAGGCCCCCACCACCCTCTGTGTAAAATATGTTCTTCTGATATCTGTGTTAAACCTCCCCCCCTTCACCTTGAACCTATGACCCCTCGTGAAAGTCACCACCGACCTGGGGAAAAGCTTCCCACCATTCACCTTATCTATGTCTTTCATAATTTTATACACCTCTATTAAGTCTCCCCTCATCCTCCGTCTTTCCAGGGAGAACAACCCCAGTTTACCCAATCTCTCCTCATAACTAAGCCCCTCCATACCAGGCAACATCCTGGTAAACCTCCTCTGTACTCTCTCCAAAGCCTCCACGTCCTTCTGGTAGTGTGGCGACCAGAACTGGACGCAGTATTCCAAATGTGGCCGAACCAACGTTCTATACATCTGCAACATCAGACCCCAACTTTTATACTATATGCCCCGTCCTATAAAGGCAAGCATGCCATATGCCCTCTTCACCACCTTCTCCACCTGTGACGTCACCTTCAAGGATCTGTGGACTTGCACACCCAGGTCCCTCTGCGTATCTACACCCTTTATGGTTCTGCCATTTATCGTATAGCTCCTCCCTACATTATTTCTACCAAAATGCATCACTTCGCATTCATCAGGATTGAACTCCATCTGCCATTTCTTTGCCCAAATTTCCAGCCTATCTATATCCTTCTGTAGCTTCTGACAATGCTCCTCACTATCTGCAAGTCCTGCCAATTTTGTGTCATCCGCAAACTTACTGATCACCCCAGTTACACCTTCTTCCAGATCGTTTATATAAATCACAAACAGCAGAGGTCCCAATACAGAGCCCTGCGGAACACCATTAGTCACAGGCCTCCAGCCAGAAAAAGACCCTTCCACTACCACCCTCTGTCTTCTGTGACCAAGCCAGTTCTCCACCCATCTAGCCACCTCCCCCTTTATCCCATGAGATCCAACCTTTTTCACCAGCCTACCATGAGGGACTTTGTCAAACGCTTTACTAAAGTCCATATAGACGACATCCACGGCCCTTCCCTCGTCAACCATTCTGGTTACTTCTTCAAAAAACTCCACTAGGTTAGTGAGGCATGAGCTCCCTCTCACAAAACCATGCTGACTATCGTTAATGAGTTTATTCCTTTCTAAATGCGCATACCTGTATTAGCATACAGTGAAAAGTATTGTTTCTTGCACTATACAGACAAAGCATACCATTCATAGAGAAGGAAACGAGAGAGAATGCAGAATGTAGTGTTACAGTCATAGCTAGGGTGTAGAGAAAGATCAACTTAATGCAAGGTAGGTCCAGGGAAGAAGCTGTTCTTGTGTCGATTGGTACGTGACCTCAGACTTTTGTATAATTTTCCCGATGGAAGAAGCTGGAAGAGAGAATGTCCGGGGTGCGTGGGGTCCTTACTTATGCTGGCTATTTTGCCGAGGAAGCGGGAAGTGTAGACAGAGTCTATGGATGGGAGGCTGGTTGCCTGATGGATTGGGCTAACTATAGTGTCGGCATGGGGGGACCAAGACAGGTTGTTGGTGATCTGGACACCTAAAAACTTGAAGCTCTCAACCCTTTCTACTTCGTCCCTGTATATGTCGTGTAACTCAGTGACAAATTTTGCTTGATAACATTTCTGTGAAGTGCCTTATGATATTTTATGCATTAAAGTTACTATATAAATATAAACTCCTGGTACTGCTTGTAAATGTAAATGAAGGAATAATACTGCAACAACTGACTGCCAGTGAGGAGAGTAGTTTTTTGTACAATGGCGCTCAGAATTGCAGGGCAGAATTTTAGCACCTTTGTATTTTTTGGTCAGACATCCGGACCATTTGTGAGTTGTGAATCCAATCACTGAAGTAGTGCAAATTTTGGTTGCTCTTTGCCAAAATAAGACAATTAAGAACCTACTTCTCAACCAATTAGGGAAGGCAGATGTGAGGGATGACATGCTGGGATGACAGAGGGTGGATTTGTGTTTAAACGTTGTAAGTAGATCTAGGTGGTTTTAGTTTAACAACCATTTTGAAATTGTCTTTATATGCACCTGCTGTAATAGCTAACAAGGTCACGGAAGCCATTTTTACACTAATTTTTTTAAACTTCTTTTTTTATTCATTCATGGGATATGAACATCGCTGGCTGGCCAGCATTTATTGCCCATCCCTAGTTGCCCTTGTACTGAGTGGGCTTGCTAGGCCATTTCAGAGGGCAGTTGAGAGTCACATGTGAGCCAGTCCAGGTAAGGACGACAGATTTCCTTCCCTAAAGGACATTAGTGAACCAGATGAATTTTTCCGACAATCGACAATGCCTTCGTGGTCATCAGTCGATTCCTAATTCCAGATATTTTTTATTGAATTCAAATGCCACCATCTGCCGAGGCAGGATTCGAACCTATGTCCCCAGAATATTAGCTAAGTTTCTGGATTAATAGTCTAGCGATAATAATAGCAAGAGGCCATCACCTCCCCTAAATAACTAAAGAAGCTATTTTGCATTTCAAATTAACCACATGTATGAATCAGAATTACTGATGGGATGGGTCACCAGTCATGAAACAGATGATTATACAATTGTAATAGAGTTACAATTAATAAATCAATAATTCTACACATGAAACTGGATTTTATTTAGAACTTTTCACCTTAAATCTGTTGACTTGTTAATTTTTTTTAGTCTTTGGTCTGCAAGAAAATGTGTAGTTTGGATAAGATTTTCTAGCAGTGTAGTTCTTGAGCCTTGGTAAACCCCAAGTGTACCATGATATCAAAAGTTTGGGCCTTAGGAAATGCTTATTGAAACGTTATGAATAGTGAGTTGTTCAAGATCAATAGAGAAGACAATGTATTCTTGACTGAGATAATAAGCTTAGGTGTTTTTTGTGATTAATAACCAATTAAATTAACCCAGCAACATCAAGAGCTAATTATGAAGTTGGAAAAAAACCTGACCTTGACGTAAGTTGATGGTCACACATGGGTTAAAAGCTGGGAGTCCAGGAAGCTATTTTGCTCGCCAAGTAATCAATACCCCCTAGGCAAGAGTCACTTGGGAGTCTCCAAGTGAAGTTGTAACAAGGGTGGAATTTCGAGAGGGTTACATTTCAATGGACTGATTACCTTTGGTGTTGTAGTAAAAGTCATTGCCTTAAATTGCTAAATATACATTCTACCTTGAATAAACTTTAGATAATTTGCTATCCAAAGACTGCTGCTTTTGGCCTTAATTGATTAAGTCTTGTCCGAACCAAAGTACATTTATTAAATGGTAAGTTGGGATGGCTGAAGTCAATTAAGTTACAGAAAACAAGATCAGATGGCAGAAAAATAACAAGCAATGATGGAACATTTCTGAAAACTCTAGCGCTTTTTTCACTGCAGCAGCCACAGGAATAGTGAAGAGCTCTGGAAAGGTTTCAACCAGGTTTCCCACTTTTAACTGGAGCTTTAGCTAAGGGAGCTCAGTCAGTGAGGTGAGGCTCTCTAATAACAGGAGGAAGAGGACACCTTCTCCAAGCAAACGGGCATGAATGGAAGTAACCAAGGAAGTGAGTAGCAACAGTGTCACCCCTCTAACCTGGAGACCATGTGCCAGGAAGATCTAGGACCTCAGGGTGGCATGATAGTGTTGTGCTACTCATCTATCAGCTGCCAAGCCCCACAATATGACTTGTCCAGCCTTCTCCTGAGCAGAACTGGTCAGGCCAACACACTTTGCACCTGATTCTTCTCTCTTCAGGCACCTCACGTCCCCACCTGAACAGCCAACACCGACCCTCACACTTTGCACTCCCGCACCCTTGCCTCATAGTCACCATAAATAAATGCTGGACTTCATTCCTCAGATCACCAGCTATTGTGGACATTCCTTTTCTCTGCTTGCAGGAGAAAATATCGCACAACCTGGCAAGAATCAGAGACATGGCATTGTGTTCAGTAGCAGGCACCTTGTTGGCCATGAGCAACGCAAGCCTGCCTCACGCTCTTGGAAGGCAGTCTTATACCAGGAGGCTGCAGATGGCAGCTATAACCTGCTGCGAGAGCCTGAGCCTCCTGACACCCCTGGTGCTTGCACGTCAAGATAGCTGGTCATCTGCCTGAAGACTCTGTAATGGAGGTCTTGTTTCCTTTCATGTTTCTCAGAAACCATCATTTCTGTCTCATAGAGGGGTATGTGGATACAGAGAAGGAAACTGGTGCTGCAGTCAGTGTTGCTGCAGTTACTGATAGAGCATGTTACAGTGGTAATCCCTTATCTTAGACCCTCAGCAGAGGTGGACCTTGCAGCTGCTTAGGTTGTTCCCCCATCGTTCGGAAGACTGGCAGCCTGGAAGGGCAACTGAAGGTGGGGTGAGATGCCGATCTGGTGAAGTGCCTTGCAAGCAGTTAGCAACCACCATTTTTTTATTCTTTCATGGGATATGGGCTTCACTGGCTGGGCCAGCATTTATGCCCCTCCCCAATTGCCCTTGAACTGAGTGGTTTGCTGGGTCATTTCAGAGGGCAGTTAAGAGTCAATCACATTGCTTTGGATCTGGAGCCACATGTAGGCCAGACCAGACAAAGATGGCAGATTTCCTTCCCGAAAGGACATTAGTGAACCAGATGGGTTTTTATAACAATCGACGATGGTTCATGGTCATCATTAGACGTTAAATTCCAGATTTTTATTGAATTCAAATTTCACCATCTACCATGGTGGGATTCGAACCCAGGTCCCAAGGGCATTTTCCAAGGTCTCTGGATTCCAAGGTTTCCGGCTGGAGACCTGTGACTAGTGGTGTTCCGCAGGGCTCTGTATTGGGACCTCTGCTGTTTGTGATTTATATAAACGATCTGGAAGAAGGTGTAACTGGGGTGATCAGTAAGTTTGCGGATGACACAAAATTGGCAGGACTTGCAGATAGTGAGGAGCATTGTCAGAAGCTACAGAAGGATATAGATAGGCTGGAAATTTGGGCAAAGAAATGGCAGATGGAGTTCAATCCTGATGAATGCGAAGTGATGCATTTTGGTAGAAATAATGTAGGGAGGAGCTATACGATAAATGGCAGAACCATAAAGGGTGTAGATATGCAGAGGGACCTGGGTGTGCAAGTCCACAGATCCTTGAAGGTGACGTCACAGGTGGAGAAGGTGGTGAAGAAGGCATATGGCATGCTTGCCTTTATAGGACGGGGCATATAGTATAAAAGTTGGGGTCTGATGTTGCAGATGTATAGAACGTTGGTTCGGCCGCATTTGGAATACTGCGTCCAGTTCTGGTCGCCACACTACCAGAAGGACGTGGAGACTTTGGAGAGAGTACAGAGGAGGTTTACCAGGATGTTGCCTGGTATGGAGGGGCTTAGGTATGAGGAGAGATTGGTTAAACTGGGGTTGTTCTCCCTGGAAAGACGGAGGATGAGGGGAGACTTAATAGAGGTGTATAAAATTATGAAAGACATAGATAGGGTGAACGGTGGGAAGCTTTTCCCCAGGTCGGTGGTGACGTTCACGAGGGGTCATAGGTTCAAGGTGAGGTGGGGGGAGGTTTAACACGGATATCAGAAGGACATATTTTACACAGAGGGTGGTTGGGGCCCGGAATGCGCTGCCAGGCAAGGTGGTGGAGGCGGACACACTGGGAACGTTTAAGACTTATCTAGACAGCCATATGAACGGAGTGGGAATGGAGGGATACAAAAGAATGGTCTAGTTTGGACCAGGGAGTGGCGCGGGCTTGGAGGGCCGAAGGGCCTGTTCCTGTGCTGTATTGTTCTTTGTTCTTTGTTGATTACTAGTCCACTGACAATACCACTATGCCACTGCCTCCCCTGTCATGGCAGTGATCACATGTTCTGACAGAAGGACAGAAATTCTACACAAAGCATTTCTTTGCTATGGCCATGTCTGTGGTGAACCATCGTTAGTTCCCACTGGATAGTACTGAGCCAGGGGCTGGCCAGTACTACAAGGATGTACATATGTTACTGTTGGGTTGTGCTATTGTTGCTGTTGGGGTTAGGGTGGGGTTGTTACACCTTTGTACTGTAGTGTTGTGGCACATCCCAGTCAGGCTCCGCCTCCTGGGAGAGGTATAAGAGTCCCTGCTCTGGCCGGGACCCCTTCAGTCTGGGATAGTGTACATAATTACTGGCTGCTTCATTACAGTAAATAAAAGCCTTTCATTTACCGAGCTTCAGGCCTCGTGTTTGAGTAGCGCATCAATTTTATTTACTGTCGTTAAACTCTCGTCGAAGAAAAAAAAAAAAAGAGAGAGTATGGAGCAAATTCTGAAGCCGGAACGCCTTACACTAGATCCACGTGCAGTGGGCACTTCTAACACCTTCGATCACTGGCTGAAGTGTTTCGAAGACTACCTGGCAGCCTCCGCAGCGGTCACCATCTGCGGCCATGACCAGCAGGACCACGACACAAATCTCCTGAACTTCCTACGCACTGCATCTCGCCTGAACTTGACCTACAACAGGGAGAAGTGTGTGTTTCGTACGCGCCGTTTAGCCATCCTAGGATACGTGGTGGAAAACGGGGTCATTGGCCCTGATCCAGACCGTATGCGCCCCCTTTCTGAACTTCCTTTGCCTGCTAGTGCAAAAGCACTGAGAAGATGCTTAGGCTTCTTCTCTTATTATGCGCAGTGGGTTCCCAACTACGCGGACAAAGCCCGTCCGCTCATTAAGTCCACGACTTTTCCCCTAAAGCCAGAGGCCCGATTGGCCTTCGATAAATTGAAAGCCGACATCGCGAAAGCTACGATGCACGCTGTAGATGAGTCCATCCCCTTTCAGGTGGCGAGCGATGCATCTGATTTCGCCCTGGCCGCCACACTTAACCAGGCGGGCAGGCCCGTCGCATTTTTTTCCCGCACCCTCCAAGGCCCTGAAATTCGGCATTCAGCGGTGGAAAAGGAGGCCCAGGCCATTGTGGAGGCTGTCAGGCACTGGCGCCATTACTTGGCGGGAAAACGGTTCACCCTGATCACGGACCAGCGGTCCGTGGCGTTCATGTTTAACAACACGCAGAGGGGCAAGATCAAGAATGACAAGATCTTGCGGTGGAGAATTGAACTCTCCACCTATAACTACGACATCATGTACCGTCCAGGGAAACTCATTGAGCCCTCGGATGCCCTCTCGCGTGGAACATGCGCTAGTATACAGGAGGACCGTTTGCAGGCCCTCCATAATGACCCATGCCATCCTGGGGTCACTCGGCTCTACCCCTTTATAAAAGCCCGCAACCTGCCTTACTCGGTGGAGGACGTCAGGTCAGTAACAAGGAGCTGTCGGGTTTGCGCGGAATGCAAACCGCACTTTTACCGACCTGACCGGGCACATTTAGTAAAGGCCACTCGTCCCTTCAAGAGACTGAGTGTCGATTTTAAGGGCCCCCTTCCCTCAACAGATCGGAATGTGTACTTCCTCAATATCATTGACGAGTACTCTCGGTTCCCTTTTGTTGTTCCCTGCTCTGATACATCCGCTGCCACAGTTATCAAGGCATTCAGTGATCTCTTTACCCTGTTCGGGTACCCCGGCTACATCCATAGCGACAGGGGCTCGTCGTTCATGAGCGATGACTTGAGGCAATTCCTGCTCTCATACGGGATTGCCTCTAGTAGGACCACGAGCTACAACCCTAGGGGTAACGGACAGGTGGAACGTGAGAATGCTACAGTCTGGAAGGCTGTCTTACTGGCGTTGAAGTCAAAAGGTCTTCCAGTCTCCCGTTGGCAAGAGGTGCTCCCTGATGCGCTCCATTCTATTCGCTCCCTCCTGTGTACGGCAACCAATGCTACTCCCCACGAGAGGATGTTCTCATTCCCTCGGAAGTCTTCCTCGGGGACCTCATTACCGTCTTGGTTGACGTACTCAGGACCCGTCCTCCTGCGGCGACATGTAAGGGCCCGCAAGTCCGACCTGTTGGTCGAACAGGTCCATCTCCTCCACGCCAACCCTCAGTATGCCTATGTGGCATACCCTGATGGGCGAGAGGATATGGTCTCGATCCGAGACCTGGCGCCAGCAGGGGACGTAGCAACCCCTGTCGCTCCCATACCCCCTGTTACAAACCCTTTATCTCTTGTTTCTTCCCCGGACACGGCGCGGGCAGCATCGGGACCATTGCTTAACCATTTTACTCCCATGTACAGCTTGCCTGAGCCCAGAAGATGGTCGCCACTGCAGGGCGTGTCAGGATCCCATGGACTACCATCACCTCAGGGTCAACCGGCCTGTGAGTCCGTGGAAGAACAGCTGGACGCTGCCTTGGGGAGAACGCCACCGCAAGTGCCTACTCCGGTGTCACCGCCGGTATTGAGGAGGTCACAACGACGGTGCGGTCCCCCTGACCGTCTGAACTTATAGACTGCTGACACTTTATTCTGTTTTTTTGTACCCCGCCGGCCTTTGTTCTCAAAGGAGGGGTGAATGTGGTGAACCATCGTTGGTTCCCACTGGATAGTACTGAGCCAGGGGCTGGCCAGTTCTACAAGGATGTACATATGTTACTGTTGGGTTGTGCTATTGTTGCTGTTGGGGTTAGGGTGGGGTTGTTACACCTTTGTACTGTAGTGTTGTGGCACATCCCAGTCGGGCTCCGCCTCCTGGGAGAGGTATAAGAGTCCCTGCTCTGGCCGGGACCCCTTCAGTCTGGGATAGTGTATATAATTACTGGCTGCTTCATTACAGTAAATAAAAGCCTTTCATTTACCGAGCTTCAGGCCTCGTGTTTGAGTAGCGCATCAATGTCTGCAGCTCTTCAGTGTAACTGTTCAAAGTCTTCAGTTACAATGAGAAAGCCTTTCCCAATCTGATCTCGCCTTCTCCAGCTGACTGAGAAGCTGCTCCTCGGTTGAGAAACAACAATTCCACAGGGAAACATCCCTCCTCATTCGCTCCTTAACCAGTTTAATTGTCTTCTGTCTCAGCCAGGGGTTTCCCCAACTTCTCCAGCCTAGGAATTGACACAATGAGGTGAGATCACATCAGAATACCAGTCCAAAGACAATTTACTTTACAATTTTCCCATCCCCCTCTCTTCCAAAGCCATCTCCAATGGCCCAGGAAAATTTCATTCACAATTTCACCAGCTTTAATAGATGCAAAGATATCATTAATTGATCATGACATTGAGAACACTCACTTCATCCTAATACTTCAATCCTGGCATGAGGTTCAGAAGGGAGGAATGACCTTCATACTGTAATATGGGAGCGGGGGAATACATTACCTGACACAATCATAGCTAGTGGATTCTGGAATGCTTCACTTGAACGTTAAATTTGACATGGTTGACTTGACATGACAGCCTTTATTTTTCTTCCAAAGATTTTCGCATCACTAAAACGATTAAATCATATATACCCTGACATCTCTGTGCAAAATGCCTAATGTGTGCCATCTGTATGCCTGCTATTATTCCTTCATTTAAAACCCACCAGGTTGCCCTCAGCACTATTATAGTCATGGTTCACCTCAACGAAGCATGTAATGGGTGTCTCCTTCCAATGTGCAAGTCCCAGAATAAGCTTTAGGTTAATTATAATTCATTTAAAAGATTTGACAGTTCCCTTGAGAGTAGATGTGTACTCCTTACTCATACCTCACCGAGGCTGCTTTTCACAATCTACTAGCAATGCATCTTTTGGTACATCACCTTCAAGCATCAAAGTAACAACTCCATATTGCAATCTCATCTTTACTTTGCTCTTTTTTCTTCAAGGGGGGGTAGCGTGGCTAGTTTGTCCTCTACTTTCTGACCTGCAATTAACTGCATGAAGAGATGCAAGAAGCACTTCAAACTCTCACCACTCCTCCCTTGCTCTTTGTGGTTCCCGTAGCATTCCATCAATCTCTCTCTTAATGGCACTGCTAAAGTGTGTGATTCGCTGGGTCGGAGGTTGTGGGTATGAATGTGTAGCCCATCACTCTCTACAACATGGACAGGATTTTATCGTGTGCTGAAGTCCCCATCAGCTTCCCCCAGCATCAGCTTCCCCCAGCTAAAAGGCAGGGGAGAGCACACCCACAATGCTGATGGCTGCCCCACAGCCATTTAACGCTGAAAGCAGTGATAATTGCTTTAAGGCGAAACTTCCGAGAGAGGAAGACGTGAAGGAGGAAGCATTGCTTTCAAAAGAGCTGCTGGCCAATTGGATAACCAGCTCCTAGATTCATGGAATCCCTACAGAGCAGAAGGAGGCCATTCAGCCCATCGAGTTTGCGCTGACCACAATTCCACCCAGGCCCTATTCCCATAACCCCATGCATTTACCCTGCCAATCCCCCTGACACTAGGGTCAATTTAGCATCTTCCGACTGTGGGAGGAAACTGGAGCACAGAGGAAACCCACGCAGCCATGGGGAGAAGTTGCAAACTCCACACAGGGCACCACGGTGGCACAGTGGTTAGCACTGCTGCCTCACAGCGCTAGAGACCCAGGTTCAATTCCAGCTTTGGGTCACTCTCTGTGTGGAGTTTGCACATTCTCCCTGTGTCTGCGTGGCTTTCCTTCAGGTACTCTGGTTTCCTCCCACAGTCCAAAGACATGCGGGTTAGGTTGATTGGCCATGCTAATGTCAGGGAGATTAGCAGGGTGAATGGGGGTTACAGGAATAGGGCCTGGGTGGGATTGTGGTTGATACAGACTCAATGGGCTGAATGGCCTCCTTCTGTACTGTAGAGATTCTATGATGACCAGCTCCTCTGTAATCCCAGCAGTGCCAGGTGGGAGCAAAGTCACACAGTCCCATCATCCCAAGAAACCTAGGTAGTCCCAGGGTGGGGGTCAGGGGTCACTGTGAGGGGGTGAGGGACCGCGTTCAAGAGGCTGGGTGGAGGGGCAAAGCAGGTTTCTGAATGTCCAAAAATGATCTCTCTATCTTACCCGACACCAGTCCACACAACTATAGTTTATGACATGAATTGGGCCCCCTCCCGACCATGAATAAAATGCCAACAGGGGCGAGATGATGCCTTGAAGTGACCATTAATTGGCCAAATAAACCCAAAGGCAGGCCACCGAAGTCATTCCCTAGTTTCATCCTGCCACTGGGAAGCTCAGATCCTGCCCCCTACTCCATTTAGAGACCCTGCCTGCCTCATTCCTTGATCCCGGGTGCTTCACAGGATTCCGCATATGGTTACGTGGTGAGCAAAGTTGGAAAATAAATATTTCAGGGCAGTCAATGTTTTAAAAAGACATACAGAGTGGAAAGGGGAAGAGGTATAATTAAGGATGACATAAGGATTTTAGTGAAGAAGAAACTGGGCTCAGGAGATTATGAAGTAGAATCAATATCAGGAGAAGATTAAAAAGAGCTAGGTTTGGAAAACTCTGGTTGGAATTAGCCATGGTTCCCCCTAACTGGAGTTATACCGTGGACAGACTGTGAGACAAAAAATCATTGGAGCTTGCATCAAAGGCAATGTAATAATTGTGGGGGACTTCAATCTTCATATTGACCAGACCAATTAAATTGGCAAAGGTGGTCTGGAAGATAAGTTAATAGAATGCCTTTATGACAGTTTGCTGGAACACTACATTGTGGAATCAATTAGGAATAAAATTATTTTCGGTCAAGCATTGTAAGATGAGGCAGGGTTAATTAGCATTCCCACAGCAAAGGATCCACTGGGAACTAGTGATCATAAAACAATTGAATTCCACGTTAAGTTAGAAAGTGGTATTCTCCAATCAGAAATAAGCATCTTAAATTTAAACAAAGTCAATTGAGTGGGAATGAGGGGAGACGTGGCTATGCTTAATTGGATAAAGAAACTAAAATGACAATAAGTGAACAGCGGGTGACACTTAAAGGTACAATTCAAAATGTTCAACAAAAAGCTTTTTTGCAAAAGGACGATTCTCTCATCCTGCTGCGCTAATTATTTAGTGCAGCCGGCCGGGAGAATCGCACGTTGGCCGATTTGCGGGATTCCCGCGAGTGTTTGCACCGCGCTTGTGTCTCCCAGGCCCAGATTTCCGGCAGCATCTGCGCAGCGCCCGGAAATCAGCTGGGAGGCGGGGCTTGCATTTAAAAAGTATTTAACATACTATTTAAATGCTATTAGCAGGCCTAGGACTGAATTCTCCGGGCCCGCTAGCATCTCCCACTCCATCAGGAATATTTCATTCCAGTGCGGAATACTATAGCATCCCACTTTCGGGGAACTAGCGGGACAACCCCGCTGGAGTGAAGGGTAGCAATCGGGGCCCCCCCAGGGGGTCAGTGGTGGGGGGGGGGGGGGGTGTCCCCTGGGCATGGGCACCTTGGCAATGCCAGTCTTTGCCCCCAGCACTGCCCAAGGGAAAAAGTGCCCACGCCCAGGGGAACTTTGGCACTGCCCACCTAAAATCTAATGATATTCACGCTAGTGGCCTCTGCGTTGCTACCAGCATGTGGGAGATTTTAGTCTGAACTCCCACTAAAAAACCAGCGTGAATTATTTCAGTTTTCCCGTGAACTCAACACTTAAAATTTTTTGGGAGAATCACTCCCACAATCTCAGCAAGACAGATCCATTCATGGCTTCCTAAGGAATTTCTGGAAAGTATTAGGTTACTACAAAAGGCTTAAGGTTGCAAACATCAGTAGCTAGTTTGATGATTGGGACTGTTTCAATAATGAACCTGATTGATCCTTGCAACATTGTACAGGGTTTTGGTTAAACCACACATGGAATATTATGTGCAGTTTTGGTCTCCATATTTAAAGGTGGATATATTTGCACTGTAAGCAGTGCAGTGAAGGATCACTTGTTTGGTCTCTGGGATGAGAGGGTTGTCCTATTGTAAAAGGCTGAGTAAATAGAATAGAATGAGAGGTGATCTCATTGAACCATACAAGATTCTGAAGGGGCTTGATACTGAGAGGTTGTTTTATTGTCTAGGGAACCTAGAACATGGGAGCACAATTTCACGATAAGGCGTGGATAATGTAGGATTCAGAGCAGAAGAAATTTCTTCTTTCAAACAGCTGTGAATCTTTGGAATTCTCTACCCAGAGGGTTGTGAATGGTCCATTGTTGAAAATATTTAAGGCTGGAATAAACAGATTTTTGATCATTCAGGAGATCAAGGGATATAGGGAGCGGGTAAGAAAGTGGAGTTGAAGCCCAAGATCAGCCATGATTGTAGTGAAAGCCAAAGCAATTTTGAAGGGTCATATGGTCTACTGTGCATGGTGGCACAATGGTTAGCACTGCTGCCTCACAGGCTTGGGTCACTGTCTGTGTGGAGTTTGCACATTCTCCCTGTGTCTGCATGGGTTTCCCCTGGGTTCTCCGGTTTCCTCCCACAGTCCCAAATAGTGCAGATTAGGCGAATTGGCCATGCTAAAAATTCTCCCTCAGTGTATCCGAACAGGCGCCGGAGTGTGGGACTCGGGGATTTTCACAGTAAATTCATTGCAGTGTGAATGTAAACCCACTTTTGACTAATAAATAGACTTTACTTTTACTTTACTCCTATCTCTTGTGTTTTTGTATGCCATTTAGGACACGCATATTTTTCTATGCGCTCCTGAAGTAACCCTTTCATGAACTGCAAAGGCTTTGGTCTGTCAGTTAGTGTGACCATTCTTGCGAGATGACATTGGTCGCTGATCACTTCCTTAAGTGTAGTCATGATGCATTTGTTTTATTTAAGGCCATGGCCCTTTTTTTTCCTGATACTCAGAAGCTCAATCCTGGGAGATCAGGAATATTTATTACCGCCACAGCCCATATACATGGATGGGAGGGGAGCAGAAATATATGCTTCCATTATTAAGCACAATGTCCACTGACCAACAGTTAGAGGATATGGCAGAAGATCCAAGGGACACAGGTTGCAGCTGTACAAACACGTTTGACAACTGCAACAATCAGTTGGTAGACCGGGATAGAGGACACTTTCCCCTGATCAACACTTTCTATCATCCCTTGCCTTCTCACTACCCTGGAATAAATTTTCATCCTTAACTTGTCCACTACCACTCTCTAAAAGTCAGCCAGCCTCTTTGCACATCTATCTACCCTGTCCCTTCAAAGCACAAAAGCCACACCACATAAGAGCAGATTGATGTCTGTAGAACAAATTGAACTTATATGAAATAATTATGAGTTCTATTTTGCACTTACCTGGCAATATAGCTCATTTTTCAACTCATATAAAACTCCATACAGTCCCAACAAAATGAGTTGGCACTGAATTGTTTTTCAATTCTTTAATATTAATGGCAGCTCTAAAGTAAATGCAGTTTGAGATGTATTACTTACTGATGAATGTGTAGTACATTTTGCCACTTTCCCAATTGTTTCCTTTCTTTGAGACTACTTCATGTGGGTGCACTGCCTGATAATATCAACATAATTGGTATTTTTAAGTGAACATTTCTTTGATGTATGCCTTGGATGACTGTGTGGAGTTTACACATTCTCCCCGTGACTGTGTGGGTTTCCTCTGGGTGCTCCGGTTTCCTCCCACAGTCCAAAGATGTGCAGGTTAGGTAGATTGGCCATGCTAAATTGCCTCTTAGTTTCCCAAGATGTGTAGGATAGGGGGATCTGTGGAGTAAATATTTGTGATTGCAGGGATAGGCCAGGGTAAGATATTCAGTGGGAGAGATTTGCTGGGCCAAATGGCCTCCTTCTGCACTGCAGGGATTCTATAATTCTATGATGCCAAGGTAAATAGGTTTATCCAGCATCCGTGCATTTTTTCCTCTGAACAAGTCTCCTTCCATTAACAGTAAAACCAAGGAGCAGGAATCAGTAGAAGATGGAAATGAGAAGGGAAGATTGGTTAGAAGGGTGGGCTGATCATTATTGAAGTGGGATCTTATGGTTTTCATCCACAGACAATTAACTAGTTAATAATGCACTGAAAGCCTAAACAAAAATGAGGAAAAGTTTCAGAATTTCATCCTGGACAAAGCAAGCTTACTCTATAAGATTCATTCTTGGGATGTGGCATGGCCAGCTTTTATTGCCCATTCCTGAGAAGCTAGGCCTTCTCAGTCTGCTGGTAGTGGTTTCATACAACAGAGTGGTTTGTGAGATATGCCACTTCAGAGGCACGGACTATGGGTGGGACTCAAGACCCAGGAAAGGGGTGTGGAGACGGTGCCAAACACCAGTACCCGGGAGTGGGGGGATGCAGAAGGTGCCAAACATTGGGACCTGGGGATAGAGGGGCCTGTGCTCCGATGAGCTTCTCATCATCCAGACTGAGGAGCCAGAACCATAGACCGGCTTTAAAAAATCTGAACCAGAGAGTTCCAATCTTTTTTAAAGCCAGTTTGTCAGTGTCAATTTCATTGAGTTGCTGTGCTGCTGCTTTCAATCTACAGACAGCTTTGTGGGTGCGATTTCTTTTTAAACCCATCAGGAAAGCACAAAACTGCCCCAAGGTCAGCAGCTCAGCAATTGTCAGGAGAGTGTTCTTTCACGAAGAATGGTAAGTGAAATCCCTGAAATTTTCCAATCAATTGAATACTGTATGCATGTGTTTGTTGGGTGAGGGGAGAGGAGGTGTATGGGTCAAGATTGGAGGTGCGGTTGTGGGAAGGATAGAGGGGAGGTTGGAGGGGAGGTGTGGGAGGAGGTTGGAGGAGTAGGTTAGGGGGTTTGAGGAGGTTAGAAGGGAGTTGGATGGATTGTTGTGAGGGAGGTTAGCTGGTTAGCTCCAGTGTACCTACTGCACTGCTCAATTAGCGCAATAGACTGGGAGACATCAGCCTGTAGCGGGACTCGTGACTGGCATCTGGCCAATCACGATTCTCCCAGGCAATGTTTTTCAATGTAATCAGCCTCGTGCTGGATTATATATTTATATTACATTTTTCACTGGCTCAAATCACTTTTACAGCCAATTAAGTACTTTTGGGTTGTAGTCACTGGTATAATGTAGGGCATGTTATCAAATGGCAGATGGGTCTGAATGATTTATTCCTGCTCCTAGTATGTATGTTCACATTTCATTCTGGGATGGATAAGGTGATCTGAGCTAGATGGTCTTTGGCATCCGTAATTATCCTGAGAATGGAGGGGGTAATCATGGCTGGAGTTCTGTTTATTTTGTTGCTTATGAAGCTTTACTGTGAACATTATTTATAACGTGAGATTGCTACAACAGGAGGGCATAATGGACGACAGTGAATCAGTAACCTGAATTATACTGCACATGATTCTCAAGAGGCTTTTCCATTGACTTCAATCTTGTCATTTTGTCTACTTACCTATTTTCCCACTCTATCTAGGTGCTTGTTATGAGCTTTATGAGGTATTGAAATATTTGGTTAAAGTTGTGCTGCATGGTAGATATTAAAAATAAATAAATGAGAAGCAACAATCAGCAAAGTCTTCAGGCTTGCTAACCAAGGAAACACAGATACAGTTGTGAACCATTCCGTCTTTGTCCTCTGGCCTCTTAAAAGTTGTGTTGCACAAAGACACCTGAGAGCTCCAGTACTTCTCACTGACAGGAGACTAATGTTGTTCAATCATTCCACTTCATTGCTCAGGGATCAATTGATCTTTCTTGTGAGATTGTTGATGAAATGGAAGAAAATAACACCTCTTGTATGAAATAATTATATTGAATAATATCAGGTACTCAGGAAAAAGAATGTCTTTTCTACTTCTCCAGAATAGAAAAAAAAACCTTGTGCAGTTTATCAGGGTAGCAAGTATGAATCTTTCCCCTAAATATGATTCACTGTGACTAGCTGAGATTTTACGTAAATTCCCGCCCGAGGCCAACGGATAATTCCAATCTGCGAGCCTCGCCCGCCCCGATTCTAGGGCAGGCCATAAGATGCATTATGTAGAACATGTCAATGAGAGCTGAAGCAGTCACCAAAATCAGTATTATTGTCCGCACAATGTTATAAAAAACTAATAGGATATTTTCCTGTCAAATTAACAATATTGCACAGTACGGTTAACGTTTTTACGTTTTGGTTTGTTTAATGGTCACAGTGGAATCAACAATAGGACACACGCGAACTAACACTGCATTATATCATTGCTGCTCTTAATATTAAACACTCCTACTGCATATATATTGGATGATATTCATAATCAGATGCCAATAATGGGAACCTTTCTGTGATTGTTTGGTGAATTGATTGGTGAATCTTGAAAGGAGAAAAAATATGCACGATTGAGGGGTGGGTTAAATGTCATGTAGGTGGGGGGAGGGGTCTGATGTGGAGGAATAAGGGGCCTGGAAACAGGAGAGGTACTGTATCGGCCAATGAGTGGCCAGAGGACATCAAATTACAGGTAATGGGCAGGCTTTCAACGTTGGAGGGCCAATAGGAAACTCAGAAGAAAATGCAGCTTTTCATTACAGGCTAAGGAGTGAGGAGATGTCCCTAGTTTTGTTTTGATTTGATTTATTATTGTCACATGTATTAGTATACAGTAAAAATATTGTTTCTTGTGTGCTGTACAGACAAAGCATACAATACATAGAGAAGGAAAGGAGAGAGTGCAGAATGTAGTGTTACAGTCATAAGCTAGGGTGTAGAGGAAGATCTACTTAATATGAGGTAGGTCCATTTAAAAGTCTGACAGTAGCAGGGAAGAAGCTGTTTTTGAGTCGGTTGCTACATGATCTCAAACTTTCGTATCTTTTTCTCGACAGAAGATGGCAGAAGACAGCATGTCTGGGGTGCTTGGGGTCCTTAATTATGCTGGCTGTTTTTCCGAGGCAGCGGGAAGTGTAGACAGAGTCAATGGATGGGAGGCTGGTTTGAGTGATGGACTGGGCTTCATTCATGACCCTTTGTAGTTTCTTGCAGTCTTGGACAGAGCAGAAGCCTTACCAAGCTGCGATACAACCAGAAAGAATGCTTTCTATGGTGCATCTGAGAGCTGTAGTGGACATGCAAAATTTCCTTAGTCTCCTGAGAAAGTAGAGGTGTTGGTGGGCTTTCCTAACTGTAGTGTCTGCATGGAGAGACCAGGACAGGTTGTTGGTGATCTGGACACCTAAGAACTTGAAGCTCTTGACCATTTCTACTTCATCCCCATTGATGTAGACAGGGGCATGTTCTCCACTACGCTTCCTGAATTTAAGGCATCCTCTCAGAACTTGTAGATATTTTGGAGTAATAAATGACCACAGCTGCCGGACAACCATTGTGAGGGCGATCTCCTCTACAGGGTAGCCTGTGGCTGTAGTTGTGGCCATGTAGGTGGGGTGGGTGGGGTGGGTGGGGGGGGGGGGGCTCAAGGCCTGGAGCACTGGTCCCTGGTTTGTTGTCAAGGGGCCACCTCCAGGCATCAGTTGTGCTCCTGACGCCACAGGGAGCCTGCAGGCCTGCCTCTCACCAATGGCCTTAATTAAACTTTTAATTACCTCAATTGGTTCTGCACTGTACTGCTTGTTGGCCTACAGCCACACTGCCACCCCAATCCAGGAAACTAACTTGGGAGGAGGGTGGTGCCAGCCCTAACACTCTGGCTGGTGCCACGGAATTTTGCACCAGGCTCCTTAACCTTGCCACCTGCTGTCTCTTTAGAAGGATTAAGCTTATGTTTATATCAAGGAGAAATAAAGTTGAGTTTCCCTTTTAAGTGTTTACTCTGAGATCTTATCACCGTAGAATTCAGTTGCATCATTAATTCGCATCCAAACTACTAATCAGCCTGGGTGCAGATCAACTCAGCAATACTGTGCCACGGGAAACAGCAATCTCTGCTGGGTTTGGGCAGGGGCTTTTGTCATTCCCTGTGTGTAGCTGTGTCCCTGTTGTGCCCTGAACCACAACAGCAGCATTTGTGCTCAGATTCGCACAGTTTGATGTCCTAGCGGGTATGGCTTCATGAGTTTACTTTGATTCGAACTGGCTAAATCCATTAAATCTCTGCCAGAGTCAATCATTTTAATCCTCTTTAATCCTCACCTTTACTGCTATCAAACGTTTCTAAGATAAAAAAAATGAAATCCCTATCGCCAGCTGAAACCGCATCAATATTATGCCAGCATCCATCTGCTAAAACCAAAGCTCCTCAGGTGGTGTTCAAGATATTTATGTTCTGACAAGTGAAAACAGTATAAATTGCTAGGCTGTCCTCTTCTTAAAATGCTTTTCACATACACCCCTTAATAACACCCACATGGGTCTTCAAACATAGACCAAAATATTTGACGATCTATGACCTTTTCTAATTTCATTTATGAGGTAGATCTTTGTCTGTTAGACAGTGTATGTACTGTTGTGTTGTATTTTGCTCTCACGGACAGTTCGGGTGGTGATGGAGATAGATCTTTCTCGGACAATGATCCTCTTAAAGCCGAGATGAAGCTATACCTGTTCAGTGATGTACTATTTATGAGGCACAATTGTTTCAATAGCATAGTACCAGTGTCATGGCATCATATTAAAATCTCATCAGGGTTTGCAACTTTCAATAGAACACAGAATATCTCCTAAAAATATCAGATCAAAGTAACATTCACACCACAAACGTACCAAGCAATGACTGTCTCTAATAAGAGAGAATCCAATCATCTCCCCTGACATTCAATGGCATTACCATCGCTGAATCTCCCACTATCATCCTGGAGGTCATCTTTGCCAAAATATCCAAATGGACTAGTTATATAAAGACTGTGGCTACCAGAGCAGGTCAATGACTGGAAATTCTGTGGTGAATAAATCACCTCCTGACTCCTCAAAACCATTTACAAGGCACAAGTCAGGAGTGTGATGGAATATTACCCACTTGCCTGGCTAAGTCCAAGAAGCTGGAACCACCCATGACAAAGCAGTCCATTTGGTCGGCACCCCATCCACCACCTTAAACATTCACTCCTTCCATTATCGATGCGTAATGGCAGAAATATATATTAGCAACAAGATGCATTGCAGCAACTTGCCAAGACTCCTTGGGCAGCACCCTCCAAACCTGTGACCTCTATAGCTTGTCCACATCATGACCACATCATTGTCGGCATCTCAACATCATGACGTCTATGGCTTGACATACAAGGGCAGAAAATGCATGGGATTCAAAAAATTCAAAGAATATTGAGTTGTTCTGAAACAAAAACTGAAAATGCTGCAAAATCTCAGCAGTTCTGACAGCATCTGTGGAGAAAGAGTAGAGCCAACGTTTCAAAACGTTGGCGTGGCTCATTGACATCTCTGGCTGAAGATACTTAACATGCTGAGCTCCACCATCATTCAGGATAGAAATGTTTATTGAGTTTCTTCCTCCAATTAACTGCCCACCATAATTCACGACTAATTATGAGAGGACTGCAGAATTCTGATCTGATCCATTGGCTGTGATCATTTAGCTATGTCTGTACACGCTGCCTCAGCTGTTTGGCCTGCATGCAATCCGGTGTTGTGACTTCACCAGCTTGGCATCTTATTTCTAGGTATGTCTGGTGTTGCTTCTGTCATGTCTTCCTTTACTCCTCATTGAACCAGGGTCAGTTTGTTGACTTGATGGTAATGGCAAAAATGAGGGATAAGCCAGGCCATGACGTTACTGTTTGTTGTTGAATACAATTTTTCTACCACTAATGGCCCACAGCGCCTCCTGGATGCTCCATTTTGAGCTGCTAGATTTGTTCTGGATCTATCCTATTTACATGGTGCTAGTGCCACATAATACTATGGACAGTAACCTTAGTGTGAAGATGGAATTCATCTCCAAAAGGAATGTGTGGTCGCTGCTACCAAAACGGTCATGTACAGATTCATCTGCAACAGGTAGATTGATGAGTAAGAGCTCAAGTAAGATTTTTGCCTCGTTTGGTTCTGTTTCTATCTCCCGCAAGCTCTGCTGGCAAATATGCCCTTCAGGACCCGGCCAGCTTGGTCATTACTGATTACACCTAACTACTTTTTGTGATCAACATTGAAGTTCCCATCTAGACAACATTCTGTGCTCTTGCACCCCCCTCAATGTCTCTCCTCCAAGTGACCTTCAACATAGAGGAGTACTGATTCTTCAGCTAAGGGGCACTTTTGGGTGGCAATCACCAGGAGTTTTCCTTCCCCGTGTTTTACCTGCTGCTATGTGACTTCATGGGGTCCAGAGTCAATGTTGAGAACTTCCAGAGACTGTCCATCCCAACCTCAGAGCACACTGCCGCTCCCACCTATGATCTGCCTGTCTTGCCAGCAAGAAGGCCAGGGATGGTGATGGAGGAGTCTGAGACATTACATCGTACAACTACACTGGGATCCCGACTGCTCAGGAATTCCAAGCACATAGACCCCAGCGAGTTGAGTTGACGCTGCAGCACTTGAGGCACTGAACATCACCACATCAGTTACTGTCGCTTTCCAACCTGAAAATTCCCCATCAACAATTCCCCTCGGTCTCCTGCTTTCACATCAATTTTCTATCAAATTCCATAGTCTACCTCCTATTCTCTCATTAATTATCGAAGCCATTAATCGCCGGTCTAGAATGCTGTTAAGCTTTCTAAAAATATTCCATTGTAATAAAAGTTGTGTTTCCCTAGGCTATCATGTCAGTAGCGGCCTTTAAAAACACCAGCGGGTTCATTAATCAATGTTTAAGGAGGTCACATGTGGCTTATTCTCAAAACTCAGAAAGTTAATACTATCGTAGTAATGTTACTCAGCCATCGGGCATCATTTTGATGCTGCAGTTTTAACACTGCGCTACTCAAGTTATCAAACCTCCAACTTCTTAGGGTGCGGTATTCCCCCCTCCAACCACGCAGTAGGTTTTCCTGCAGCAAAGGCGGATTACCATTGGCTGCCATTGGGATTTTCCTGTCTCACCAAAGTCAATGGCCATTTGCGTTGCTCGCCGGTTGCACCTTTGGTGGAACTGGAAGATCCTGCCAGCAGGAAGAGCTGGAAAATCCCAGCCCTGTAAACTGCTCTCCCCTTTGGCTGCAATCCAATCAATCCATCAATATTATTTTCATTTTGGTTTTTCATTTTCCTGCCTATCTTTTGTAATTCTCCTTGGTGTTTAATATGAATCTTTTCCAAGCTTTACTTTCTCTCTCTCTGGCATTCACCCTTTATTATGGAAGTGCAAGCTGCCCCACCAGAATTTCTCTCGTGGACAGCAGAAGGATTAGATATCAAAATCCAGACTAGGCCCATAGAGCTCAATAGCACCCTTCGAGAGGGTGAGCAGGAATGTATTTACATCTTCGCATTTGACTCCCAAGTTATCCCCAGGGTAGACTCATAGGTTGAAAGTCTCCACTGTCTGCCATCCTTTAAGGGACTCATACAACATTCGAACCATAGAACTTCTACAGTGAAGAGGAGGCCATTCAGCCCATCATGTCTGCACTGACTCTCCGAAAGAACATCTTATCCAGGCCCATCCCCCAGCCCAATCCCCATACCCTCGCACATTTAGCATGGCCAATCCACCTAACCTACATCTCTTTGGACTGTGAGAGGAAACTGGAGCACCTGGAGGAAACCCACGCAGACACAGGGAGAACGTGCAAATTCCACACGGTCACCCAAGGCCAGAATCGAACCCGGGTCTCTGTGAGGCAGCAGGGCTAACCACTGTGCCAACATGCAGCCCATTAGATTCGGGACTCACAGTTCACAGAAGACACCATTCTACCAGTAAAAGTTTTCTCAGGGGTGGGATGTTTCCCAAACACCCGCTGTAACTTTGCCAATAATTTCAGAGACGTACATACATATGCTACTCTGACGTTAAAATTCCAACAGTGGAACAGAAGCAAAGCCACAGGGAAAATCCCTACATTTTTTTCACTATTGACAATTTGGAAAATAGATTTTATTTTAAGGTTGATCGGGAACAAATGGGGATGCTCTTTCGAGCTTCAGAATTCCTTATTCAATACACGTAAACACAGCATTGCTCATTTTATATACTCATTTCATGCTAAGCTATGGCTAACATGGAGATTTTGGCATTGACGGAAGATGCAACAAATGTTCAAGTCGAAGCAATGCCATTGCTTATCAAGAAGCACAAAACTTAATGAAGAGCGGAAAATTAGTTAGCTGCAGGAAACTGGAACTTATTGAAGTAAATGTACCATTTTGCGCGTGTCCTGCTGTAACAATATTTTCTTGTTATTTGATCCGAAAAGGTGTTGGGATGGGTGGAGATGTTTCTCAACAGTGTCAACCACCAAAGCATAGATCTACCCAATCTTTTTAATATTAATGCCCTGGATGTGGTGCCATTGACAATGCTGGCATTTTTTAAACCAATCCCCAATTGCCCTTAAAGGAAAGTATCAGTGGACTGGTCAGGTGGGCAAAAAAGTGGCAAATGGAAATCAGCCCAGGGAAGTCTGAGGTGATGCATTTGAAGAGGTCAAACAAGGACAAAGGAATACACAATAAATGGGAGAACACTAAGAGGTTTAGAGGAAGTTAGAGACTTTGGAGTGAATGTCCACAGAAGACTGAATGTAGCAGGACAGATCGATAAGGTGGTTAAGAAGGCATATGGAATCTTTTCATTTCGTAGCCGGGGTTTAGAATATAAGAGCAGGAAGATTATGCTTGAACTGTATAAATCATTAGTTAGGCCAAACTTGAGTAGTGATGCAGTTCTGCTCACCGCATTGCAGAAAGGATGTGATTGCATTAGAGAAGGTACAGAGGAGATATTCGAGGAAATAAGGTATTCGCGGCAATCTTCAGCCAGAAGTGCCAAGTGGATGATCCATCTCCGCCTCCCCTAGTGGTCCCCAGCATCTCAGATGCTAGTCTCCAGCCAATTCAATTCACTCCACGTGACATCAAGGAATGGTTGGAGGCACTGGATACTGCAAAGGAAATGGGCCCTGATAACATTCTGGCAATTGTACTGAAGACTTGTGCTCCAAAACTTGCCGCTCCCCTAACCAAGGTCTTCCAGCACAGTTACAACATTGGCATCTACCCAACAATGTGGAAAATTACCCAGGTATGCCCTGTACACAAAAAGCAGGATAAATCCAACACAGCCAATTACCGCACAATCAAGCTACTCTCAAACACCAGTAAAGTGATGGAAGGGGTCATCGACAGTGCTATCAAGCAGCACCTGCCCAGCAATAACCTGCTCAGTGATGCCCAGTTTGGGTTTTGCCAGGGTCATTCAGCTCCTGACTGCATTGTAGCCTTACAGTTCAAACATGGACGAAAGAGCTGAATTCCAGAGATGGGGTGAGAGTGACAGCCCTTGACATCAAGGTCGCATTCGACTGTGTAGCATCAAGGAGCCCGAGGAAAACTGGAATTAATGGGTATCAGGGGGCAAACTCTACACTGGTTGGAGTCATATCTGATACATAGGAAGATAGTTGTGGTTGTGAAGGGTCAGTCACCTCAGCTCCTGGACATCTTTACAGGAGACCTTCAGGATAGTGTCCTAGGCCCAATCATCTTCAGCTGCTTCATCAATGACCTTCCCTCTGTCACAAAGTCAGAAGTGGGGATGTTTGTTGGTGATTGCACAATGTTCAGCACCACTCACGATTCCTCAGATACTGAAGCAGTCCGTGTTCAAATGCAACAAGATCTGAACAATATCCAGGCTTGGGCTGACAAGTGGCAAGTAACATTCGCGCCACACAAATGCCAGGCAATGACCATCACCAAGAAGAGACACTCTAACCACTGCCCCTTGACATTTAATGGTGTTACCATCACTGAATCCCCCACTGTCAACATCCTTGATGTTACCATTGACCAGAAACTCAATTGGATTCACCACAAAAACACAGTGGCTACAAGAGCAGCTCAGCGGCTAGGAATACTGCAGCGAGTAACTTACCTCCTCACTCCCCAAAGCCTATCCGCCATCTACAAGGCATAAGTCAGGAGTGTAATGGAATACTCCACACTTGGCTGGAGGTGTGCAGCTCCAACAACTCTCAAGAAGCTTGACACCATCCAGGACAAAGCAGTCCGCTTGATTGGCACCATATCTACAAACATCCACTCCCTCCACCGCCTACACTCAGTAGCAGCAGTGTGTACTATCTACAGGATGCACTATAGCAATTCACCAAGATTCTTAGACAGCACCTTCCAAACCCAAGACCACTTGCATCTAGAAGGACAAGGGCAACAGATACATGGGAACACCACCACCTGCAATTTCCCCTCCAAGCCATTCACCATCCTGACTTGGAAATATATCGCCATTCCTTCACAGTCGTTGGGTCAAAATCCTGGAGTTCCCTCCCTAACGGCATTGTGGGTCAACCCACAGCATATGGACTGCAGCGATTCAAGAAGGTGGCCCACCACTACCTTGTCAAGGCAACTAGGGATGGGCAATAAATGCTGGCAAGCCAACGACACCTATGCCCCATGAATGAATAAAACGCAAGGAGTGGAAAGTTGCAGCAATGAAGAAAGATTGGATAGGCTGGGATTGATCTCCTTGGAGCAGAGAAGACTGAGGGGAGATTTAATTGAGATGTATAAAATTGTGAGGGGCCTGGATAGAGTGGACGGGAAGGGCCTATTTACTTTAGCAGAGAGGGCAGTGACTCAGGGTTATAGACTTAAAGTAATTGGTAGAAGGATTAGAGAGGAAATGAGGAAGGTTTTTTCACCAACAAGGTGTTAGGGGTCTGGAACTCACTGCCCGAAAGGGTAGCAGAGGTAGAAACCCTCAACTCATTTGAAAGGTGTTTGGATAGGCACCTCAAGTGTCATAACCTGCAGGGCTATGCACTAGGTACTGGAAAGTGGGACTAGGCTTGGGGGGCTTGTTTTTTTGGCCAGCACCGACACAAAGGGCCAAGTGGCCTCTTTCTGTGCCACAAACCTCCTGTACTGCTATTCTATTCCATGATAAGAGGCCACCTTCTTGAATTGATTCATGTTTGATACAACTAAAAGGCCAAACCAGGTAAAATCAACAGGCACCCTTCCCCTAAAAGGACACCAGTGACCAATAGCATATTTATGACATTTCCGGTAGAACAGAATCACCAATATTTCCAGATTAATTTAAACCTGAATTCAAATTCTCAAACTGCCCAGGTTAGATTTGAGACAACCTTTGCCTGGATTATTAGACCTTGTTTCTGGATTCTTTGTCCAGTAGCTTAACCACTGTGCCACTATAACCCATGAACTCCTTAGCCAGATACACACTGGCACTGAAAATAGACAAACTACCCATCTAACCCCTTGATTAAGAAACTGCCACTTAAAGGAACTGAGGGCTGAAGAGGGGAAAAAATGAGGAAGAATTTGACCTTTTTTTTGAGAAGTCCCATCAGTTTTGGCAGCTGTGTTGTCTCAGAGATCACAGCGACAAACTTTAAACAAGTCAACATTAACAAATAAAAGAAAGTGTTTTTAAGCAAGATTATAATTTAATTTCAGAAAATATGCCCCTATTTTTAAGTGTATGATTGTCAATAATTAGCATGACAGAGCTTCTGTGAACCACCTTTGCCTTAAAGGTTTATCTGTCAGTTCAATACCTTGATAATTAAAATTCTACATAAATGTTAGTCTCGCATGTTGAAGAAAATCTTTTGTTTAAACTTAGACATGCAATTGCCTCACTCGACATCAGGAGAAGTCACATTACATTCTCCTCACTGTCCCATCAACCATTATACATTGGTGAAAGCTTTAATGCATCAATTACTGACAGCAAGTTAAAAGGCAATTCGTGAGTTTCAAGTTAGTTGATTTGAACTTCACTATGGTTTGATTAAGATCTTCAATAAGAAAATAAACAATGTTCTCTCAGCCTCCTCATTTTAGACCCATAAATGGTTTTGTCAAGTGGGCAAGTTTTTCACATCATTGTTGCCTTTTCCTCCCATACTGATATGGTGATGTTTTCTTTGATAAAAATCTCCAGATATCTGCTTACGTTGTCCATTTGGAAAATGGTTGCCAACTTAATATCATTGCCAACAAGTAATGTTTAACTTGGAAATGTCAGTTCCTCTGAATTATGTTAACCAAGATCATGCAATAAAATCTATTAGGTGTAAATCTAAGCACACAGGTGACTTCAAAATATAAAAGGAATATAAATAGCATACATCAAGATATTTTACCTGGTCTTTCAAAATCTAATGACAATCTTTCCTTTCATCAAATCGTGGATACTGACTCAATTTCAATCAATAAGTTTTATCTTTTTTTTTGTTCTTTCATGGGATGTGGGTGTCACTGGCAAGGCCCAGCATTTATTGCCCATCCAAAATCAAATTGAATGGCTTGCTAGGCCATTTCAGAAGACATGTTAAGAGTCAACCACATTGCTGTGGGTCTGGAGAAACAAGTAGGCCAGATCAAGTAAGGACGGAAGATTTCCTTCCCCAAAGGACATTTGTGAACAGGCAGGTTTTTATGACAATTGACAATGGTTTCATGATCACCATTAAATGTTTAATTCCAGTTTTTTTTTATTGAATTCAGATTCCATCAATGGGATTCAAACCTGGGTCCCCAGAGCATGGCCTTGGGTTTCTGGATTGCTAGTCCAGTGACAATATCACTACATCACCGCTCCCCCAGTGACAGTAAAGGCTGCTTATTTCAACAGGAAATTGATTATTTTGATGTTTCATAAAGTCCTGCAGTTAAACCATGAGTAAAAGGTATTATAACACCATCAGTCCTTGTCAGTACAAGTACTTATTACGCCCAAAGTGGATGATGTGCAAGTATTAGAAATTATTGATATTCTTCATTCCTCATCTTCTTATAAACTATAAGTTGCTATTTAGCAAATTAACTCAGCAACCAGCTTTTACAATGAGCATGCAAACTGCAGTTCAAACACTTCTTACATTTCACCTTAAACTCTCAGCCATTTGCAGCACTCCCTGTAATAAAGTTCATGTCGCACCTGTGGAAACCCCCCCCAACCCCAGCCTCGCTCACCTCAGCCAAGTCCTTTCCATATCAAATGTCAATTTCACTAATTTCAAGTTCACTCCACAAACTTCACGTCTTCAAGGAGATGACAAGAACAAAATTGCAGGCTTCATAGCAAGACAAGTAAGGACGTTACATTGGTCAGTATTACCCATGATGCACACATTTCTAAAAACCATTGCTCACAGAATATTTCTGGTGAACTTCAAATTTACAGCACAGAAGCAGGCCATTCAACCTGGCTGGTTTGTGTCAATTTTGGTTAATGAAAGAGGAGCTGAGTGACCCTGGCGAATCCAAACTGAACATCCCTGAACAGGCTAAGCAAGTGCCTCTTGATAGCACTGTTAATGACCCCTTGCATCACTTTAATGATAATCGAGAGCAGACTGACAGTTAGGTTGATGCCTGAAAGTGTTGGATTTGAAGTTAATTTGGTGCTAAAACTGGATGAAAGATTGCCAAACAGGAAATTTTTATCCCAGCACATTGGGAAAGCATGTGTTGAACCCTGGGAGTGGGGATTAACTGTACTTTTATACTGTTCTTTAACAAGTGCAGTGGAAGCTTGTCAGCACCACATCCCATGAAAAGATTGTGAAAGGTGAATATTCTAAAATGTACAGAGTCTTCCTCAATGTTACGTCAAAATCTCAAATCTGAGGAAGATGATTAGTTAAGTTGGCATTCTGGTGATCGGCAATTTGTGCATATTTGTATTTGGGTAAAACATATGAGAGGCATTTGTGTAAGAAACTTTCATTGGCTTCATGTAGGAATCCTGTTACCAATTGTCTCTCTTTTGGCACAGGATGGTAAGACTGTCACCCCATGTTGTCAGTCAGAGTTTGATAAAGAGTCTGTCATAACACAAAAATGTATGCAGCAGAAGCTGCAACGTGACACGTACATAGATCATCGAAGTAAAGTATTCAAACTCAATCCACATCTACAAGTAGGAAGCTGGCGAAAAACTGAAATAATTTATAACGATAATCCGAGAAAGGGCAGTGACATTTGATTATAACTAATCACATTTTTGTTCAAAGGTCACAAGAATCAAGCATGTCACAATATCTGCCATTGCAATACTTAATATAGGCTCATTTACTGGTAAATTTACTGCAGTCAGTATAGCAATCCCTTTGAATTAATAATAGTACGTTAATTATACAGTTGAACCTCATTATTGCAAACTTGTGGCGATCAAAAAAGTAATACTTTCCAAAGACTCATTTTGATAAATGTTACGATCCTGATAATGAGAGGTTTGGAAGAGCCACGTTTGTCAATGGTGTGTTAATTATATTGTTAGGATACACAGGTGAAGGGCATTGCTTAATTAAGTATTTTAAGTAATATAAATAGGGGACAGCTGGGACATTGGGTGGGTGGAGGGCTTTGAGACGGAACAAAGTCAATAAACTCTCTGAGTAGAGAAAACAATTCTATGTCTTGGCTTTGACTTTACCAACCACCTTGAATCCTATTAACAATGTTAAAGCAAGTTTCCACTGCACTTATTAAAGAATAGTATAAAAGTACAGTTAATCCCCACTCACAGGGTCCAACACAACCTTCCACAATACGCTGGGATGAAAATTTCTTGTTTGGCAATTTTTCATCCAGTCTTGGCACAAAATTAACTTCTAATTCAACACTTCCAGGCATCAACCTAACTGTCAATCTGCCCCATCAGTCTACTCTCAATCATCATTAAAGTGATGCATGGGGTCATCAACAGTGCTATCAAGAGGCACTTGCTTAGCCTGTTCATAGCTGAGTTCCAGCAGGGTCAATCAGCTCCTGATCTCTTCAAAACCTTGGTTCAAACATGGACAAAAGAGCTGAATTCCAGAAGTGAGGTGATAGTGACTGCTCTTGACATCAAGGCAGCATTTGACCGAATGCAACATCAAGGGATCCGGGCAAAACTGGAGTTAATGGGAATCATGGGAGAAAACCTCCAATGTTTGGAGTCATACTTGACATGAAGGAAGATGAATATCATTGTTGGAGGTCAATCATCTCATTTCCAGGACATCATTGCAGGTGTTCCTCAGGGAAGTGTGCTAGGCCCAACCAGCTTCAGCTGCTTCTTCAACGACCTTACCTCTGTCATAAAGTGAGGATGTTCACTGATGATTACACAATGTTCAGTACCATATGCAATTTCTCAGATACCAATATCCAAGCTTGGCCTGATAATTGGCAAGTAACATTCACACCACACAAGTGCCAGTTAATGACTATCTCCAACAAGAGAGAATCTAGGCACAGACCCTTTACATTCAAAGACATTACCATTGCTGAATCCCTAATAAGAACATTCTGGGGGTTATTATTGACCAGAAACTGAATTGGACTAGCCATATAAATATCGCAGCTTCAAGGGGACGTCAGAGATTAGGGGTTGGATTTTCCAGACCCTGTACAGTTTAATTTCTGGTGGCAGGTTCAATCTGCCATTGGCCAGCAGAGGGATCTTCCAGTCCCGCCAATGTCCATGGGCTTTTGTCTGCCCCTCACCCTCTGCCACCAGGGAAAGCGCTACAGGGGGTTCCATCAGTGTGACTGGAAGATCCCACCAATGGAAAGGGCTGGAAAATTTCAGTCTAGGGAATCTTCAGGAGTAACTCATAGAACATAGAACATTACAGCGCAGTACAGGCCCTTCGGCCCTCGATGTTGCGCCGACCTGTGAAACCAATCTAAAGTCCATCTAACCTACACTATTCCAATATCATCCATATGTTTATCCAATGACCATTTAAATGCCCTTAATGTTGGCGAGTCCACTACTGCTGCAGGCAGGGCATTCCACGCCCTTACTACTCTCTGAATAAAGAACCTACCTCTGACATCTGTCCCATATCTATCACCCCTCAATTTAAAGCTATGTCCCCTCGTGCTAGCCATCACCATCCGAGGAAAAAGGTTCTCACTGTCCACCCTACCTAATCCTCTGATCATCTTGTATGCCTCTATTAAGTCACCTCTTAACCTTCTTCTCTCTAACGAAAACAGCCTCAAGTCCCTCAACCTTTCCTCATAAGACCTTCCCACCATACCAGGCAACATCCTGGTAAATCTCCTCTGCACCCTTTCCAATGATTCCACATCCTTCCTATATTGCGGCGACCACGACTGTACGCAATACTCCAAGTGTGGCCGCAACAGAGTTTTGAACAGCTGCAACATGACCTCATGGCTCCGAAACTCAATCCCTCTACCAATAAAAGCTAACACACCGTACGCCTTCTTAACAACCCTATCAACCTGGGTGCCAACTTTCAGGGATCTATGCACATGGACACCGAGATCTCTCTGCTCATCCACACTACCAAGTATCTTACCATTAGCCCAGTACTCTGTATTCCTGTTACTCCTTCCAAAGTGAATCACCTCACACTTTTCCGCATTAAACTCCATTTGCCACCTCTCATCCCAGCTCTGCAGCTTATCTATGTCTCTCTGTAACCTGCAACATCCTTCCGCACTGTCCACAACTCCACCGACTTTAGTGTCATCAGCAAATTTACTAACCCATCCTTCTACGTCCTCATCCAGGTCATTTATAAAAATGACAAACAGCAGTGGCCCCAAAACAGATCCTTGCGGTACACCACTAGTACCTGAACTCCAGGGTGAACATTTCCCATCAACCACCACCCTCTGTCTTCTTATAGCTAGCCAATTTCTGATCCAAACCGCTAAATTACCCTCAATCCCATGCGTCCGTATTTTTGGCAATAGCTTACCGTGGGGAACCTTATCAAACACTTTACTGAAATCCATATACACCACATTAACTGCTTTACCCTCATCCACCTCTTTGGTCACCTTCTCAAAGAACTCAATAAGGTTTGTGAGGCATGACCTACCCTTCACAAAACCGTGTTAATTATCCCTAATCAAATTATTCCTTTCTAGATGCTTATAAATCTTATCTCTTATAATCCTTTCCAAAACTTTGCCCACAACAGAAGTAAGGCTCCCTGGTCTATAATTACCAGGATTGTCTCTACTCCCCTTCTTGAACAAGGGGATAAAATTTGCTATCCTCCAGTCTTCTGACACTATTCCTGTAGACAATGACGACATAAAGATCCAAGCCAAAGGCTCTGCAATCTCCTCCCTAGCCTTCCAGAGAATCCTAGGATAAATCCCATTCTGCCCAGGGGACTTATCTATTTTCACACTTTCCAGAATTGCTAACACCTCCTCCTTATGAACCTCAATCCCGTCTAGTCCAATAGCCTGTATCTCAGTATTCTCCTCAACAACATTGTCTTTTTCCTGTGTGAATACTGATGAAAAATATTCATTTAGCGCCTCTTCTGTCTCTTCAGACTCCACGCACAACTTCCCACTACTGTCCTTGACTGACCCTAATCTTACCCTAGTCATTCTTTTATTCCTGATTCATCTCCCAACTCCCCAAAGCCTGTCCACCATCTACAAGATACAAGTCAGGCATGTGATGGAATACTCTCCACTTGCCTGGATGAAGGCAGCTCCAACAATACTCAAGAAGCTCGATAACATCCAAGACAAAGCAGCCCACTGGTTGACACCCCATCCTCAAACATTCCCTCCCTCTACCACCAATATACAATGACAACAGAAACCCATCATGGCTCCTTTGACAGTACGTTCCAAACTCATGAGTGCTACTACCAAGAAGGACAAGGACAGCAGACACATGGGAACACCACCACCTGGAAATTCCCCTCCAAGACATATAACTTGGAAATATGTCACCATTCCTTCACTGTTGCTGGGTCAAAATCCTGGAATTCCTTCCCTTACTGCATTAGGGATGTATCTACACCACATAGAGTGCAATGGCTCAAGAAGGCAGCTGCTGTTCATGCCAGAAACTAACCTATCCTGTAACACATCATTTAGGGTCATGCAAAAATCACAATACTCCCAATAATTGATTCAGTTTGGCAATGTCAGTTGTGATCAATCCACCTGGGCTCTCGCCCTCATATTCAATTTGAATCTCTGGAGTACCTCTGGAGATGGTTGAGGGTGTAATTGAATGTTCACTGAATCCATGAGTTCACTGAATGACTTGGAATTGGGTACACTTCAGGCTGTAAGACTGCAAATAAGGTTATAGGTTTGACTTCTACAAACACTTAAGAGAATTGCTTTGCATTTCACCACCTCCCCTATTTCATTTGCTTGGAAATAATACCTGAGGCGCTCGATGTATTGCATCCAGTCCTCTACAGACGAGTCAAATGGATCTATTCACCCAAAGAGAGGCATTCTGGTGAGTATAGTTTTCCTTTTCCTCAACTTTGATTAAAACGGATACTCACAGGTGTAAGGCCAGAGGCAGTGTCAGAATAATTTATCCTCATCGCCAGGTGTAATGATGCACTTTCAGAGACTTCATTAGTGAATAAATAGGAATTTTTTCAATGATCTTTAAGAGCTGTATGTTTGTAGCTAATTCTAAAATAACTCTGCCTCAGAGATCTCCCCTCCCTGGGTGATTCCTCACTCTGAATCCCACTTGGTCACCCTTATTCTGCTGTGTTGCCCTTAAAGGGACAATCACTACAGAAGTGACGGGTTTAGGCAGAGTACAAGGCCATGAGAGCTAGAGATTGCACCACCAACAGTGTTCATCATGTGAATCGGCCACGATCACATTGGAATTTATTTTACTGATTAACATTTTGCAAAAAGAAATTACCTGCAATTTCATTAAATCCATTATTAAATCCTTCGAATTTTACAACTGTGCTGGACTACAGTTGTGTCCAATCCTCCGTGGATGCGTCAAATGGGCCTATTTGCCCAAAGAGAGGCATTCTGGTGAGTAGTTTTTCCTTTTTCTCAGCCTTCAATTAAAACAGGATACTCACAGTTGTGGGCCAGCGGCAGGGTCAGGACAATTTATCCCCGTCGCCAGATATAATGATGCACTTTCAGTGACTTCATTAGTGAATATAAAGGGATTTATTTAGTGATCTTCAAAAGCTGCTGTGAGCTCCTGACATCTCATTTTACAGAGAAATTCTTGAATTCAGCCCCCACAATGTACCTCCTACCCACCCTCATAGAAGCACCCCTTCTTCCACTAGTATGATAATTTACTTTAATGGCTCTGATTCTCCCATGGTCTCAGAGGGACACCATCAATTTATTTGCAATGTCAGTAATGCCTTTGACACGGAGAATTCGACAGAAATCAGAATCTCTTCGGTTAGATAATAGAACAGAAATCCTCACCACAGATAACAGCTTTCTCCCTCTCAAACAGTCAGCCTCTTTCTAAAACAAACAAAAGCTGTAACACCCTCTCAAAAGATTCCCCACCAAACAGATACCAGCCCGCCCCCTCTCCCTTAACCAACCATTGACAAATAGAGGACGTACATTCTTTTGAAAACATTACACCTAAAACACTCAATGAAGTGATAATGTGGTTGATGCGCGTTATCATACACGAGGCTAGATGCCGGCCTCCACAATGGCCTGGGCCTCCTTTTCCACTGCTGAATGCTGGATTTCGGGGCCTTGGAGGGTGCGAGAAAAAAATGTGACGGGCCTGCCCGCCTGGTTAAGTGTGGCGGCCAGGGCGAAATCAGATGCATCGCTCTCCACCTGAAAGGGGATGGACTCATCAACAGCGTGCATCGTAGCTTTCGCGATGTCGGCTTTTAATTTATCGAAGGCCAATCGGGCCTTTGGCGTTAGGGGAAAAGTAGTGGACTTAATGAGCGGACGGGCTTTGTCCACGTAATTGGGAACCCACTGCGCATAATAAGAGAAGAAGCCTAAGCCTCTTCTCGGTGCTTTTGCACTAGCAGGCAAAGGAAGTTCAGAAAGGGGGCGCATACGGTCTGGATCAGGGCCAATGACCCCATTTTCCACCACGTATCCGAGGATGGCTAAACGGCGCGTACGGAACACACACTTCTCCCTGTTGTAGGTCAGGTTCAGGCGAGATGCAGTGCGTAGGAAATTCAGGAGATTTGTGTCGTGGTCCTGCTGGTCATGGCCGCAGATGGTGACACTATCCCGGTATGGGAAGGTAGCACGCAGCCCGTTCTGGTCCACCATTCGGTCCATAGCACGCTGGAAGACCGAGACCCCATTGGTGACACCAAAGGGAACCCTGAGAAAGTGATACAAGCGACCATCCACCTCAAAAGCCGTGTATTGTCGGTCCTCTGGGCGAATGGGGAGTTGGTGGTAGGCAGACTTGAGGTCTATGGTGGAGAACACCCGGTACTGCGCAATCTGATTGACCATATGAGATATGCGCGGGAGGGGATACGCATCCAGCTGCGTGTATCGATTAATGGTCTGACTATAGTCAATGACCATCCGGGGTTTGTTCCCGCTCTTGACCACCACGAGCTGCGCCCTCCACGGACTAGCGCTGGGTTGTATGATCCTTTCTTTGAGGAGCCGCTGAACCTCAGATCGAATGAAGATCCGATCCTCAGCGCTGTAACGCCTACTTTTAGTCGCAATGGGCTTGCAGCCTGGCACAAGATTCTGGAACAGGGAGGGTGTGGTGATCTTCAGCGTCGAGAGGCTACAGGCGGGGCACGTTGGGCAATTTGGAGGCTGCTGTTCTCCCACTGACAGTGAAGGGAGTGGCCCACCGTACTGTAGGGTTACACTCCTCAAGTGGACAATGAAGTTTAGTCCGAGAAGTATTGGCGCGCAAAGGTACGGCAACACTAGGAGCTTGAAATGCTCGTAAACTGTGCCTTGCACCATCAAAGTTACTACGCAACTCCCTAGCACGGTGACAGACCGGGACCTCGATGCCATAGAAATTGTCTGTTTGGCAGGTTGAATCCGGAGTCCACACCGCTTAACAGTGTCTGGGTGGATAAAGCTCTCAGTGCTCCCGCTGTCAAACAGACAATAAATCACGTGGTCATTTACCTGGATGTTCATCATAGATTTGTCAAGTCTATGAGGCTTGGCTGGTCCAGGATGATTGACGCCACCGTTGGTTCATGAGCGCCACTGCAGGCAGCTGAAATCAATGAGGAGGACCCCTGCTGGTCGTTCGCGGTCGGTGCCGACCAACATGGCCGCTCCCATAGGTCGCATGTGGGTGATGGCACCAAACTCAGCGACCCCTGGTGGTCACACACCTCCGACTCCGTCGACCGTAATGGCGTCGTCCTGGCCTCGCACGTGGACGAACCCCTCGATGATTTCGACGACGAAGTACCGGGCTCTGAAGAATCACAGGCCGCACTGCTGTTCCTAGATTTAGATCGGCACACTTTCGAATAGTGCCCCTTCTTACCGCAGGCAGAGCACAACACAGCCTTAGTGGGACACCATTGCCGAGTATGCTTCGCTCCCCCACAGAAGTAACACCGCGGGCCGCCCGGAGCTGCTGCCGTCGTCTGGCCCGAGTGTGAGCACGTCATTACGCAGCATTTCGAACCCGAGGGACGAGGAGGGATTGGCGACTGCTCCTGCCACGTTGTCTCCACGTGGTCTTCAGGATACAATACTAGGCTTTTGGAGGCCGTCTCCAGCATCTCCGCTAGCTCTATTGCCTGGGTAAGGTCAAGGTTACCTTTCTCCAGTAGTTTGAGTCGAATGTACGATGATCCGACTCCCGCCACAAATGCATCTTGGGTGAGGTCGTTCATACTCTGCTCAGCCGACACAGCTTTGCAGTTACAGCCCCTGGCTAGCTGTAGGAGCTCGTTCGCATATTCCTCCATCGTTTCGTCAGACTGCCGTCGTCGAGTGGCTAAGAGGTAACGAGCGTGTATTTCATTGGGCGGTTTAATATAACGCTTCTTCAGAAGCTCGAGGGCCTTTGTGTAATCGGTGGCAGCACGGATCGCGAGGTAGACAGTGTCGCTTACCCTCGCATGGAGGACCCGGAGTCTGTCATCATCTGTGGTGACCGCTGCGGAGGCTGCCAGGTAGTCTTCGAAACACTTCAGCCAGTGGTCGAAGGTGTTAGAGGTGCCCACCACACGTGGATCTAGTGTAAGGCGTTCAGGCTTCAGTATCTGCTCCATACTCTTTTTTTTTCTCCGACGAGAGTTTAATTACAGCAAATAAAATTGATGCGCGTTATCATACACGAGGCCAGATGCTCAGGAAATAAAGGCTTTTATTTGCTGTAATGAAGCAGCCAACAATTATATACACGATCCCAGACTGAGGGGTCCCAGCCAGAGCAGGGACCTTTATACCTCTCCCAGGAGGCGGAGCCCGACTGGGATGTACCACAATACTACAATACAAAGGTGTAACAACCCCACCCTAACCCCAACAGCAACAAGTAGCACAACCCATCCCTAACCCAACAGCAACATATGTACATACTTGTAATACTGGCCAGACCCTGGCTCAGTACTATCCAGTGGGAACCAACGATGGTTCACCACGGTGGTTAACTGTTAACTGGCCTCCAAAATGAGCTACTCAGTGATCTTCATGAGGGTGGCTCACCATCATCTTCTCAGAGTGAATTAGGAGTAGGTAGTAAATACTTGCCTTGCCACCGCTATCTACAACTATGAATAAGAAATGAGCGATGCACCACTCCAAAACAACAGCCTGAATTTGCTGAAAGCTCGCGTTTAAAAAGGCTACAATCGCAGCACAAATTGAGTATTAATCGCAGGAACAGATCATAACTTCTGGATGAGTTGCATTCATCCATACACATTTTGAAAGGTCATCCTGACATGGCCTCACAAATGGTGTCGAATCCAAGAGGAACTTTCTTATTCAGAGAGTAGTTGGAGTGTGGAACTCATCACCAGGAATCATTGAGGAGAATAGCATTTATGGAATTGAGACAACGCTGGATAGGTACATGAGGAAGAAAGGGAATAGAAGGAAATGCAGGTACGATTAGAGAAATAAGGTATGAGGAAACCAGTGTGGGGCAGAAGCTTTGGTAAAGAGCTGGGGAGGTGAGGGGATTATCTGCCCCCGTTTTCAGTGGGTGGGACTGGTGGAGAGGGCAGAGACCCAACACAGCTTTAACACGGATGGGATTTCCTCCTCGATTGTCCCTCCCCCCCTCACCCCCGCCTCCCACCAGTGACATGCCAGGGTTCACATCATGCAATGACCGGAACCCCATTATAATACATTTACATCTAATTAATGGGTCTCCCCTCCACATAGAAAAGTACCCCCCACCAACAGCATGACGTCACATCAGCAAAGTTTACAACAGATTTTTAAAAATGGGGAGCGGGTGAACAGAACCCGCCGGGGGTGCACAGGTGTGGGTGGGGGGAGAGGGTCATGCCCAGGTACTGCCCCCTGGCACTGCCCCTCTGGGGGGGGGGATTCCATGGTGGGTGGGGGCGGATGGTTCCTTTGATCTATTTTTATTGTCCTGACTTCGGGGCACCTTTGGCTCTTTCAGAACCTGCCCCACCAGCCTGACATCGTGGAACCCACCTGCTTGGCTTTTCTTGTCTAAGTGTTGAGAAAGGTAGTGGGAAAAGCTAACAGTGCAGCTGGCGGGCTACACGCTGCCTTTCCTGCCCGGGTTTACACAAAAAAAAGAGGAAATTCCACCCCTGGCATTTGCTGTGCACCAGCATTGAACAAACAAAATTGACAGTTTTTAAGGAATGATTGATCCCACATTGACTTGACACCTCATGTGTCTCATTAGTGCCAGATATATATATATCTTTTAAATTCAACTTGACCTGGGACATTTTCCTCCGGGTGCTCCGGTTTCCTCCCACAGTCCAAAGGTGTGCAGGTTAGGTGGATTAGCCATACTAAATTGCCCCTTGGTGTCCCAAGATGTGTTGGTTAGATGGATTAGCCATGGTAAATATGTGGGGTTACAGGGATAGGGTGAGGGAAGAGGGCCTGGGTAAGATACTCTGGCGGAGAGTCAGTGCAGACTTGATGGGCCAAATGGCCTCCTTCTGCACTGTAGGGATTCTTTGATTCTATGAAGTGGCATTTACAGTTGAAAGAGCAACTGTAGCTCTTTCAAACGTAATCACGCTCTGAGCCCAATTTCCTGCACCAAATCCTGGAACTAGCCTCACTGTGTGCGCCCAGGGTCAGTTCAGCTGCATTGTACATCCTGTTCTTGATGAAAGGCAATGCAAATTTGATAAGCGTGCTGCCCATGGAAATTAAACTAAAATTACTCATTGTGTGTTCTAAATTTGGTTCATAGCTTGCGAGATTCTGCAGCTTGAGCACACTGCAATACAGCTGAAATCATTCTGCCAGGCAACACAAACTTCTTTTTTAAGGGTGACGAAAGAAGATTCGATGGCAACAACTTTCAACAGGAATTGGATTTGTACACAGAAAGGGCTGGGAAAGAGCTGGGATTAATTGGTAAACTGTGCACAGGTATGGTGAACAAAGAACAAAGAACAATACAGCACAGGAACAGGCCCTTCGGCCCTCCAAGCCCGTGCCGCTCCCCGGTCCAGGATTGAATCCTGAATCCAGGATCCCCGCCCAATTTTCCAGCCTATCTACATCCTAATATCCTATCCACCGAGCTGTCCCTCACAGCTACGATGCTTTGTTCATCACAACCTATTAACTCACCCCCACCCCCCCATTCCAGACCATGTGATCTCCAGGGAGAGGCGAAAACCCAGAGTGAAAACCCCAGGGCCAATATGGGGAAAAGAAAATCTGAGAAATTCCTCTCCGACCCCCTGAGGCGATCGAAACGAGTCCAGGAGATCACACTGGCCCTGATCAGAAAATGCTTCCCAACCCTATTCATTTCCACTTCTGCTTTACGAACACCATCTGAATTCCCTGCCCCCGAGACAGGTTCCCAACTATCCGCAGTCTCGCTCTGTACTGGCACCAGCAAGATGATCATAGAATGAAGCCTTGAAATGAGAAACAAAGAACAATTAGCCCGCGCCGCTCCCTGGTTCAAACTAGACCACTCTTTTGTATCCCTCCATTCCCACTCCGTTCATATAGCTGTCTAGATAAGTCTTAAACATTCCCAGTGTGTCCGCCTCCACCACCTTGCTCGGCAACACATTCCAGGCCCCCACGACCCTCTGTGTGAAATATGTCCTTCTGATATCTGTGTTAAACCTCCCCCCCTTCACCTTGAACCTATGACCCCTCGTGAACGTCACCACCGACCCGGGGAAAAGCTTCCCACCGTTCACCCTATCTATGCCTTTCATAATTTTATACACCTCTATTAAGTCTCCCCTCATCCTCCGTCTTTCCAAGGAGAACAACCCCAGTTTCCCCAATCTCTCCTCATAACCAAGCCCCTCCATACCAGGCAACATCCTGGTAAACCTCCTCTGTACTCTCTCCAAAGCCTCCACGTCCTTCTGGTAGTGTGGCGACCAGAACTGGACGCAGTATTCCAAATGCGGCCGAACCAACGTTCTATACATCTGCAACATCAGGTGAGTTGGAATGAGTCCTTCTGTGTTGTAAGATTCTATAAAATGTAATGAAATAGTAAGATGCTGGATCACTGTCACTGTGCTGGGACCCTTGATCGGTGCTCCGGTTTCCTCCCACAGTCCAAAGGTGTGCAGGTTAGGTGGATTAGCCATACTAAATTGCACCTTGGTGTCCCAAGATGTGTAGGTTAGATGGATTAGCCATGGTAAATATGTGGGGTTACAGGGATAGGGTGAGGGAAGAGGGTCTGGGTAAGATACTCTGGCGGAGAGTCAGTGCAGACTCGATGGGCCAAATGGCCTCCTTCTGCACTGAAGGGATTCTTTGATTCTATGAAGTGGCATTCGACAACTTTCCCATCCAAGACTTGCGTCATGTTCTCATACAGATGCCAGACCTTCCCACATTAATCTCCTTCACTATGTATTTCAAACGTATTATGACACAAATGAGTTTAAGTACAAAAATTGGAGAGAGTGTGTGCCATTGAATCCCACACTGCTTGCTGCCATTCTTGGCTCAGTTGTCGCACTCTCATCTCCGAGCCAGAGAACAGAGTTCAAAGCGTGTTCCAGAGAACTGAGCACAAAACAGAGGCTAACCTTTCAATCTAGTAGTGAGGGAGTCATCTTTTGGAGATGTTAAACACTTCCCTCTCAGATAAGCAAAAATATCCCACAGCACTATTGCAAAGAAGAACCATTTTTCCCTCCTGTCCTGGCCAATAATTACTCTTCAACCAACATCAGGAAAGAGAAACCATTTGGTCATTATCTCATTGCTGTTTGTGGGTCCTCCCTATGTCCAAATGGCCATTGTGTTTTCTTCATTGCAGCACTTCAACAATATCCAACTGGCAGTAAAGCAAGCACTATGGGACATCCCAATGTCATGAAATGCAATATGTAAATGCAAATCTTTTTTCTCTGTCACCAGAAGGCCTGGATTGCAGTAAAATATAAATGGTGTAAATCTCAATCACTGTGCTGGGGTTGCCAGTAACATGCTGGGGCGGCACGGTGGCACAGTGGTTATCACTGGTGCCTCACAGCGCCAGTGACCCGTGTTCGGTTCTGGTCTTGGGTGACTGTCAGTGTGGAGTTTTGCACGTTCTCTCCATGTCGGTGTGGGTTTCCTCTGGGTGCTACGGTTTCCAGACCAAAGATGTGCAGGTTAGGTGGATATGCCATGCTAAATTGCCCCTTAATGTCCAAAGATGTGTAGGTTAGGTGGATTAGCCATGATAAATGTGTGAGGTAACAGGATAGGGCTGAGGGGAGGGCCTAAGTAAGATCATTTTCAGAGAGTCACTGTAGACTCAATGGGCCAAATGGCCTCCTTCTGTGCTGTAGGGATTCTATGGTTCTCTGCAGCACCTGATCCTTTATCTTTCTTTGATAAAAGTGCACCGTTCATTGCTTTTCACGCTCATTTCCCAATCCCATATCCAAGTTTTTGGCTTTCTTGTCCCTACTCCCATTGTAGTATCATTATGTTCATACACCATCACTACACAATTACGAGTACCCAGCCATCACAGACTGCAATGCAATGGAACAGCTGCTCTATGCGGTAATAATGCAGTGAGAAGGCAATCTTAATCCAGTCCTCGGAAGACAACTCACAGCTTTTATATTTACTAGCTGCTAGAGCCATGCTGATATCCCAGATCCCTCAAGTCATCTCTTTTAATAATAAAACTGTTTGCAGCAGTATTTCTCAGATGGCATAATGAATTTACAGTTCCAGAAAGATTAGGAACCCTTTCTAGCATATCAAAGAGCAGGTTAGAGAGCCAATTGCATGGTTGCTGTAAAGCTTATATGAACTTTACTCACATTTGTTCAATGGCTTGTAATTGTTTAAAGCAACCTTGCAAGTGTTGGAAACTATGGGAGGATTTCATGACCTTCAGACTGGTTGGGGTCATTGTGGGTCCAGTAAAGGGTAAGGAATCCTAAAGTCTGGGATTCCCCACATCCTTTGTCCCTGACCCTTTCCCCGCCCAGAAACTTGATTGACAAGGCAGTTTGGTGAGGAGCATCTATGAGGAGGGTGCCACACCAAATAGGGCATCCCAAAGTGGAGTCTGATCCCTAACATCCGCAGATGGGGATGACTGATGGCGAGGGAGACTGAGGAACCAGAATGAAGCATGCATTCCTGCATATCCTGGCGCACAAGGAGTACAGTAAAGCCACTTGTCTTCCCCCAACCCCTGAGACTGTCCTCACCCCATTGCAGCTCTCAGGTTTCACCGAGGCCTGGGAAACACAGCTGGCCAGAGTTAAAGCCTGCGCTTTCAGCCTCTTAAATACCAATGCTTACCCCAGAACCAGGTTGTTGCCCATCTCATGCTCCGCCTCAGTAAAACCCAGAAATGAATGCATTGGAGCCAGCTTCTAGCGCACTCAGAATTTGTTCCCATTTAGTCACTTCCCAATTTGCACCCAATCCCTCTTGTTAAAATTCCCTCTGAAAGGACATTGACATAATCCAGGATCATCACCTTTTGTCATGTCCAAAACAAAATAATGCCAGAATCGAGTGTGTGTGAGGGTGGGAAGGAATTGAAATCATAGCTTAAATTCTGAGAATTTGAACATTAATTGACAGAGGTTTCGTTAATTCATAATGAGTGCTTTTGTATCGTATCAAAGCCAAGTAAATGGTTCTCTTGCATGGGCCTGTTGGGCAAAATAGCTTGTTACTGTGCTGTATGTACTATATAAAATTATTCTTGCTGGTATTAATGTATTAGATTCACATATTCACACCATTCCTCTGCCCAGTTTAACAGAGGTGCTAATGCATTGGAGGAAGGTTTGGCTCACTCTCATTATTTAGGGTACTGGGACCATGGGGATTGGATGGGAAATAGGGGCCGCGATTATCCCAAAAGTGCTGAATTGGTGGGAGAACTGTTCTAAATCCCAACTGTTCTGTCAGTTCAGCTTCTCACCTGAATTTCCGCACTCTGTGCATTGCAGAAGTCCCAATCGTGAATCTCATTAAAAACCCAGGGGGCGGGGCCTATTCGCGCCGGAGTCTGACAGCTCTGGAACTCTGCACATGCCTGATCGCTGGCCACCCTAGGATCACCGCAGTGCTATCCCTCCAGCTCCATACCACATCCTGATCGTAGCCCCCACAACAATTCCTGGGCCAGCCCTGATCCCCCCCCCCCCCCCTCCCCCGGAGCACCCCGATGAACTGTCCACCCCCCCCACAGCAGTGGCAATCCTCCCACCCCCCCTCACCCTGGCAGGCGCCCCCCAACTGGGGTCAGACCCCCCCCCCCCTGGAGGCAGCCTCTCCAGCAGACCACCTCCCTCCCAGCCCACCCCAATTGCTGCCCTCTCTCCATCCCAGACCGATTCTGACTGCAGAGTGGCAGTGGGACCCCTCCATCCCCACCAATCACCCCTAAGCCCAGCTCACAGTAGGCTGCGCTGCTTTGGCACTGCCCAATGCCTGGTGGGCAGTGCCAAGGATTCCCTGGGCATGGGCACTTTGCCCCTTGGGCAGTGCCGGGGGCACAAGCTGGCCCTGCCAGGGTGTCCATGCCCAGGGAGCACCACCTTCCGCCGCCCGAACCCCTGGGGGCCATGATTGCCCTCCCCTTCATTCCAGCAGGGTTTCTCGTTAGTTCCCTAAATGTGGGGAGCTAGTCTGAACACCGCCAGAATGAAGTACTCCTGGCAGGGTGGGAGATTCAATCGGGACCTGAAAGGTCTGGATAATTAACTCATATACATATTTAAAACATATTAAAAAAAGATTCAAATGACTTACCTGCCTTCCAGTTGGTTTCCAGCGTGGTCTGATCGGCGACTGTTCGCCAGCTCTGGGAGATGTGCATGCATTCCTGACACATGCGCAAATCCCTGTTCAAGGCCGGAGATGCGCATCTCCCACCACGATCCAACAGAAAAGTTGGGGATCGCAATGGGAGAATCGCGGCCAGAGTCTCCATATTCTAATGAGCTTTGCAATGTCTGAACATGGAAGCGTACATTGGAATAGTGAGCTCAATGACACAGGATGGATTGAAAGTGAGATATATATATATATAAATGAGACAGAAACAAAATGTCTAAAGAAAATTGTTCGAGACTTTAAAAAATTAAATTTGAAGGCATGAGACTCCACACTTCTAAAAGCTGATTTTTGGCATCAGAAAGGCTGTTTGATTGCAAGTAAAGACTTATGACATTATCAATAACATACACTGGAATCGACAAGCCCTGAAGTCTCCCAGAAAAGTACAATAACTTCATGCCATTCCATGTGATCCACAGGATCAGGCTATTGACTTGGATGATCAGCCATGATCATAATGAATGGCGGAACAGGCTTGAAGGGCCAAATGGTCTCCTCCTCTCCTATTTGTATACTTCTATGTGTTTCCATGCCAGGTTTTTCAGCAAGATATCACTATACAGAAGCTTCTAGAGCAGCACCTTCTGAGTTCCAGATGTAGCGTCACACGCACAGATGCTGGAACTTACTCCTTAATAATGGTGAGTGCTGACAGCCTGAGCAATTTTACTGCAAAAGCCATTATTAACAGCAGTAAATTTCAGTTTTAACTGGGACAAAGAAGTTGAGATTGTACAAAAGACTCAAAAGTTTGATTCTGCTGCCTCGTTGCAAAAAAAAATGTTAATTTTAAAGTTTTGAGAAAGTTACATGTAAAAATATTCTTGGCAGGGAGAATTGGAGTAGGAACAGGAAAAGGATATGTTTAACATATCATCCAAAATACAACACATCGAACAATGCCGCATTCCCATCAGTGTTGCCAGACTAAATTATGTGCTCAATTCTCAGGAGTGGAATTTGATCCCACAGCTATCTAATTCAGAAACAAGCTGTGCTAGCACTGCATCAAGGCTGTCACCGAAAACGGCATATCTACTGCCAAAGAACTTTCACAGTAAAACTTCTCTTTAAATTTCTGCAAACATGCCTACATGAATGTGGACCAACTAGCTATTCATAGGTGGCATTGATTTTTGATAGGGCATAGTTCAAAGGGCACCACCAGCGACAGCACCTAGCAAAGGCCCCATTTTTTTTAACCTATGGAGTGGGTATTCAAGTATGAGGATTTTGTAACTTCTAGAGATGCACCGTTGATAGCATTCTTTCCGGTTGTATTACAGCTTGGTATGGCTCCTGCTCTGTCCAAGACCGCAAGAAACTACAAAGAGTCATGAGTCCATCACTCAAATCAGCCCCCCATCCATTGACACTGTCTACACTTCCTGCTGCCTCGGAAAAGCAGCCAGCATAACTAAGGACCCCACGTACCCTGGACATTCTCTCTTCCACCTTTTTCTGTCAGGATAAAGATACAAAAGTCTGAGGTCACGTAGCAACCGACTCAAAAACAGCTTCTTCCTTGCTGCCATCAGACTTTTGAATGGACCCTACCCTGCATTAAGTTGATATTTCGCTATACCCTAGCTCTGACTGTAACACTACATTCTGCACTCTCTCCTTTCCTTCTCTATGAACAGTATGCTTTGTCTGTATAGCATGCGAGAAACAATACTTTTCACTGTATACTAATACATGTGACAATAATAAATCAATTCAAATCAAATAACAGAAACTGCACATCCTTACACCTGACTTTCCTGGAGATAATCCTAATTCACCTGTTTATGTACTAGGTTAAAACAAGTCACTGGAAAACTAAAACTAAATCAGTTTCATTGAAATAATAGAGAGCATCATAACTTATCCAACATACACACTGAAACATTTTTTAACAGGATCCACTCAGTTGTGATCACCAGTGGGAGCTCTGTCTTAATCATTAACTCAGGACACCTCTCCTGCTGTTTTTGATTAAGCTGGACACCATATTCAGGTTCATCAGATTTAAAGTCAATGTACTTGGCAATTCTGGTGGCTTCAGGTCCAACGGGTGGAAATGATGAATGGAACGCCAAAACAACTAAAGCTGGTATATAAAGACTTAAGTATTAAGTTAGGAATGAGGTGAGGGTTTAGCCTTCAACGGGATAGGGTTCCGGGTAATGTAGCTGTCGCTGTAACTGTGTTTTGCGATTGCTCAGTGCAGATCTTCTCTGATGGCTGTGGGTAATTCAGTAAAGCAATTGTGAATTATCAAAAGAAACTTGTCTCACTGGCCATCTGTTGAAGCCATACTCCTGTGATTCTGGTGTCACAAATTTGAGTGTGGGGAAGGTCTCTGAGGCAAAAAAGGCAGTAATGAACAATGAGCCACATTTCATTATAATCTAACTGTAAGCAGCATTTCTACAGCATGATCAAATTCAATGTTAGGCCTAAAAATGAAAACTGTAACACTTACTAAACTGCTAGAGGGCGATCTTACTGGCTCACCACGCCAGTCGATGGGCGGGACAAGCCGTTAAAATTGCACGAGAGGCAAAAAATCAGGCTTGCGCCCGGTTTCTCGCCTCCCGCAACCTTACCAAGCCCGGATTTCTGACATGATCAGCCTTGCACCCGGGAAGGGTGCGAGGCAGGTTTCAATATGCAATTTTGGAATTTAAATACAATTAGTGAGCCCGAGGTGGAAGGTCCTCACTGGCGAAGATCATGTATGGTCTCTATCAACAGGGACTTAACGTGGTGGCCTCGCTGGTAGACCGGAGGCCATTGAGGTGGTTGGAAGCAGGGGGACCCTCAATGACTGAAGGGCAATTTAGCCTGGCCAATCAAACTAACCTGTACATCTTTGGAGTATGGGAGAAAACTGGAGCACCCAGAGGAAACCCACACAGACATGAGGGGAATGTGCAAACTCCACACAGAGAGTCACCCAAGGCCGGAAATGAACTACTGGTGCTGTGAGGCAGCAGTGCTAACCACTGTGCCACCGTGCTACCCACAGACACAGAACAATTGAGAACTACAGCACCATAGCATTTTACATTAGTTCCCAGTGATGTTTTCCTCTTGTGCCTTTTAAAGTAAATCTCATCATTCTACAGATTTTTATTCCATGTTTAACAAAGAAAGTAAGAACTCTCCACAGATCCTTTCGACAAATGCTAAACAATTCCTATTTACTTTGGCGAAATGAGAGAAATCTCAGTGCATCTTTGTTGCATCAACAGCAGCAGTCAAATAAATATGACCAGACTGTCCTCTAGTGGCAACGTGTAGCTGAGCACACATTGCAACCCTCCCCACTGAACAGACAGCATCCAATGAATAAAATATAAGCATAAACTCGGCATGTTCTCTGAATCTCTGAATGGAAAAGCATCAGTGTTTGATGCCGCAGCGGTGATGTTAGCTTAGAGAGTGGGGCCAGTGATGTCAGTGTGGAAGACCATGGATTGATTGAAGCTAGACTGTTTATTGCTACATGCGGGATGTTTCATTTTTGTATATCACAGATCTTCAGTCCTGTGGTACTATACAAATACTTACCTCGACCAGGTCAGAGTGTGAAATTTTATAAGCTGCAATATATTGGTGTGATGTTGAAGTTTTGATGGAGTTTGCAACATGCATTCTTACAGAAGTGCAAATACTTCCAATCTGCTAGATTTAATGTAAATTTGTGCATGAGATTTAGAAGGTTAGTTCAAGGATGTGAAACACAGTCTTTCACTTGCTCAGACCCGAGTTCACATCCGATCTAGGGTGACGGGTGGAGGTTTCTGTGCATATGCTCAGAGGTTGCTACATGGAACAAGTTGGACAACTTCAACCCGTGAGTCCACAGCATACAAACTGCCCCGAGTTCAGAATGTATTAACAGTCTTACTCAGAGCAACAGGAATAGGTCAGCCTATTGATCTCCATCAATTCAATTAGGTCATGGCTGAACATGTACTAACGCACACAACACATGGAAAATTGCAGAGCAAGAGAAATCTTTCCAGATAAAAACAAATGACTGTGGATTCTGGAATCTGAAACAAGAACAGAAAGTGCTGGAAAATCTCAACAGGTCTGAGAGCATCTGTGGAGAGAGAATAGAGTTGACATTTCGAGTCTGGATGACCCTTTTTCCAAGGTTGGAGTAGGGGAGCAATGGAACTCCCTCTGCTTCTAACTTTACTGTTACGAATTTAAACATCTTCAATGCCAATACTGGGTGACTTGAATGGTAAATGTTGAATTGCCCAATATTAAATCCCTTAGCTTGTTGCGGAACAAAATGAATGCAGAAATTTCCTATACATTCAGCCCCTTACATCCAAACAAATGTATTGAAATTTCAAAACAAAAATAATCTGTCTCCCTGGGTTGTTCTGAGGGTGATTGTGTTGTAATTATGCACAAATACCATCTGTCTGAACACCATTTTTCCACTTTTATGCAAAGGTAATTTAACTGCAACTATAAATTAAACCACAAATGAAAAAAAATCTATAATTACAGTAATCAACTGAAACTCATTAGAGGTTTCATCTTAGACAAACCATTCCACTACTGACTCTCACCCTACGCCAATAAATTACAGACAATAGTTCAATGCTATTATGACGTTCGTGTACCTTTAAGAAGTTTTTTTTAAATCATGTACTCTGCAGTTGTAAGCAAATTTTTTCAGTTTGTTTTTCTCATTCTTGCCGGGCTATCTACGAGAGTCGTTATATTGCTGCTTAAACGGGGGGTTGTTTATTTTGACTGGGAGGTTTACGACTCTGCATTATTAGGAAAAAAACAGGTTGGCAGGTCAGGTGATAGGAGTTTCTTCATTTTCAGTTTGGAGCTGCAGGTTTGAGTTTTAGTTTTAGAAGGGGCATCAAGCTGAAAAGAAGTCGCTCTCTCTCTCCCTGGTTTTGGAAATTCTGCTGGTTAACTGAAAGCAAGGTCTTGCCTTTCTGAAGGGGGAATCGGCTGTTGATGATTTGCCAAGAGTCCCTGGTGTTTTGAGAAGCTGTTCTGACTTCAAACTGTTCTGAGTCTTTCCAGAGATCTGCAGACTTCATCCAAAGGCCTAAAGTCCAGTAATAGTGTTTGCTGTGTTAAACCTGTGATAGGGTCTATGGGATTGGTTTGATTAGAGCACATTAGATATATTTGTTAAGGGTTATACATTAGAGTGATTGTTCTATTTCTTGTTTGGAATTGATAAAACCTCTTGCTAATCTTCTTACTATACGTGTTAACTACATTCTCAAATAAACTTTGTTTGATAAAAGCTCCCTAGTGGGTCATTTGAATCATACCTGAAGTGGAACATATCAGGCTTATCCTAGCCAAATTCAAGAGGCAAAACTTATGATCCAGGCAGGCTTCATAAAACACCTTGAAGTTTCTGACCTGAACAATAACACTGTCAAATAAATGCAAAGGAGATGATGTTCAATTGCCAATTGTGAAAATATCCCACCCACCCTCCCAACTACATGTTCATTCCCCAAGACTCTGAATTACTATACAAGAGAATATAGCTTACATGGATCATAATTGAGCCTTTGGCAGTGCTTAACACTTGTAAGATTGTAAAAACCACACAGATTCTAACACATAAGACAAGAATTAGGAACAGGAGTAGACCATTCAGCTCTTCAAGCTTATTCCATCATTCAATAAGATCATGGCTCATCTAATTTTGACCTTAACTCCACTTTCCTGTTGGTCCCATCACCCTCAATTCCTTTTCAAATCACCACCTGCTACCTCACCTACCTGTGACCCTACCATCTCACCCATCTCTGACCCTACCCCCTTATCCACCCTACTCTGTCACCCATCCTACCCCCTTACCCAGTTACCTTCTCTCCGTAGATTTTCAAAGATGCTTTAAGACATTTGATCTGTTACAAAATAGTTATGTGGTAGTACAGTACTTGAGTATTCCTGAAAAAAGACATGTTGAAGCACTCATCAGGACACTTCACAAGATTATTGATATAAGAGGAAGACAACAATTTATACCAAATGAGAAGAAAGAGCTGATTGGTTGGCAAGTAGACTTTGACTGGTGGAGGCTTTGTCCTGAGGAATGAGTTAGTGAATGGCTGTCACTTATTTTGTTTAACTGAAACAGGCATGTATACATGTTTTTTTTTCACCTGTAAAAAACAGGGCCTTATGCATTAATATACTTACACTTTCAAGCCTGCAGTCCATTTCTATGCCAAAATCTCTTTGTGGGCAGAGCTTAAGGTAAGCGCAGGAAGACAGGAACAGCTCGCAGTGCACCATAGCTGCTAAGCAACAACCTAAGACTGGATAAGGCTATGGTCATTTAAGGTACTGCATTTCAGGGAACCAAACTAATGTCTGAAGAGCTGTGAAAAGTCTGAATAATTGTTCCTGCTCCAGATATTGTTAATAATCCTGCAAGAATCCACAGGATAACCACAAAATTTCCACTCAATTAGAAGGCAATGGACCTCCTGTCAGAGTTTACTTTGCTCTGAAAATGAGTGGATCTCATTTTTGGACCTCGATGTTTCTGAATCAGATGAAAAATAGGCCATAAAGATAAAGTTGTTATAGCAATGAAGGTCTGTACAGACTGAACACTTCAGGTCTGTCGCCAGATGACTGTAAAACTCCATGGTCAACACCAAGAGATGAATAAGGTCAACTGCTGAATACACCATCTGAAATTCACATCATTTAGGCAACAGCTGAGAGAGACATGTGATCAATTCATAAGTAGATGCAGAGACAAGGGGTATGATTGTGACCTTACAGTTTCAGAGTTAGCTGGCAGAATGATTGAGCTTGTGATAGCATCCAAACCAACAGAAGATTTCCAAAAGATCTCTTGGACCAACCCAAATATCACAACATGGAAGCACCACCTCAAAACAGACACACGTATGAAGCCATACTACTGGGTAGAGAGTACACAGGCTACTCATAATTCATCCAACCTTTACACTATAGCCAATGCAGAGGCAAGCCTACTGAGCAATATGGGCAGTGTGGCCTCATGTTTGCCCAGAAATCGCCCAGTTTTTAACAATATATGTAAGGCACCTGGCACTAGAGGACATTGGAATTGGCAATGCAGGAAGGAAAAGCTAGAACAAGTGGTTTGACGTCATGAGAAGCCACACCCAGAGGCCAGACAGGTGCAGCCGTCCAATCAACATGAGCATGTAACAGACATAGTCCAAATAAGATCCATGAAATGTCTAGCCAAGAAATACAATCTGATGATGGAGACAATGCAAAAAGTGAGTATCCACTCTGTGGATATCAAAGAATGTATTGGCACAATCGTACCAACAGAAACCTTCGCCAACATCCAGATTATATACCTAAAGATGCAGGGTCAGCAGAAATTGTATACAAAACTGGACAATGGTGCTGCCGCAAATATCCTTCCACTGCGCATGCTGAAATGTATATAGCCACAGAAGTGGCAAGTGATGGTTCATCAAACCACTGCCAAACTCATCACATACAATGGCTCAGAGATTCCAACCCTGGGATCCATTACGCACAAGTGTTCCTAAAACAACTCACCCTGGTCAGCCCAGATATTTCATGCTGTGGATATCGCAGTTACAGTGGTTGCAGGTCTACTGGTGTTCAAGGACATGACCGCTGGCTCCATTCATGGTATTGTCAAGACAATGACGAGGACTACAGGCCATAAGAAGCGTTATTAAAACCTGTGCTGAGAGAGGATTGTCTAACTCTGCATCAGAGATCATCAGCTGACTGACTATGTGGCAGTGTCCAAAACAAAGATGGATACCCTTTCCAAAGTTGCAGACTTCATCGTACTTCAATTGCAATGTGGAATTGCTATTTGGCAGACATGTGCGGACAAATCCCTCCCCGCCCCCCACCACCCCCACACCCCGGTTATTACTCAACGATTCTCCCAAGAGTACAAGATGCATTGATCAAAAAACAGGAGAAGGTGAAAGATGCCCATGCCTAGCACGTGGGAAACAAATTGCCCAACTTGGACATCAGATAAAAAGTTTAAGTACTGCACCCAACGGGTGGCACCTGGAACCGAGGTTGTACCAAATGGTATGACAGGTGCGACAAATTTTATGCAAATCTAAGTTTTTTCTCACAACACATTTGCTTCTTTTGCAAATCACTTTAAATCCATGCCTTCTCTTTCTTGATCCTTTTATGAACTATCACTGGATATGTTGATCTCAGTTCGTGCCAGTGGAAACGAAGGAGACAATGTTGGTAAGCAAAGATGGCATTTCTTTCCTGAAACGTGTTGCAAAATAAAATTGCCTACAGCCACGCAATTGAGAAAATATAAACTGCTTTCTTTTTGACTGCAGTCAATGGCAAGGAAACATTGGGCTTATCACTCGATGAGGTTTTTAGAATGTTAACACAGTTTAAGGATGATCACAGATGTGCTGTCGGCATTAATTTGCCTAGAGAAACAGCTGGTTTAATTATCTGCTGGTCTCCTCAGCCAATTTCAAGGTAGGCTAATTTTTAGGGCTAATGTGTGCGAATATCCATAATTTCACACTGGAAAAATCCTGGCTATCCCAAAGAATTTCTCACGAATGATTTTGCATCCACCTTGTACCTTTATTCTACTTGGTTTCAGTTGTAGCGAGTCTGCAGTGTTATAAAATGGGCTATTTTTCCATTTTGTCTGCACTGATTTTCTCAAGTCTGCCTACATAAATCATTGATGATACACACATAAAGAAGACAGAGTCTAAAGTTATCAAAATTTATATCAAACAAGGGGCTCATTTTGTCTTGTGGACTGATATCAGCACAGAAGGAGACCATTTCATCCTTCATGACTGTACCATAGAATCCATAGAACGCCTACAGTGCAGAATAAGGCCATTCAGCCCTTTGAATCTGCAGCAATTCTCTGAAAGAGCATCTTACCCAGGGCCACCACCCTCCCTTCCGCTCTATCCTCATAACCCCATGCATTTCCCAAAGCCAATCCACCTAACTTGCACATCTTTGGACTGTGGGAGGAAACCGGAGCACCCGAAAGAAACCCACACAGACACAGGGAGAACATACAAATTCTGCACAGTCACCCAAGGCCAAAATCGAACCCAAGACCCTGGCGCTGTGAGGCAGCAGTGCTAACTATTTTGTCACCATGCCGTCCATTGAAGAAGCCATCCAGCTAATCCAACTCCCATGATCCTAAGTGCATAAGAACATGCAAAATAGGAGCTAGAGTAGGCCATTTGGCCCCTCAAGCTCCACTATTAATCAATGTGATCATGGTTGCTCTTGTACCTTAACTCCACTTTCCTATCCATCCCAAATGGCTGCATACCCCGAGTATCCAAAAATCTACTAAATTGCATCTTGAATATATGCATCATAACACGTGACTGGATATCCACAACCCACTGACATTGAGATTTCCAACAGAGTCAAACTCTGAGTGAAAAAAAGTCTCCTCATGTCAGTCCTAAACGTTCAAACTTTATTCTTGGACCATAATCCATAGTTCTAGACTCTCCAGCCAGAGCAAACAACCTCTCAATATCGACCCTGCAAAACCCATTCAAGATTTCAATGAGATCACCTCTTATTCTTCTAAACCTCAGGTAGTAGAGGCTCAGTTTCTCAATCTCTCCAGATAGGACAATCTCCTCATCCCAGAAATCACCCCAGTGAACTATCATTCCCCTCCTTCTAGCAAGTATGTCCTCCCTTGGCAAAAGAAACCAAAACTGCACACACCTCCAGGTGTGGCCTCACCAATGCCCTGTATAATTGTAATATGACTTTCTTTCCTTTAGCACTCTTTATAACAAAACCTGACACTTCTGCCTTCCTAATTGCTTGCGGTACCCACATAGTAAATTCCTGTGATTCATGCAGAAGGATGCCAAGTCCCATAAATGCAACATTACCCGTTCTCTCTATAGGCTATTGAGTTGGATGATCAGCCATGGTCGTAATTAATGATGGAACGGGGCTTGAACGGCCATATGGCTTTCTCCTGCTCCTATCTTCTATGTTTCTCTCATCATTAAAAAAATAATCTGTTTTAGGTTTCTTTCCTTTTCTATCAAAGCGGATAATTTCACACATTTCTAGCTATCTCTGAATACCAACATTTCCCGGTCTCACACCTTTCGAAAAACGAATGAAAACAGAATTTTCCATTTTATAATCTCCCCAAAAAAGCAAAACCAGAATGAATGTGATTCCACGCTTGTACTAGTTAATTTATATAATGTCAGAGAGACTGATTGGCAGCCATTAAGACTTACCATTCCATTGAAAGGGTATTTGCGCTTGTGGAGGAGAGGCTAAACCTCTGTAACAAGTGCAATGGGCAATCAATAAGAAAATTAAGCAAGTTCCTAAGAAAATAAATGAGAGACTGAGGGCAGAATGCAGTTTTCACAAAGCTAACAGCAGAGTGATTTTCATATATTCACATTTAACTGGGCTTCTGTCCCTCATTGCGCCATTTACCTATAAATAGCAGTGAGCACCATTAGCCTTCTAAAGTGACTGGCCCCCTTAAGGGGCATTCATTGGGAGGGTTATGTGACCTGATTGCCCAATGGTTGGTGGGATCTTGGTGAGCTTTTGTGGCCAGAGTAGACCCGAGAACTGCAAGTATTAATGTTGTGAAAATACTCTGTAAATCCTTGTAGTCCACTGTACTAACTGGTGGTCACTAATCCTTCCAATTACCACACCCTCCCTTCATTTTGACTGCAAATTCTAGCCCCATCGCAGTACCAAAAAGATTCTTTCTGAACAGTTCCATCTGCTGAGGAATCATTCTGTTGCATTTTTGGCAATCCTTTGAAATATACTAAAGATCGCAATGCAAAAGCCCTCCTCAGTACAGCCACTTGAAAATTCCATTTATCTGGGCTAAATAATTTATTATTTTTTTTAACTCCTATTCCGAAATGTCATCTCCCTCCTAAGAAGAAACTCTGTAATTTGTCAAATCATAATTGAAGCTTTCATTACAATTGTTTATCTAAACTACAGAAATCCTGCTACGTGTATCTTCATTTTCCAAGTGTGGTATTTCTCAATGAGGAGATTATTACTTCCAACCATTGATTTACTGAGCAGGATAGCAGCTCTGTAATTTGTTACAGCTCATTAGAGAAACTGAAAATTGGTACTTGGTAATTTGATCCTTCATATTTTCACAGTAAGAAATTTCGAAATTTATGTTTCTGCCGTTTAATTTTCAGTATGCCCTTGACTGAATGTTGTTATGTTTACGTATTGCTTTATGGCAGATCAGCAGTTAGTGCGTACAGAGGCTTCATGTGACTAATTATCAGGCTAAAGATCTACAAATCCAAGTCTGAGCTAAACAAGGTAAGCTGATTACTTTGTAGCACATACATTGGTGTAGGTTTCAACTTGGTGCAGCAGTGGAGATATTGCGATAGCAATGGCTTCAATGGAAATACTGCACTTTAAAAATCTTAAGAGATGCAGATGGACTCCGGTGTGTTATCAACCATTTGATTCAAAGTCAAAAATGACTTCCTATGGTTTTATGGAATGCCAATGTTAGAAATGCAGCTTCCTTTTAGAGTAAACCAGGACTATCTTCAGAGTGAGTCGAAGTGGGTGATGCTCGTTGAAGCCTGTGTTTAAGAAGCGGATTTTTATCTGACAACTGGACCGGTTCTTCTCACTGAGGTTTCATGTGACCCCCATTCCAAAAAAAAACTATACACCACCACAAACCGAGGTTTCAAGTTAGGACACCCTCGCAGGTGACATCAGCATGGTTTTATGACTGGGGTCTTCTGGACAGGGAGAGGATCCAGAAGTGAAGGATGGAAACTGGTATTTGTACTGAACTACACTGTAACAATAAAACTGTTCTGTATCATCAGAATATCTTCTGCTGCCTGCTTTGATAAATGGATATTGACTTGTTAAACATTCAAAGTTAATCAGGGGCGGCACATTGGCACAGTGGTTAGCACTGCTGCCTCACAGCACCAGAGATCGGTGTTCGATTTCCGGCTTGGGTCACTGTCTGTGCAGAGTCTGCATGTTCTCTCTGTGTCTGCGTGGGTTTCCTCCAGGTGCCCTGGTTTCCTCCCACAGTCTGAAAGCCGTGCTGATTAGATGCAATGGCCATGCTAAATTCTCCCTCAGTGTACCCGAACAGGCGCCGGAGCGTGGCAACTAGGGGATTTTCATAATAACTGCATTGCAATGTTAATGTAAGCCTACTTGTGAAACTAGCAAAATAAACTTAAGGTGCATCTGAAGAAATATTTTTCTCCTCTCAAAAGGTTATTATGTAATTTTTTTCCCACTCTGTTTATGACCTTTAAATGGCCATAGTAGGTGCTTCATTGAGCTATATTTCTAGATTGATTTGTGGTGATGAAGAAAGGATAGCAGCAGTAATTTGTTTGGGATATGTTCACCACTGCATGTTAGCTTCCACTCTTTATTTAATGTGTTCAGCACACCACAGGAATAGTTTTAACATCGGTTGACAGTAGGGGTAGCCTTACAAATCTTTGGGTTGATTGACACAGTATTGAGGGAAACAGCCGTGCAGTCTTGTTCAGGCTGTGCCATGCAAGAATGACAGTGTTACTGAGCTCAGGAGCTCAGCCCACGTATTGAATAATTAATATTAGCAATCAAGGCTTCCGCTGGAGGTATGGCAAGCTTTTGTCTGTGCTCCCTGCAACATAATTTTGTTCTACCTGGTCTAGGCTGTCAACAGAAGCAGCTTCAAGATCCCACGGAAAGGCCTTTTGCTCAGGAGCATATTTCAGTGAGCATTATTTAACACATTCTCTTCATCCTATTAAATTCAATGCAGGGTTGTTTCAGACCTGCATGTGCGACCAGCCACCCCAGAACCAAGAGATGGCTGTGATTCAAGTCTTGGCCACAATTAATTTGCATTAAACAGCTAAAGGGCACCAAGGTGCACAACCCGATGGGCCTCGTCATTTTGAGCCCTACCAATATCGGGCAGTCGTGACCACCAGTAATATAAACGTGGGTGAGGGGACTTGCAATTGGAGGTGGGGATAGGGGTTCCTGGGGTTGTTGAAATGGCCCAGAATGTTTTTAGAGGGCCCAGGTTTAACCTTCACTGGGCCTCTTAGGTTCGATTGCCCGTGGAACTGATTGGGACCTGCACAGCATTTACTGTAACCAATTCTGATCTGAAACAGCAACCAGGATTGGCCCCAATTTGCATGTTAAAAGGGACTCATTTCCTGACTCAGGTAGAGACTTCGGCTGAAATGAAAATAGAAAATTCTGGAAACGTGCAGCAGGTCTGGCAGCATCTGTGCAGAGGGAAATAGAGTTAACTTCTTTTGTGTGAAACAGGCCACAGGCAAGGATGATAAGTTGAAGGAATGGAAAGGCTCCTGTCTTAAGGGCCTGAATCATGTTATTTGGCCATAGTTAATAGTGATAAAATGACTTAAGAGCTTGGACCATATATTCATGGTAACTGAATCATTGGGGAGATTGAGGGGACTGTCGTTGTATTTTCTTTGCTCCATGTTATTTGAAGTTTGCTTTATGGGACTTTTAATATATCATGATATAGTGATATAGAATTGATACAAGTGTTTTGTGTAAATAGCTATTTGCTATTGTTAAGCTGGAATGTCAAGCTCTGTACCCAAGTTAAAATAGTGAATTGTGAGCTCAATAATATAGACCCCCATGGAATCGTACGATCTGACTGAATACTCAAGTTGGATTGTTCAACATGAACTCATTCAAGAAACGGATCTGATTCTGTGGTTATAACAACAGACGTCTGTGTTTAAAGTAACAAAACAAAATAGGAAAGGAAAACAGTCCAACTAAAGTTAGTGGGCTACATGGAAAACTGGAGAGAACAGTACATGAGGAAGTACAGAAAGGAAACAAAGTTTGGGCTGGAGGCATGTTTTAAACAGCCCACTGTGGTGTTCAGTGCGAGATTTATCACAACAAATTCTCGTGACATCTTTGAATCACTCCACTGCTGTGGCTTGTGATAGCTGTCAATGATAATTCAGGAGGAAAAGATACAGATACCACTCAGTGCAGAGGAACTGGAGGGAGGGATTCACACAGGGTAAGGTTGAAGTTAGAATACAGGAGGGTGATATCGTTTGCAGGTCCATTTATAACTTCAATTCAAGACCCCATGGAAAGTTTAGTGTATGTTCTGTTCCGATTCTTAAGGAGTAATGATATGGTTTCATCACAGTTCAGTTTCTTGGTTACTTTTTTCAAGTCAGTTTTCCACTAGGCGCCTCTGGTTCACAGTGCCATTGGCTAGGGATTTTACAACCCTGTGCTTGAAGGTTGGGAGGGCTGTGGGGGGAGGTGTCTTTTTAAAAGCAGTGTATGATTTGCCTGCCATTTAATGGCCACTTGAGTGCATCATCCCACTCCTGCTGCTATTTTACTTACAGCAGGGGGAGACCCAAGCCAAGCAGATAACCCGGCAGCTTTTACTGAGAGGGGTTGGGGTCTCCAGTGCCCATCTGTGGCACCCCATCAAAATCATATCCCCCAACCCCCACCCCACCATTTAACCCTCTCTCCTGTCCTCTCCAATTCAAAACCCAGATCCATGCACCCTCCACCTCCCCCTGCCGCCCTCACCTCCCTGCTCATTGGGGTCTGCCAGGCCAGCCTCACGAATCCTCAGGACTTACCTGAAGACCTGCTTCCATAACCTCCCCTATGTTTGGACAGGCTGTTGGCCCAGCAGTGGCCACTTTTCAAACCTGACACTTCCAGGGCTACAGAGCTGCTGGTCAGTCCAATTGGCTATCAGCTTTTGGAAGCAGGACTTATTCCCCAGATGGGGGTGCAAACCTCACCCTGAGCCAATGAATGCCTGCCAAGTGTAAAATGGCTGCAGGATGGCCACTTTTTGATGGATGGACATCCAACGAATATTTTAGTCTGGGGAAAGGAGGCGTGTGAGGGGGCAGAGAATAGGGCACCCGGTTAAATCAAGCCTCGAATTTTTTTTAATAGGTTCTAAAGACCAGTGAAAATCATATGGAAATTGGCTAAGATTTTCAGTAGAAATGTAATAATCTTTAATACATTTTATTGAATAAATGCTAATAAAATTGTGGGCAGAATTTTCTTCACTTAGTCCCTGCTGCAATGGCAACACCAATAGTCAGCCACAAACCTGATCTATTAATGGTGAGATTTACTGAGGCACTTTACTTTTATTCATCCATGGGATATGGACCTTGCAGGCTAGGCCAGCATTTATTGCCCATGCCTAATTGCCCTCGAGAAGGTGGAGGTGAGTTGCCTTCTTGACCCGCTGCAGTCACTGTGGTGCAGGTACACCCAATGTGCTGTTAGTGGGGAAATATTATTGTTCCTGGCTGCTTTCTTCGGCCTCTTTTTGGGGGCCATGGCTTTGGCTGCTGCTTCAGGCATCGCAGATGAACCTGAGAAAACAATCGCACCTGAACAGCCAACACTCACTCATTCCCAACACTCACTCAACCCCGACACTCACTCACCCCCGACACTCACTCATCCCCGACACTCACTCATCCCCAACACTCACTCAACCCCGACACTCAACACCAACACACACTCATCCCCGACACTCACTCACCCCCGACACTCACTCAACCCCGACACTCACTCATCCCCAACACTCACTCAACCCCGACACTCACTCATCCCCAACACTCACTCACACCCGACATTCACTCATCCCCGACACTCACTCATCCCCAACATTCACTCACCCCCGACACTCAACACCAACACACACTCACCCCCGACACTCACTCACCCCCGACACTCACTCATCCCCGACACTCACTCATCCCCGACACTCAACACCAACACACACTCATCCCCGACACTCACTCACCCCCGACACTCACTCACCCCCGACACTCACTCATCCCCAACACTCACTCACACCCGACACTCACTCATCCCCGACACTCACTCATCCCCAACACTCACTCACCCCCGACACTCAAGACCAACACACACTCACCCCCGACACTCACTCACCCCCGACACTCACTCACCCCCAACACTCACTCATCCCCAACACTCACTCACCCCCGACACTCAACACCAACACACACTCATCCCCGACACTCACTCACCCCCGACACTCACTCACCCCCAACGCTCACTCACCCCTGACACTCACTCATCCCCAACACTCACTCACCCCCGACACTTACTCATCCCCGACACTTACTCATCCCCGACACTCACTCATCCCCGACACTCACTCACCCCCGACACTCACTCATCCCCAACACTCACTCAACCCCGACACTCAACATCAACACACACTCATCCCCGACACTCACTCACCCCCAACACTCACTCATCCCCGACACTCACTCATCCCCGACACTCACTCATCCCCGACACTCACTCACCCCCGACACTCACTCATCCCCGACACTCACTCATCCCCAACACTCACTCATCCCCAACACTCACTCAACACCGACACTCACTCATCCCCGACACTCACTCACCCCCGACACTCACTCACCCCCGACACTCACTCACCCCCGACACTCACTCACACCCGACACTCACTCACCCCCGACACTCACTCAACACCGACACTCACTCACCCCTGACACTCACTCAACACCGACACTCACACCCCCGACACTCACTCATCCCCGACACTCACTCATCCCCGACACTCACTCAACACCGACACTCACTCATCCCCGACACTCACTCACCCCCGACACTCACTCATCCCCGAAAGTCACTCATCACCAACACTCACTCAACACCGACACTCACTCACCCCTGACACTCACTCACCCCCGACACTCACTCACCCCCGACACTCACTCACCCCTGACACTCACTCACCCCCGACACACACTCACCCCCGACACTCACTCAACACCGACACTCACTCACCCCTGACACTCACTCAACCCCGACACTCACTCAGCCCCGACACTCACTCAACCCGGACACTCACTCATCCCCAACACTCACTCACCCCCGACACTCACTCACCCTCGACACTCACTCAACCCCGACACTCACTCATCCCCGACACTCACTCATCCCCGACACTCACTCGTCCCCGACACTCACTCATCCCCGACACTCACTCAACCCCGACACTCAACACCAACACACACTCATCCCCGACACTCACTCATCCCCGACACTCACTCAACCCCGACACTCACTCATCCCCGACACTCACTCACCCCCGACACTCACTCAACACCGACACTCACTCATCCCCGACACTCACTCACCCCCGACACTCACTCAACACCGACACTCACTGAACACCAACACACACTCATCCCCAACACTCACTCATCCCTGACACTCACTCACCCCCGACACTCACTCATCCCCGACACTCACTCAATCCCGACACTCACTCAATCCCGACACTCACTCATCCCCAGCACTCACTCAACACCAACACACACTCATCCCCGACACTCACTCAACCCCGACACTCACTCAACCCCGACACTCACTCACCCCCGACACTCACTCAACCCCGACACTCAACACCAACACACACTCATCCCCGACACACACTCACCCCCGACACTCACTCACCCCCGACACTCACTCACCCCGACACTCATTCACCCCCGACACTCATTCACCCCTGACACTCACTCACCCCCGACACTCATTCACCCCCGACACTCACTCACCCCCGACACTCACTCACCCCCGACACTCACTCAACCCCGACACTCACTCACCCCCGACACTCACTCACCCCCGACACTCACTCAACCCCGACACTCACTCACCTCCGATACTCATTCACCCCTGACACTCACTCATCCCCGACACTCACTCACCCCCAACACTCACTCACCCCAGACACTCACTCAACACCGACACTCACTCACCTCCGACACTCACTCACCCCCGACACTCACTCAACCCCGACACTCACTCATCACAAGCACTCACTCAACACGGACACTCACCCCAGACACTCACTCACCACCGACACTCACTCACCCCAGACACTCACTCAACCCCGACACTCACTCACCCCGACACTCACTCAGCCCCGACACTCACTCAGCCCCGACACTCACTCACCCCCGACACTCACTCACACCCGACACTCACTCACCCCCGACACTCACTCAACACCGACACTCACTCACCCCTGACACTCACTCAACACCGACACTCACACCCCCGACACTCACTCATCCCCGACACTCACTCATCCCCGACACTCACTCAACACCGACACTCACTCATCCCCGACACTCACTCACCCCCGACACTCACTCATCCCCGAAAGTCACTCATCACCAACACTCACTCAACACCGACACTCACTCACCCCTGACACTCACTCACCCCCGACACTCACTCACCCCCGACACTCACTCACCCCTGACACTCACTCACCCCCGACACACACTCACCCCCGACACTCACTCAACACCGACACTCACTCACCCCTGACACTCACTCAACCCCGACACTCACTCAGCCCCGACACTCACTCAACCCGGACACTCACTCATCCCCAACACTCACTCACCCCCGACACTCACTCACCCTCGACACTCACTCAACCCCGACACTCACTCATCCCCGACACTCACTCATCCCCGACACTCACTCGTCCCCGACACTCACTCATCCCCGACACTCACTCAACCCCGACACTCAACACCAACACACACTCATCCCCGACACTCACTCATCCCCGACACTCACTCAACCCCGACACTCACTCATCCCCGACACTCACTCACCCCCGACACTCACTCAACACCGACACTCACTCATCCCCGACACTCACTCACCCCCGACACTCACTCAACACCGACACTCACTGAACACCAACACACACTCATCCCCAACACTCACTCATCCCTGACACTCACTCACCCCCGACACTCACTCATCCCCGACACTCACTCAATCCCGACACTCACTCAATCCCGACACTCACTCATCCCCAGCACTCACTCAACACCAACACACACTCATCCCCGACACTCACTCAACCCCGACACTCACTCAACCCCGACACTCACTCACCCCCGACACTCACTCAACCCCGACACTCAACACCAACACACACTCATCCCCGACACACACTCACCCCCGACACTCACTCACCCCCGACACTCACTCACCCCGACACTCATTCACCCCCGACACTCATTCACCCCTGACACTCACTCACCCCCGACACTCATTCACCCCCGACACTCACTCACCCCCGACACTCACTCACCCCCGACACTCACTCAACCCCGACACTCACTCACCCCCGACACTCACTCACCCCCGACACTCACTCAACCCCGACACTCACTCACCTCCGATACTCATTCACCCCTGACACTCACTCATCCCCGACACTCACTCACCCCCAACACTCACTCACCCCAGACACTCACTCAACACCGACACTCACTCACCTCCGACACTCACTCACCCCCGACACTCACTCAACCCCGACACTCACTCATCACAAGCACTCACTCAACACGGACACTCACCCCAGACACTCACTCACCACCGACACTCACTCACCCCAGACACTCACTCAACCCCGACACTCACTCACCCCGACACTCACTCAGCCCCGACACTCACTCAGCCCCGACACTCACTCAACCCCGACACTCAACACCAACACACAGTCATCCCCGACACTCACTCACCCCCGACACTCACTCACCCCCGACACTCACTCACCCCCGACACTCATTCACCCACGACACTCACTCACCCCCGACACTCATTCACCCCCGACACTCATTCACCCCCGACACTCACTCACCCCCGACACTCACTCACCCCGACACTCACTCACCCCCGACACTCACTCAACCCCGACACTCACTCACCCCCGACACTCACTCATCACAAGCACTCACTCAATCCCGACACTCACTCAACCCCGACACTCACTCATCCCCAGCACTCACTCAACACCGACACTCACACAACACACACTCATCCCCGACACTGACTCACCCCCGACACTCACTCACCCCCGACACTCACTCACCCCCGACACTCACTCACCCCCGACACTCACTCAACCCCGACACTCGCTCACCTCCGACACTCACTCACCCCTGACACTCACTCACCCCCGACACTCACTCACCCCGACACTCACTCACCCCAGACACTCACTCAACCCCGACACTCACTCACGTCCGACACTCAATCACCCCCGACACTCACTCACCCCCGACACTCACTCAGCCCCGACACTCACTCATCACAAGCACTCACTCAACCCCAACACTCACTCACCCCGACACTCACTAAGCCCCGAAACTCACCCAGCCCCGACACTCACTCAGCCCCGACACTCACTCACCCCCGACACTCACTCACCTCCGACACTCACTCACCCCTGACACTCACTCACCCCCGACACTCACTCACCCCGACACTCACTCACCCCAGACACTCACTCAACCCCGACACTCGCTCACCTCCGACACTCACTCACCCCAGACACTCACTCACCCCCGACACTCACTCAGCCCCGACACTCACTCATCACAAGCACTCACTCAACCCCAACACTCACTCACCCCGACACTCACAGCCCCGAAACTCACTCAGCCCCGACACTCACTCACCCCCGACACTCACTCACCCCCGACACTCACTCACCCCCGACACTCACTCAACCCCGACACTCACTCAACCCCGACACTCACTCAACCCCGACACTCAATCAACCCCGACACTCACTCAGCCCCCGACACTCACTCATCCCCGACACTCACTCATCACAAGCACTCACTCAACCCCGACACTCACTCACCCCGACACTCACTCAACCCCGACACTCACTCACCCCGACACTCACTCAACCCCGACACTCACTCACCCCGACACTCACTCACCCCCGACGCTCACTCACCCCCGACACTCACTCACCCCCGACACTCACTCATCCCCGACACTCACTCAACACCGACACTCACTCACCCCCGACACTCACTCATCCCCGACACTCACTCAGCCCCGACACTCACTCAGCCCCGACACTCACTCACCCCTGACACTCACTCAGCCCCGACACTCACCCCGACACTCACTCACCCCCGACACTCACTCAACCCCGACACTCACTCACCCCCGACACTCACTCACCCCCGACACTCACTCACCCCGACACTCACTCAACCCCGACACTCACTCAACCCCGACACTCACTCACCCCCGACACTCACTCACCCCTGACACTCACTCAACCCCGACACTCACTCACCCCCGACACTCACTCACCCCCAACACTCACTCACCCCCGACACTCACTCACCCCCGACACTCACTCAACCCCGACACTCACTCACCCCCGACACTCACTCAACACCGACACTCACTCAATCCCGACACTCACTCATCCCCAACACTCACTCAACCCCGACACTCACTCATCCCCAATACTCACTCAACCCCGACACTCACTCAACCCCGACACTCACTCAGCCCCCAACACTCACTCATCCCCGACACTCACTCATCACAAGCACTCACTCAACCCCGACACTCACTCACCCCGACACTCACTCAGCCCCGACACTCACTCACCCCCGACACTCACTCACCCCCAACACTCACTCAACCCCGACACTCACTCAGCCCCCAACACTCACTCATCCCCGACACTCACTCATCACAAGCACTCACTCAACCCCGACACTCACTCACCCCGACACTCACTCAGCCCCGACACTCACTCACCCCCGACACTCACTCAGCCCCAACACTCACTCACCCCCGACACTCACTCAACCCCGACACTCACTCAACCCCGACACTCACTCAGCCCCCAACACTCACTCAACCCCGACACTCACTCAACCCCGACACTCACTCAGCCCCCAACACTCACTCATCCCTGACACTCACTCATCCCCGACACTCACTCATCCCCGACACTCACTCATCCCCAACACTCACTTACGCATCGCCAACACTCACTGACGCATCGCCAACACTCACTCACGCATTGCCAACACTCACTTATGTATCACCAACACACACTGACCCCCAACAATCACTGATCCATCAATACTCGCTCACCCCCAACAGTCAGTCATTCCCAACACTCACTGATTCCCAACACTCACTCATCCCCCAACACTCACTCATCCCCCAACACTCACTCATCCCCCAACACTCACTCATCCCCCAACGCTCTCATCCCCCAATGCTCACTCATCCCCCAACGCTCACTCACCCCTGGCACTCACTCACCCCCAACGCTCACTCATCCCCCAACACTCACTCATCCCCAACACTCACTCACCCCCAACGCTCACTCATCCCCCAACACTCACTCATCCCCAACGCTCACTCATCCCCCAACGCTCACTCACCCCTGACACTCACTCACCCCCAACACTCACAAATTATTGTGACCACTCACACATCTTTTTTCTCCCTCCTTACAGAAATGCATCTAACTTGTCAAGAAATAGTAGCCCAGTGGGGTAGGGGCCCTCCAGAGGCTGGCATCACGTTGTCCCTGGCAGTGCATGCCCACCCATTCACTGGAAAGGAGGTTTTCTTCTACGAGGCTGCAGATATCAGCAATGACCTGCCATGAGACCCTATGCCTCCTGAGACATTGGTGCTCAGGCATGTCAAGTGAGTAGATCCTCTTCCTGCATACCCTGTTTTGGGTGCCTCACCTCCTTCCAGCTATATCTCTGTATCCATTCCCTCTGCCCTGTGGAGAGGCATTTGCCTGTGGGGGAGGTGCTGCTGTTGTCCATGCTCTGATCTCTGTTTTTGCCCCTTAGCAGAGGTGAAAGTTGCGCCCATGCTTTGGTGAAGCCTGACAAAAAGAGAGTGCAATGAAAGGTGAGTGAAATGCAAGACAGGTGCAGTGCCTCCCAAGAAGTTGTTAAGCTGTGAAAGCGCTCTCCAGGAGGACTTGTGCTTTGACAGCAGTCTCTCAATGGCCATGGCTGGAGCTCTTCAGGTCTTCTCAGTTTGTCAGTTGCAGTGAAGAAGCTCTTTCCTCTGCACACTTGCCTTGGTGACCATGGCAGTGTGCAGACTCAGTGTGGATCATGTGTGTTGCTGGGAAAGGAAGAATCCAGAGTGAAAAAGGACCTTAACTGCCTTTATAATCACCTCCATTTCTTTTCCAGAGGACACACAATCTGCCCTGGGGAAAGGCAGGAGTGGGCAAGATAATATTGGAATCCTAACCCAGCGTCACTTTCTGAGTCTTTCCTACTCCACACACCCCGAACCCCATTTCTACCTGGCCAGAAAAATTCTGTTCCATATTTCTGATGCACATTTCCTTATTTAAGGAAGGTCTAACTTTCAACTCAAAGTACCATCAATCAGAAATGCAGTTATCCATGTTTCGAGTATAAAGATTGCATTACAATCTTGCATTAAAACACAATGATGTGAGCAGTGCATGATAATGCATATAAAATTTGGAATATTAATATGATTCAATCCTAAATCAATATTAAACAAAGCCGCACCCCATGTGAGAAGTATGGAATCTTTTTACTGGTAAACCAACTTAACATTAATATCACCACTAGTGAGTCAGTACACAATTATGTTCAAAGTGAATTATTACGCAATTACTTCAGATTCATTTTATTGATTTCCTTCTTACCTTCAGTTCTTACAGATATTGTAGATCATTGCACAAGTTGTTGAATCAGCGACTATAATTGCTGTCATAAAATGTCCTTGTTTGTATCATATATAGGATGAGAGGTGATGGAGGATTCTGAAGGTCTCTATCAGGCCCCATTGCCGAAGAGTGGAATGGGTAATGTGTAAATCATGTGCCTCCTTGTTTATGACAATGTCTTGAAAATTGTCTTTGCTTCTACTTTTGAGAAAATGGGCCCTAATCTCAGCTGGGGTAGTGAAGTCGGGTAGACTGTGGAGTATTTTACTCTAGGTAGCTGAAGGTTGAGGTTTCCCACTAAGCTCTGGAATGTAGACATCAGTATATGTTCTTTGTCGAAGCAGCTCTTCCCCCAGGAAGCTAGCTTCCTTCGCTATCAATGACTTGGTGCATGAACTCAGAGGCTGAAAGACATTTTCTCTCATTGTTTGGAGAACCTGAGAGGGGGAATTCTCCTGTCCTACCCACATCAGGCTCCATAGCAGATGAGAGTGGAGAGTCTATCGAGATCAAGAATCAGAAACCCACTGGTGTAAAAACCATTTGCAATTCTCCCAGTGGCAGGTTAATGGCAGGTTAATTATCCTGCTACCTTGTGGTGTGAACGTTATTTGCATTTGTTTGCATCTCATGAATGCTCAGCAGAAACTTCCCATGTCTTCTAATTTTGCGCCACGCCAGCAAACCAGTGCAGAGGCCACTATGCCAAGGACATTGACTGTAAGACAGCCCTGAATATGGTTCGCATGAAGACATTGAGGTTGGCGGTCGTGTGGTTTGGGAGGATGATTGCTGTCCTTAGTCCCCTTTGGAGAGGGGAAATATGTGAAGATTCCCATTTTACCTCAGAGGTTGGCAGCCAGGAGTCAGAGAGTGTAGAGATTCCTCCTGCAAATTGGAAAGGAGTCACATATGACAGTCCAGGGGCTAGGTGGACCTCAGCCTGAAGTCAGAGATAGGAGACTGTGTGGGACGGCAATGAGCATACAGCAGGAGCAATCATTAGGAGCATGTTTGCAGGGTGGGGCAAGGACTGTATGTTCCACAAGAAAAAAGCACAGCTTGGTATTCAGGGCTGACTTACAGTGAATGTCCTTGGGCATGGTGTGCTCTGTACTGATTTGCAGAGGCAATGCTGATGGTCACAGAGACTATCTGCAATCTTCAGACAGGGAAGACCTAATACTCAGGTGGGTTATGTGAAACTCTCATGGCGAAGCTCGCCTCTGTAGGTAACGGTGCACACAGCCTCCAAATGGGGTGGGTAGAAGGGCATGGGCACTTCACAGATAGTGGACTTGAGGGGGGAGAGTCACAATGTCAACCACAACAATGATAGGATCCAGAATTATTGGGGGAAGCTGGAGAATAACAGCAGTTCTACCTGCACAATGTGAGGCTCCGGGTAAATCAGAGGGAGGGTCGAACTTGGTCCTGGAGTACAAGTATGGCAGGACCATCTTGAGGCTCTAGAAAAATAGCGTCCAGCAAAAATGAAAGTACGGTTGGTTCTATCTGGGAGGGTTAGGAGGAAGTGTGGGAGGACTACTAAGCTGGGCTATGGGGCACCCAGTCCTGTCCACTTACAAATGAGATGAGATCATTCATCCGCTTCCTGCACTTCGGGGGCAGTTGCCAGCCACCCTGGGCAACTGCCTCCCAGTCCGGACAGGTGACATTCGGGTGCTGCTTGAAGCCATTCCGCAGGTAGAGAACATACCTCTGCGCCCAGATTCTTTGGATCAAGGCTCAAGCAGCGTGCTGCCTTCCTCTTGAGGTTGGTAACCTTTTGTTTCTGGCTGGATCCCACCTTGAGCAGTCTCCTGTCGGTAGGTGGGCTGGAGAGAGTGAGATGTATGTATTAAATTGGCGTTTAAACATAGTGCCAGGACCTTTGAACCCACCAGTTGATGGCGGGTGAACAAATCAGCTCAAAATCCATCAGGTAAGTGAGAGAGATGCTCGCTTGTGCATAATTAATGAGATTCCGAGTGTGGAATCCGGGCATTCCGGCCAGTGGGAACAGTGGCACCGGAACCACCCACCACTGCACTTCAACAGAAAATGGAGAATTCCGCCCTGTGACTATCTTCCCTCCATAAGGGAAGTTGCAAATCTTTCAATGTTTTCATTCCATTGAAGGGTACAGGGACAAAAGATTCATCCTTTTCTTCTCTTTATCGATGCTGACTGACCCAACATGTGCTTGCAGTTTTTTTTCTGGTTTTAATTTAAATTCACAACCATTATTTTTAATCAAAAGATTTAATTATTTAAATAACAGAATGACAAATACATGACTATAGTGATGTCGTACCATGTGATGTAAATTGTGATTTTGACAAATTATGGTCTTGGTTGTCTATTAATTTTGAAATTAAAAGGGTGAATCTATACGATCAGCTCTGGCTGTATATAAATGTGATACCAATTGGTGACAGGGTCGTAGCAGGTTCAAACATTGTGGGGTTTAAATTTGTTCCAAATTGGGTGAAGTACCAAGCAGGCTGCTAATTGGCAATTTCCTTTTTGCTGCTGCTGTTAAGGACAATTTATCCCTTTCCCTCTGGCACTTTTATTCAAATCCTTTCCCAAAAATATATTGTTCAGAAAGGATTTTAATTAAGGCTGGTTTTCTCAAATTTATTTTAATCATATTCATTTCTAAAAAGCTGAATAATTTGAACACCATACAGTCAGCACAATAAATGCGGTGACATTTAAGCACTTATGCAAGCTCCTGTCTTTAAATCCCACATGTATGTCAAGAGGATGGCAAGATTCAGGCAAAAGTGGCTTCATATGCAAGTCAAGCGATTGTTATGAGCAGTGAGAGTCAGGTTGGGAATAGAGCTTCAGTTGGGACCGTGGTGAACTGCTGTCTCCCTAATCTGACTTTAAAAGCTGCACTTTGAATGGCAAAGACCAATATTCAGAGATATTAAATGATTAGCAGTCTGCTTATCAAACACTGGTCATGCATATTCAATAGCTTTGATATTATATACACAGTCTTTTAATGAGAGTTTACTGACATCTCTGGTTAAAGCAGATGAACATTTGCATTTGTGCAATTTACCTTGCCCCCTTGGCCATAATATGTACACAACGATACACATAAACATTTGGTATGCACACAGCAACAGGATTCCACCATTATAGATTCTTGTTAGGTTAAAGATTATGTTTATCGCTTTAGAAACCTCTGCTACAGTGATTTTAAGTTGACCACAAAGGAATGTTAGTGCTGCTCCAGTACCAATCTACTTAATAACATTTTCCATTGCAGCTTCCCTCAGATTTATTCTTTCTCTGATTTTCCTCTCTGTAGCTCTTCTCAAGCTAGGCGCCTGTGAGATATCTGTTTAAGAGAAAACGCAGCAATTTAAAATGTTTATTTTTAAAAGAGTACTGTTTGCTCAGTTGTTGTGCAAGGTAATTTGCCATGTTATTAAATAGAGAGCACAATTAGTTGATTGGCATTAATCAGAGCATTTGCTTTAACCGCCACAAGGAATGCAACCTTCTCTCATGCCTGCCTGTCTTACAGGGAGAAACGCAGGAATAACTCAGGGTGATTCACTCTGGTTTGTGTTAGATGTATTAAATAATATGATTAAGTGTTACCATCATTTTACCCCTGTGCTCTCCTCTCATTTGATAGCATGGTAAATTATCGAGAATGCCAACTAACCATACAGCAATGTCTCATTTGTAAAGATTCTTTCAGAATGCATATATACCGCAAGTTGACTGTTGGCTGAAAAGGTGTGAGCTTTGCACTGATTGTGTCAAGTGGATTTGATGTTTAAGCTAAATCTGTAATGTGGAGATGCTGGTGTTGGACTGGGGTGGGGACAGTAAGAAGTCTCACAACACCAGGTTAAAGTCCAACAGGTTTACTTGGTATCATGAGCTTTCGGAGTGCTAAGTCATCTGATGAAGGAGCAGTGCTCTGAAAGCTCGTGATAACAAATAAACCTGTTAAGCTAAAACTGAAGCTGGCCTTAGTTCATTTTATGTCAATATCTGATTGAGTTCTGGCTCCAGATTTTGCTTGTATTTGCACTATTTGCAACATCAGATAAACTGTGCAGTAATACTATTGCTATAATGTGAATGCTGCTGAGAAATAGATTAATGCTACAAATTGACCGTTAGTCTCCTTTCTACAGGATAAATGGGTAAAAATCCAGAGGCAGGGCATAGCATAGGCTTAATGTGGAGTGAAAGGCGAATGCAGTGTTAAATCTGGTTCGCAATGTGCTCACAATGTACGCTACATCTCCTGGATACTTTTCAAACATACCAAAATTCACTTTACCGCTAACGGATTCTCCTCTTTGGTTTCTTCAACAATTACATTTCCAACTGTTAGGAGCAGATTGGGCCCTGTGATGATCAATGGTTTGATTGATCTGTTTTTGATTTTGTTGATGTGTCCTTTGACCTAACATTTGCTTAAGACTGCAAGTGGAGCTAAAGAGCTAAGTCATCAGAGAATTATCCATCAAAGACCTGAATTCTGCCTGATGCAATGGCCGGAATTTTATGACCTCACTCGGGCAAGGCTTGTAAAATCCTCCCCCGAGGCCAATGGAAAATTCTGTTCTGCAAGCCTCACCCACCCCAAACCCACAGACACACTGGCCAGTCGAATTCCAGCCAATGTGTCTGTAGAAAATCCTGTAATTTCTGAGATGTCTTAAGGTGTTGGAAATAGACCTGTGGTAGATTTGGAACTAGTGCCATTTCAGTATTGCTCTAAGATAATTCAGGCATCTAAGATGTATAACAACTCAGTGAATACATAACACAGAGGTATAGTCAGAATATAGTTCCACCACACAAAGTCCAATCCTGATCACGAGAGAAAAGGGACCAGGAAAACTATTGGGATTAAAAGATGACCTGATTACCTGTATCCTAAGATCTTAAAAAAAACAGCTGCAGAGATAGTGGATGCATTAGTTGTGATCTTCCAAAATTCCCTCAATTCTGCTCATGTCTCAACAAATTAGAAAGCCACAAATGTAACATTACTAATCAAGGTAGGAGGGAAACAGAATTCAGGAAACTATCTAACATTGGGAAACATTATTGAGGAGATAGAAGCAAGACATTGAGAAAATCATGATACAGTCAGAAAGAGAAATCGTGTTTGAAAATTTATTAGAGTTCTTTGAGAATATTGCAAGGATGATGAATAAAGTGGAACCAACAGATATGGTGTATTTGATTTCCAAAAGGCATTCAATATGGTGCCAGGTGAAAGGCTACTGCACAAGGTAAGGGTTCATGGTGTTGGAGATAATATATTAGCATGGATAGAGGATTGACTAACTGCAAACAGATTAATGAGAACTAGTTAATTTCAGGTTGGCAAACTAACTAGTGGGGTGTCACAGGGATTAATTCTGGGCCTCAACTATTTATGATTTATATTAATGACTTGGATGGAAAGACTGGTTGCATCATAGCCAAATTTACCGATGACAGAAGGATAGGTAGCAGAGCAAGCTGTGAGAAGGATACAAGGACTGGGATTCTCCCCAAAAAAATTAAACATCCAACAGGCTGAAAACAGGAGAATTTCACACCTGTACTTAGTGGAATGAATCCCTGGCACTCACAGAGTGCCTCAGGGGCATTCACGCCAGTAAGAGAGAAGGGGACCTCATCCTGCCTGAGAGGCCAGCAGCATAGTGTTGAGCGGGCCACTGCACATGTGCTAGTCTGTCAGTGAGGAAATTGGTGCATGCGCATTAGTACCCTCATCACCGGCCTCCCGGTCGCTGGCCTACTGATTGTTCCCCAACAAGTGCCGTGCTCACCACCCCTCCCCCGGTCAGCGGCTTAGGTCAGCTTGGGTCACTGTCTGTGTGGAGTTTGCACATTCTCCCCGTGTCTGTGTGGGTTTCCTCCAGGTGCTCCGGTTTCCTCCCACAGATGTGCTGATAGGTGCATTAGCCATGCTAAATTCTTCCTCAGTGTACCCAAACAGGCGTCAGATTGTGGTGACTAGGGGATTTTCACAGTAACTTCATTGCAGTGTTAATGTAAGCCTACTTGTGACACTAATAAATAAACCTTAAACCATGTGCAGCCCTGATCGCCCTCCTCCCTCCTTCTCCCACCGATCCCATTGCAAAGTGTGCAGCAGGTCCCCCCCTTTCCCCCACCACCACCACTGATTGGCTCCCCCGTTAGGCCCCACTCCCGTAGGCCCTGCCCTCTCTGGTCCCATTTCCTTAGCACTTCTCAGTGCCCAGTGGGCACTGTCCGGTGCCCTGTGGGCACTGCCCGGTGGGCAGTGTCTCTGTGCCAGGCTGGCACTGCCAAGCTAGCAGTGCCCAAGGAGCAACCCCATGCCCCAGCCTCCCGGGGTGGGGGGCTGAGCCTGAGTCAGATGTTCTTTCAGAGATTCAATGAGCCAAGTGGCCTCCTTCTGCACTGAAGCATTCTATGGTATCAATTCTTGGTATGAATCATAAAAAGGTTTGCATTCAGGTACAGCAAGTAATTAGAGAGCAAATGGAATGTGGGCTTTTATTGCAAAGCTGATATGGAGTATAAAATTAGTACAGCTGTACAGGGCTATGGTGAAATCGCACCTGGAGTGCTGTGCAGTTTTGGTCTTCTTACTTGAGGAGGGATATGCTTGCACTGGTAACAGTTAAGAGAATGTTCACAAGGCTGATTCTTGGGATGAAGGTGTTGTCTTATGAAGAAAGGTTGATTTATACTCATTGAAATTTAGAACATGCTGGGAGGAGGTTTCCTCTTGTGGGGGAATCTAGAACTAGGAGGCACAATTTAAAAATAAGGAGTTTCTCATTTAAGATTTAGGATTCTTTGGGAGGCAAGGGATGAGATTGCAGAGCCTTTGGCTTTGATCTTTGGGTCCTCGCTGTCCACGGGGATGGTGCCAGAGGACTGGAGAATGGCGAATGTTGTTCCTCTGTTTAAGAAAGGGAATAGAAATGACCTTGGTAATTATAGACCAGTTAGTCTTACTTCGGTGGTTGGTAAATTGATGGGAAAGGTCCTGAGTGATGGGATTTACGACCATTTAGAAAGATGTGGATTAATCCGGGATAGTCAGCACGGATTCGTGAAGGGCAAGTCGTGCCTCACAAATTTGATAGAATTTTTTGAGGAGGTAACGAAGTGTGCTGATGAAGGTAGGGCAGTTGATGTCATATACACGGATTTTAGTAAGGCGTTTGATAAGGTCCCCCATGGTCGGCTTATGATGAAAGTGAGGAGGTGTGGGATAGAGGGAAAGTTGGCCGATTGGATAGGTAACTGGCTGTCTGATCGAAGACAGAGGGTGGTGGTGGATGGAAAATTTTCGGATTGGAGGCAGGTTGCTAGCGGGGTGCCGCAGGGATCAGTGCTTGGTCCTTTGCTCTTTGTGATTTTTATTAATGACTTAGAGGAGGGGACTGAAGGGTGGATCAGTAAATTTGCTGATGACACCAAGATTGGTGGAGTAGTGGATGAGGTGGAGGGCTGTTGTAGGCTGCAAAGAGACATAGATAGGATGCAAAGCTGAGCTGAAAAATGGCAAATGGAGTTTAACCCTGATAAATGTGAGGTGATTAGACCGGTGAGTCTCACTTCTGTTGTCGGCAAGATGTTGGAAAAAATTATAAGGGATAGGATTTATAGTTATTTGGAGAGTAATGAATTGATAGGTGATAGTCAGCATGGTTTTGTGGCAGGTAGGTCGTGCCTTACTAACCTTATTGAGTTTTTTGAGAAAGTGACCAAGGAGGTGGATGGGGGCAAGGCAGAGGACGTGGTATATATGGATTTTAGTAAGGCGTTTGATAAGGTTCACCATGGTAGGCTTCTGCAGAAAATGCAGATGTATGGGATTGGGGGTGATCTAGGAAATTGGATCAGGAATTGGCTAGCGGATAGGAAACAGAGGGTGGTGGTTGATAGTAAATATTCATCATGGAGTGCGGTTACAAGTGGTGTACCTCAGGGATCTGTTTTGGGGCCACTGCTGTTTGTAATATTTATTAATGATCTGGATGAGGGTATAGTTGGGTGGATTAGCAAATTTGCTGATGACACCAAAGTCGGTGGTGTGGTAGACAGTGAGGAAGGGTGTCGTAGTTTGCAGGAAGACTTAGACAGGTTGCAAAGTTGGGCCGAGAGGTGGCGGATGGAGTTTAATGCGGAGAAGTGTGAGGTAATTCACTTTGGTAGGAATAACAGATGTGTTGAGTATAGGGCTAACGGGAGGACTTTGAATAGTGTGGAGGAGCAGAGGGATCTAGGTGTATGTGTGCATAGATCCCTGAAAGTTGGGAATCAAGTAGATAAGGTTGTTAAGAAGGCATATGGTGTCTTGGCGTTTATTGGTAGGGGGATTGAATTTAGGAGTCGTAGCGTTATGTTGCAACTGTACACAACTCTGGTGCGGCCGCACTTGGAGTACTGTGTGCAGTTCTGGTCCCCACATTACAGGAAGGATGTGGAGGCTTTGGAGAGGGTGCAGAGGAGGTTTACCAGGATGTTGCCTGGTATGGAGGGGAGATCCTATGAGGAGAGGCTGAGGGATTTGGGATTGTTTTCGCTGGAAAGGCGGCGGCTAAGAGGGGATCTTATTGAAACATATAAGATGATTAGAGGTTTAGATAGGGTGGATAGTGATAGCCTTTTTCCTCTGATGGAGAAATCCAGCACGAGGGGGCATGGCTTTAAATTGAGGGGGGGTAGTTATAGAACCGATGTCAGGGGTAGGTTCTTTACCCAGAGGGTGGTGAGGGATTGGAATGCCCTGCCAGCATCAGTAGTAAATGCGCCTAGTTTGGGGGCGTTTAAGAGATCCGTAGATAGGTTCATGGACGAAAAGAAATTGGTTTAGGTTGGAGGGTCACAGTTTTTTTTTAAACTGGTCGGTGCAACATCGTGGGCCGAAGGGCCTGTTCTGCGCTGTAATGTTCTATGTTCTATGTTCTATGATTCATTTTGGTAGGACTAATTTAAATGTGGATTACAGGGTCAAAGGTAGGGTTCTGAAGACTGTGGAGGAACAGAGAGATCTTGGGGTTCATATCCACAGATCTCTAAAGGTTGCCACTCAAGTGGATAGAGCTGTGAAGAAGGCCTATAGTGTGTTAGCTTTTATTCAGTAAGAAGTTTAACAACACCAGGTTAAAGTCCAACAGGTTTATTTGGTAGCAAAAGCCACACAAGCTTTCGAGGCTCTAAGCCCCTTCTTCAGGTGAGTGGGAATTCTGTTCACAAACAGAACTTATAAAGACACAGACTCAATTTACATGAATAATGGTTGGAATGCGAATACTTACAACTAATCCAGTCTTTAAGAAACAAAACAATGTGAGTGGAGAGAGCATCAAGACAGGCTAAAAAGATGTGTATTGTCTCCAGACAAGACAGCCAGTGAAACTCTGCAGGTCCACGCAACTGTGGGAGTTACAAATAGTGTGACATGAACCCAATATCCCGGTTGAGGCCGTCCTCGTGTGTGCGGAACTTGGCTATCAGTTTCTGCTCAGCGACTCTGCGCTGTCGTGTGTCGCGAAGGCCGCCTTGGAGAACGCTTACCCGAATATCAGAGGCCGAATGCCCGTGACCGCTGAAGTGCTCCCCAACAGGAAGAGAACAGTCTTGCCTGGTGATTGTCGAGCGGTGTTCATTCATCCGTTGTCGCAGCGTCTGCATAGTTTCCCCAATGTACCATGCCTCGGGACATCCTTTCTTGCAGCGTATCAGGTAGACAACGTTGGCCGAGTTGCAAGAGTATGTACCGTGTACCTGGTGGATGGTGTTCTCACGTGAGATGATGGCATCTGTGTCGATGATCCGGCACGTCTTGCAGAGGTTGCTGTGGCAGGGTTGTGTGGTGTCTTGGTCACTGTTCTCCTGAAGGCTGGGTAGTTTGCTGCGGACAATGGTCTGTTTGAGGTTGTGCGGTTGTTTGAAGGCAAGAAGTGGGGGTGTGGGGATGGCCTTGGCGAGATGTTCGTCTTCATCAATGACATGTTGAAGGCTCCGGAGGAGATGTCGTAGCTTCTCCGCTCCGGGGAAGTACTGGACAACGAAGGGTACTCTGTCCACTGTGTCCCATGTTTGTCTTCTGAGGAGGTCGGTGCGGTTTTTCGCTGTGGCGCGTTGGAACTGTTGATCAATGAGTCTAGCGCCATATCCTGTTCTTATGAGGGCATCTTTCAGCGTCTGGAGGTGTCTGTTGTGATCCTCCTCATCCGAGCAGATCCTGTGTATTCGGAGGGCTTGTCCGTAGGGGATGGCTTCTTTAACGTGTTTAGGGTGGAAGCTGGAGAAGTGGAGCATCGTGAGGTTATCCGTGGGCTTGCGGTACAGTGAGGTGCTGAGGTGACCGTCCTTAATGGAGATGCGCGTGTCCAAGAATGCAACCGATTCCGGAGAGTAGTCTATGGTGAGCCTGATGGTGGGATGGAACTTGTTGATGTCATCATAGAGTTGTTTCAGTGATTGTTCACCATGAGTCCAAAGGAAGAAAATGTCATCGATGTATCTAGTGTATAGCATCGGTCGAAGGTCCCGTGCGGTGAAGAAGTCTTGTTCGAACCTGTGCATGAAGATGTTGGCATATTGAGGTGCAGATTTGGTCCCCATGGCTGTTCCGTGTGTCTGGATGAAGAACTGGTTGTTGAAGGTGAAGATATTGTGGTCCAGGGTGAAGCGGATGAGATGTAAAATTTCATCTGGAAACTGGCAGTTGTTGGCGCTGAGCACTGAGGCCATTGCAGCAATGCCATCGTCATGGGGGATGCTGGTGTAGAGTGCCGAAACATCCATTGTGACGAGGAGCGCTCCTGGTTCAACTGCTCCATGTGTGCCGAGTTTCTGTAGGAAGTCCGTCGTGTCGCGACAAAAGCTGGGGGTTCTTTGTACAATGGGTTTCAGGATGCCCTCGACATAGCCGGAGAGGTTCTCGCACAGGGTCCCATTGCCCGATACAATGGGACGGCCGGGTGTGTTTGCCTTGTGTATCTTCGGGAGGCAGTAGAGATCTCCAACGCGGGCCTCGAAAGCTTGTGTGGCTTTTGCTACCAAATAAACCTGTTGGACTTTAACCTGGTGTTGTTAAACTTCTTACTGTGTTTACCCCAGTCCAACGCCGGCATCTCCACATCATGACTACCATTAGCTTTTATTAACAGGGGGTTAGAGTTTAAGAGCCGTGGGGTTATGCTGCAACTGTACAGGACCTTGGTGAGACCACATTTGGAATATTGTGTGCAGTTCTGGTCACCTCACTATAAGAAGGATGTGGAAGCGCTGGAAAGAGTGCAGAGGAGATTTACCAGGATGCTGCCTGGTTTGGAGGGTAGGTCTTATAAGGAAAGGTTGAGGGAGCTAGGGCTGTTCTCTCTGGAGCGGAGGAGACTGAGGGGAGACTTAATAGAGGTTTATAAAATGATGAAGGGGATAGATAGAGTGAACGTTCAAAGACTATTTCCTCGGGTGGATGGAGCTATTACAAGGGGGCATAACTATAGGGTTCGTGGTGGGAGATATAGGAAGGATATCAGAGGTAGGTTCTTTACGCAGAGAGTGGTTGGGGTGTGGAATGGACTGCCTGCAGTGATAGTGGAGTCAGACACTTTAGGAACATTTAAGCGGTTATTGGATAGGCACATGGAGCACACCAGGATGATAGGGAGTGGGATAGCTTGATCTTGGTTTCAGATAAAGCTCGGCACAACATCGTGGGCCGAAGGGCCTGTTCTGTGCTGTACTGTTCTATGTTCTATGTTCTAAGATGGAGGTTAGGAGGAAATTCTTCTCTCAGAGGGTTATTCGTCTGTGGAATTCTCTTCCACAGAGAGCAGTGGAGGCTAGGTCATTCAATATATTGAGGGCTGAGTTGGATAGATTTTTAAAGGGAACTGAGGGTTATAGGGGACAGGCAAGAAAGTGGAGTTAAAGCCACAATCAGAGCAGCCATAATCTTGTCAAATGGTGGAGCTGGCTTGATGGGCAAAATGGCCTACTCCAACTGCTATTTCTTTTGTCCTTACAAGCAGTAGAAACACAATACTGATATGAGTTGCAACTCTGAATAAATGCACCTAAAATATTAATACCTCTCTTATCAGAGAAACTTACACATGGCAATTAAGAGTATCCGAAGACTTGATAATATTATCCAAGCTGACACATCGGTGCAGTATTGACGGGGTGCTTCATTGCCAAAAGTGCCGTCTTTCAGATAGGACGTTAGGTAGTGTAATTGGACCCAAATCGATCCAAAGGGATGAAGTCAAATTTCATTAGGTATTCTGAACAACTTTCCTCTAACAGCAACAATAATCCCATTGCTCAGCATAGAAATGTAGCCCAAGGCACTCACCAATGTGGGATTGTAAACACGACCTTCGAATCAAAAGACAAAATATTGGAAGATTTGACCAAAGGGGAGATTTCCTGCTCTACAAGTGAAAACCAAGTGTGTTTAAAACATGATCAAAAGATACAACATACCATTCTTTTGATCACTTTGTAAGTTCACCTCAACATTCAATTTACGTCAAACTCTGGGTGTGATTCTCCCAAAGAAAATCTAAGTGTCGAATTCACGAAGAAACTGGAGTAAATCCCGCTGTTTTTTTCAGTGGGAGTTTCAAAATGAATCTCCCACACTCTGTGCACTGCAGAGTGCACTAGCGTGAATCCCGCTGAAAATCAGTGGCCGGAACCTATTCCCGCTGGAGAGGCCGGCAGCATAGCGCTGAGCAGACCACTGTGCATGCGCCAATCTGTCAGCGCTGAGATTAGCGCAGTAGCCCCGTACTGCCGGCCTCCTGATTGCTGGCCAGCCTGCGACCCCACCAATACTGTCTGTACAACGCACCTCCATGTCCCAATCACTGACCCCTCCAAACATGTCCGGGCCAGCCTCAGCACCCCCCTCCCCCCATCGCCACTGGTCCACCTCGATCTTCCCCTTCCCACCACCAAAACATCCCCCCCATCCCCCACCCCGGCAGTCCCGATCTCCTGATCCTCCGCCCCCTACCCCATGGTTGTGCATCCACGTTGCTACGTTAGGATCGTGCCCTGCTTCAGTTTGTGTGGTGTGTTTGTCTACGAAACAATGGTCCTTTCACTCAAAACTAATTCATTATATTTGTGCTGTGACTTTTTTTGTAAGACATGATAAGTATTGTATTCAGGCCAGTTTCTAGTAATAGGTATCCCCAGAGCCACAACATCTAATAACATTTCCCCATTCCTACCAATAGATCAGATATAAATCAAACAGCATGCAAGACATTAACTCAATTTCCTCAACAGGGGACACACAATGAGTGAAAGGCATATTTAGAGTAATAGTATTAAGCGCCTTTGCAACCATTAGAGGACAACATTAAATGAGAAAGTAAGAAAAAATGTTATGAATTATCAACCAAGTCCTGTTGTAAAAAATAAACTTCCCACTGGGTATTTAATCCTTTTCTGAAATTAAAGTTTCAACCTTCTCAACTATAGTGTCTGAATATTAATTTCTATTTCTTGTGCACACATATCTTCACTGGTGCTTGCGATCTTTGCCCTTCATAGTAAATAATAATGGTTCTTATCTGCTATTGCTGGCAATCATCAAAGCATAAAATGAAACACCCATGCATTAAGACAGACAATCACAGAAAGGAATCAAGTCAAATGGTACTTGTAATTTTGAAATTATCCATAAAATTAATTCCTAATGATAAGTACAAGTGCACTGATAGACTCATTAAAGATCAGAACAGTGGGCTTCACACATTTTCCTTCATATCATTGAGTATATACTGAGAGAAATTTGGTCGCTGTCGTTGAGGTAGTCAAACTGATGAGAGCTCTGAATACAAGCTGGCTCTTAAGAAACAAATAACACTATAAGAGAATTATAGGCATTGACATAAACAAAGCAACAATCCTTAAGCTTCAGTCTAATAGAACTCTCCAAGATAGTGTAATCAGCACCACAAATATTTTGGCTTCAGCATCTTTCCTTGGGGTGTCACTAGCACGGAACACCTCCAGTTGCTTTCACAAAGGCAGTTGTGAACCTTCTTATCGAACCACTGCAATCCACGTGATGTAGATACTACCACAGTGCTGTCAGGTAGGGAGTTCCAGTTCGCAGAATCACAGAATATTTACAGGTGCAGAAGAAGGCCATTTGGCCCATCATGTCTGCACTGGCTCTCCAAATAAGCATTATGACTTAGTGCCATTCCCCTACCTTTCCCCCGGAAAAAGTTTAGAACAAGTTTTTTCTCACTTTTGTTTCTTTTGCAAATCACTTTAAATCTGTGCCTTCTCGTTCTTGATTCTTTTACGAGCGGAAACAGTTTTTCCCCATCTACTCTATCCAGCCTCATCATGATTGTGAACAGCTCCATCAGATCTCCTCTTGGTCTTCTCTCCAAAGAGAACAGTCCCAACCTCTCCAATCCATCTTCATAACTGAAGTTTCTCACCCCTGGAACCATCCTTGTAAACATCTTCTTCAATCTTTCCAAAGGGTTCACATCCTTCCTATGATGTGGTACCCAGAACTGTACACAATGCTCCAGCTGAGGTCTAATTAGTGTCTTGTATAAATTCAGCATAACCTCCTTGCTCTTGTACGCTATGCCCCTATTAATGAAGACCAGGATACTATATGCTTTATTAACTGCCCTCTCCACCTGTCCTGCCATCTTCAATGATCTATGCAGATATAACCCCAGGTCCCTCTGCTCCTGCATCCCTTAAGATTGTTACCCCTTATTTTATATTGTTTTTCCATGTTCTTCCTATCAAAATGGATCACCTCACACTTCTCTGCATGGAACTTCATCTGCCATCTACCTATCCACCTCACCAACTCCTTTGAAGTTCTACATTGCCCGCTTCACACTTTACAATACTTGCAAGTTTTACATCCTCCACAAACTTTGAAATTGTCCCCTGTACACAAAGATCAAAATCATTAATATTTAGCAGGAAAAGCAAAAGTCCCATTATCAACCCCTGGGGAACACCACGACGAACCTTCCTCCACCCAAAAAATATCCATTGACCAATACTCTCTGCTCCTACTATTCAGTCAGTTTTGTAGCCACTTTGCTACTGTCCCCTTTTTATTCCATGAGCCAAAACTTTTCTCAAGTCTGTTGTGTGGCACTGCATAGAATTTCTTTTGAAAGTCCATGTGCACCACATCAACAGCCTCTTCAACACTTTCTGTTACCTCTACAAAAATCTTTAACAAGTTGGTTAAAAATAATTTCCCCTTTAGAATTCCACCTGGCTCTTCCGAATCAACCCACCTTTTTCCACGTGACTACTAATTCTATCTGGAATAATTGTTTCTAAAAGCTTGCCCACCGCCGATTTTAAACTGACTGGTCTGTAAATGTTTTGGTTATCCTTACAGCTGTTTTTAAACAAGGGTGTAACATTTGAACTTCTCCAGTCCTCTGGCACCTTGCCTGAATTTAGGGAAGACTGGAAGATTATGGCCAGCGCCCCTGTAATTTCCATTCTCACTTCCTTCAATATCCTGGCATGCATCTCATCCGGTTCAGTGCGTTGTCAACTTTCAGTACTGACAATCTTTTCAACACTTCCTCCTTATCAATTTTGAACCCTTCTAGTGATAGAGTTTCCTCAGCTACCTCTATGACCTGGGTAGCATCAACCTCCTTGGTAAAGACAGATGAAAAGTATTCATTTAATACTTCAACCATGCCCCCAGTCTCCATGTGTAAATTCTCTTTTTAGGTCTGTAATGGGCCTTACTCCTCCTTTTACCACCCTTTTACATTTATATGCCTACAGAAGACTTTAGGACTCGTCTTTATGTTGCCTGCCAGTCTTTTCTCAGAACCCCTCTTCGCTTCTCTAATGTGCTTTTTCACCTTCCCTCTGAACTTTCTGTATTCCTCTTGGTTCTGAACTGTATTTTCCACTTGACACCTGTCATAAGCACAGTTTCTTTCTCTCTTATTTTAATTAAAATATTTCTTCATCCAGGGAACTCTGGTTTTGTTTGCCCTACCTTTCCCTTTTAAGGGAATATACTTTGACTGTGCCCGGGATCATTTCTTTTTTAAAGGTAGCCCATTGTTCAACTATTGCCAATTGTCCTTTTCTATCATCATCCTAAACCTTATGATATAATCATCACTATTTCCTAAATGCTGCTCCACTGACACTTGATCTACAGGACCCACCTCATTTCTAAGAACCAAGTCCAATAATTTCTGATTGGACTGCACACATACTGCTGTAGAAAGTTGTCCCGAACACAATCTAGGAAATTTTACCCCTCTCCATCCTTTACACTACCACTGCCCCAGTCTATACTTAGGTAATTAAAGTCCCCCATTTTAACTACTCTATAAGGTTTACATCTCTCTGTAATTACCCTGTAGATTTATTCTCCTACATTCTTCTCACTAGTTGGCGGTCTATAGAAAACACTGAGTAATGTAATTGTATCTTTTTTGATCCTAAGCTCTAGACAAATTGATTCTGTCCTTGAATCCTCTGGGACATTTTCTTTCTCCAGCAATGCAATGCTCTCCTTAAACAATATCATTGCCCTCCTCCTTTCCTTCCTTTCCCTATCTTTTCTAAACACCTTGTGTCCAAGAATATCTAATATTGGTCCTGCCCTTCCTTGAGCCAGGTCTCTGTTGTCACCACAACATCATTTTTCCACATGACAATGTGTGCCCGTAACTCCTCAACTTATTTACTACACTTAGTACATTCACATACATGCACAATAACTCTGCTTTAGACATCATTACTTTTTCACTTACCCAACTTCACCTATTAGCTCACTATTCTCTATGGTAGTGCTTTCAGTCCCTCCCTGTATCTTGGGTACCCTGGTATTCTTCTTTAATATTTCCTGTTGGTTCCCATACCCCTGTTGAGTTTGTTTAAAGTCCTCCCAACAGCACAAGGAAAATGCCCCACAAGGAACTCAGTCCCATCTCTGTTCTGGTGCAACCCATCCAGCTTCTACAGGTACCATCTCCCCCAGAGCTAGTCCCAGTGTCTCAGGAACCCAGAGCCCTCTTTCCTGCACCATCTTTCCAGCCACACATTCAGCTGCCCTGTCCTCCTATTTCTATATTCACTTGCACAGAATAATCTGGGGATTTCAGCATTTTGAGGTCCTTTTTAATCATTTTCTACCTACCTATCTAGGAATGGTGATATAGTTGCAAGTCAGTTTGCTACCTGACTTGGAGGGAAACTTTGAGGTGATGGTGTTCCCATGCACCTGTGTGTCCTTCTAAGTGGTGGAGCATGTTGGTTTAGGAGGTATGGTCGAAGAAGCTTTGACAGTTGTCATGGTACACCTTGTAGTGACATACACTGCAGCCACGATATACCAATGGTGGAGGGATGGGATGCTAAACAGCAACCTCTTTTGTGGCACTGTGTTCGGGAATGGGAAGTTTTCCAGTCCAGGCACCTTTTAGCATCAAACACTCTGGGGTCAGTTTTAGAGAAGCCAGATGCAAAGCAAAGTTCCCTGGTGCAGAGGTAGCACTCTCCCCCAAAATCAGTGGGTTTTGTATTCAAATCATGCTTCAAAGACTTGTGCATGTGATATGGGTCTCATATCACAGTGAAGGCCAGTCTGATCCATAACTTATAAAATATGAATTGTAACCAGCACAGTTTTGACTGATCTACAGTCCACCTTGGTTCCATAACCTTTAATACCCGTACCAAATAAAAATCTATAAATCTCAGTCTTGAACCTTTCAATTGGCTCAGAACCCACAGCATCTTAGGAGAAGAATTTCAGATTTACACTATTTTTGTGCAAAGCTGTGTCCTGAATGGCTGTAATTTGGATTGTGCCCATTCCCCACCAGAGGAAACATCTTCGATAAATTTTCACTATTGAATCACTATAAAACATCTTCAGAATGGAAAAGCTTTCATGATTGCATGTTCTTAAACATGCTGCTGGAGAATTTGGATAGGTTTGGAAAATGGGTGCATGTAGTTTCATATCAATGTTTCCTGCAAGCTGCACATGCGCAGCCATGCAACAATGCAAGGGTGCCACACCAGCCTCTCACAAATTGTTCCCTTTGAATTCACACACATACGTGGTCATACAAAAACATTTAAATGAACCACATATTCAAATGAACAGGCCAGGCAAACCATAAAAACATTAGAGGAGATATTGGCAGGTATATCTTCCCCACTAGCCTCAGCCGATTCTCAATTCACTACATCCCCATTACCCATCTACCAATTTTCGTCGATTAGGACTCAACTCTAGTCAAGCGGGCTGCTTTGTCCAGGGTGATGTCAAGCTTCTCGAGTGTTGATGGAGCTGCACTCATCCAGGCAAGGGGAGAGTATTGCATCACTCTCCTGGCTTGTGCCTTGGTGATGATGGAGAGGCTTGGGGGAATTCGGAGGTGAGTCACTTGCCACTGGATTCCTAGCTTCTTTATGCCCCTTTGCTCCCCTCACACAACACAACATTATATTTCCAGAAAGCACGTGGAAAGCACTTCCAGGTGAGGCGGGCAGAAAATGAGTGGCAGAATTGTCCTAGTTTTCACTTGTGAAACTCTGGTCACCCTATTTATGCTGTTGAATCCATGTTCATTTCCGTGTGGGAGGTTAAGTGAGGCTGGAGTTCGAAAATGGCGGTTTCCATGTCAAATCAGTGTTGCACTTTTATTAACATCATAACTCTTCTGTTCTGCATTCTATAGCAGTCAGTGGGTGTATGCACAAACTACTGTACCAAGATGGTGTCCAGCACACTTCCCATCAGAACCGTTCACACACCGAGGACCTGATTTACAACTTTTTAGGCCAATTGGCATCTAAAAATGGGTATTACAAAACCCAGTTTCTCTCTTTAAGTGTCTAATGTGCATGAATACGAGTTGCATGACTTGAAACTCAAATTTCTATGCTTAAAGAAATATATGGTGTGAGTTCTGTACTTTCCTCAGATTGAAGGAAACTAATGTGATCAGAAGGAAATTTCACACCAAGAACCTGATTATCCTCCAATAGGGAATTACCACTCTGCCTGCAAAGACAGGCAGATTTCACAAGCCTGGGAAATCATCCAGTACTTTTGTCAAATCATTTCATTCGGGGCATCATCTTACAAGGGAAAGGTAGACGGAAAAAGAGCGAGAAAGAAAGGCAGACATTTATAAGGCATTCTTTGGGCACGATCTTACCACCCGTTCAAGCCACGTTCCTGCTGCAGTGAAGACAGAGACTTTGGCGACAAGCCAAATCTCCGTTCACTGCAATGGAATGGGAAAATCCTGCTGGGCATTAACGGTCGGAAAATTCCAGCCTTCACATCCACCGGGAGTCTCAAAGCAATTTACAACCAGTGAAGAATCCTTTTTGTAATGTAGTCGCTGTTTGTAATGTAGGAAATAAATGCATTCAGCAAACTCCCACAAACAGCAATGTGATCATGGCTGGATTATCTATTTTGTGCTGTTGCAGGATACTGGGGCTAACTCCTCTGCTCTTCTGCGAAATAGGTGCCATGGGTCAGGAACACTGGTTGGAGCTGGGGTCAAATCAGCCATTTAGCAGGGCTCAATGTCAGGAACTTCACTTCATAAGCTTCACCATAATAAGGTTCACTGTAATAACCCTGTTTGCTTAGATCCCACTGCTTTAGAATATCAGCATCAGGGCTTTTACAATTTAGTATTCATATGACATTCCTCAATCTCCAATCCTAATGGAGGCATTAGGTTGGTTAAGATAAATAGGTTGAACACTTACGTTAAATAGTGACTAAGTACACTATGAACACATTAACCATCTGGCCATATCATTAAGAGATATTTCCAGCCTGAGCATTTTAATTGCTTTGCAATTTTGCTTTGCAACAAATCCTTGATTGTACCTTCCTCTTCATAGCTTGTTAACATAATGCTGGTCGTTCCATCTATGCAATCTACACCATTCTTTTAAAATAGAGCTCCGACAAGATAATGTTAAAAGCTTCGGAAAGCCTTTGTTTAGAATATCTCATCAAAGAACTAATTGATGAACAAGACTTGATTGCATGAATAATTGAGTTGATTCGGGTTCATCTACTAGCAAGAAAGGCTCACATATAATTGAGGGCTTTTCATGACCTCAGAATGCCCCAAAACAATTTTGCGGTGATTGTCCTTTTAAGGATCATCTACAGAGTAAGGGTCACATGACTCAGGGAACCAATCAGGGAGCAAGATGGGAGATCACCCTGGTAAGCGCTCAGAGTCATTTCAGGAGCTGATAGCAGCCATGTGGTTGCAAGCCTCTGTATAGTATTAACCTATAAATAAATGAGATGTGTTTTTCCCTAAACTTTTGAATGAGCATCTTTACAAATTTCCAACCATTGAAGTACTTTTTGGAACTGTAGTCACTGAGGCAGGAAATGTGGTAGCAAATTAGAACACAGCAATTTGTCAAAAACCGCAATGGAGTGTAGGACTAGATAGTCTGTTCGAATGATGTTGAATGAGGGAGAAATCTAGGCGGAGACACAAGGGAAGAATCCAATATTCCTCTTCAAATAGTGCCATGGGACCTTTTACAGCTTCCCTATGTATTCCCTCTTGGCCATGTTTAATTGTTTAAAGCCCCTGAAATAAATCTGAAGAGTTAACTCTGGGCCTCCGCCTAACTCAATTGTGCTAACAATTCAGTCTTTCCAGAGAGGTAAGATTCACTGGACAGTGGCAAATAGTCGTGGGGGTAAAAATGCTCTCAAAGCTAGGAATCTGCTTCAAATGTAATGTCTGAATACTGAAGTGTAGGAGACCAGTGAGTGAGAAAGCTGCTCATTAATACAAGCCAAATGAGCTGAAATAAAATTGGAAAATGTTGGAGACACTCAGCAGCTCTGGAAGTAGTTTGTGAGAGGCTTCAAGCAAGTACAGGGTCAGGGATTGAGGGATGGGAGGAAGGCACAAATAGGGAAGTGATTAGGATGGAAAACAGGAGAGATTCAATGACAAGTGAGATAATGAGCTGAATTTCACTGTGAGATTTGGGACCCTGATGTTGGAGTGAAAAAGAGACCCTGAGTCCGCTCTTGGTGACAGCAGGACTGACTGGCTCTGCGGCTTTGCCACAATCAGCCTCCTAATTAGCCACCTTAGGGCCTGCTGCCCAAATAATGATGCAAGGTGGGCGCCTCCAAGCAGAGTGAAATTGACAGCAGAATCAGCAATTCAGACAGAGAAAGAAACTGAGATTACATGCCAGAACAAGATTGCTGAGATGGTCACACTAATAGAACAGCACAAGAACCAATATGATAAAATGGTCAATGAAAAACATGCCGAATTTAAATGACGGACAGAGAATAAACTTCATCGCACTACCCAAATAGCAGGAAGAGTACCAGGACCATTTCCTTCACATGACAGACCAAGATTGTGAAAGAACTGTCAAGACTATATTTGGAACTGTACATAGTTGAAGCTTACCAATAAAAGTATTTATGTTGAAACACACAAGGCTTGAGATCCTATCAATGAGCCATCACCATTGCAACAGTGAAAAAACCTATATTAAGCGCATAATATGACATGGTCCCATAATATGAAACTTCAGTAGTGGACCAAGTTAGATGCCCAGAATTACTGTCTCGAAGGACAGACCCCTGTCATATCAAATAGACAAAAAGGGAGGATTGTTTGTAAACACATGGATCACTTGAGGAATAGAGAGATGCTCTATTCCTGAATAGAGCAGTCAGTGTTGCTGTCAAAAAGTATTTTTGAACCTGTAAGCACCGAAGTACTGATCGACCTGTTATAGACAGAACTATGGAACCATGTACCTATGGACGCAAGTAGTAATGGACTGTCTGTACCAGAAGAGGTACCTGTTATTGCAGTTCCTGTTAATATCGATCCTGTGGAAGCATCTCAGACTACAGAAAAACCCTCAAAGATTCAATTTCTACTTATCCAACTTGTGTGTTTAATGTTTAGTTGGAGTTCAGGATTGAGCAACTTATTTATTGAATCATATAAAGGAGTTAAAGGGGGAGGGATGTGGTGATTGTGGTCACTGTACCTTTAAGGGCAACACAGCAAAAGAAGGTCACCTGGCTTGAAGGACCAATTGGGATGGGAGTGGGTAATTACCCCAAGGGGTGGAGCTCTCACTTATGCCAAAGACATGTAGAAGTCATGTAATAGACATGTAGAGACTGGGGCAGCTGGGGAGCAGACGGCCTCTGAACAGTCTTTCCTGATTAATAAATACCTTTTGTGTCCCTGACAAAGTCTGTGAGAGCGCATCATTACAGGGTCCATTACAGGTATGGAGGGGAGATCCTATGAGGAGAGGCTGAGGGATTTGGGATTGTTTTCGCTGGAAAGGCGGCGGCTAAGAGGGGATCTTATTGAAACATATAAGATGATTAGAGGTTTAGATAGGGTGGATAGTGATAGCCTTTTTCCTCTGATGGAGAAATCCAGCACGAGGGGGCATGGCTTTAAATTGAGGGGGGGTAGTTATAGAACCGATGTCAGGGGTAGGTTCTTTACCCAGAGGGTGGTGAGGGATTGGAATGCCCTGCCAGCATCAGTAGTAAATGCGCCTAGTTTGGGGGCGTTTAAGAGATCCGTAGATAGGTTCATGGACGAAAAGAAATTGGTTTAGGTTGGAGGGTCACAGTTTTTTTTTTTAACTGGTCGGTGCAACATCGTGGGCCGAAGGGCCTGTTCTGCGCTGTAATGTTCTATGTTCTATGTTCTATGTTCATTGAGGGTATGCTGGGTGTTATGTATGTTGGGGCATAGCCCCCTTTAAGGGAACGGGTCACCTGACCCTGGGTTTGAGGTGATTTGTCCAGAGACCACCCTGAGAAGGCAGGTATGGTTTGGAGTGTGGAGCAAGTAAGACCTGCAATAAATACCTGTGTTCCCTGGTGCCTGTCTGTGGAGTGAGGTCTTGAAGATATTCCTGAGTAGTAAAGAATTTAACACTGGGCAAGCAACTGAGCTCATTAAAGATACAATTAAAAGGCTTCTTTTAACCTGGGATGCTAATTCTTTTCCAACAGCACACACGTTCCACACTGTGTCTGCACTACTCCAGAGCCACTGAGGGGAGTGTGCAATGGGAAGAGCTTCTTCAGTCGCATTGAGAAGTTAGATAGGATGTAATCAGTCACACTGGAGAGTTCCAGCTTGGTGAATTAAAAGACTGCTGTAGAAAGCAGTTCTTTCAGAGTGCGCTATCACTGATTGATCGGTGACTGCCAACCTCATAGAAGGGAATTAACCTGTCTAGCACTTCACTCACCTTCAGCTGAGCATTCCTGTTGCTTTCCTTCAACACAGCACAGGAGCAGCTCTTATAACACCACTTTGCATCTCTGATAAGGGATAAGAGTAGGGTCCACACCACTGCCAGCAGCATCAGCAAAGGCAACACGAGCACTCCAAATGTGAGGCAGATCAGTAGAAAGTGAGCATCTTGGACAGGATTTCCTAAGACCACTGCAAGACCAGAGATATCCATCCTGCTAAACTGGTACACAGTTGCCGGAATTTTACCACCTCGTCGCCCAAGGTTCATAAGATCCCGCCCGAGGCCAACAGAGAATGCCGTTCCGGGGTGGACGTGCCGGTAAAATTCCGGCAACTATGTCTCCTCATGATGATGGCAAATATGTCACATGACATTCAATCTACTTATTCATGAGTTTAACAGAAATATAGATAAAATGAGCCACTATCAAAGCTGTGCATTATTCCCCTGTCCAGTTACTTGGCACCTTCTTTAAATTGTATGTGCGAATCCAGTTTTACAAGATCACAATTCTAACATATATTAAAGAAATACTGGTGCACTGACCCCATCTAATGGACACTTCTTGCAGTGCAGTACAACTGTGCTACAAGGCGATGTGATTTCAAATGTTACTTGTGCCTGAAGAAAAAGCATTTCACAAAGTAACCCAATGAGTTTACACCAACGATGATTCAAATCTTTCCCCAAAACATTTTACTTAGAACCTTGACAGACAAACCCTCTCCCATCACAGATCTCCGAGGTATTCGAGCCAGACATGACTCTAGCACAAAATCCTGGAGCAGCTTTATGTGGGAGTGGATATTTCAGTTCCAATTCCCTTCCCACACTTTGTGGCACATTAAGGCAGATTTTTGTTTGTTTCCACAGCCCCTAGCCATTAATCTGTCACCAGGGGCTTACAACTTGGGGGCACACTGCCACATCAAACGCGTCTGACTAGAAGTCTCTCCCACTCTTACCACCAGCCAGTGGTGTGTTTGGAAGGATTTGCAGATTGACACTTAACTTGTTTGACCACCTTACCAAGTCATCACCCTTTGACCATCAAGTCCTGGGGTGGGACTCGAACCCAGAACTTCTAGCTCAGGGGCAGGGACATTACCCATTGCACCACAAGACCTCCAGATATTTCAGTGGTTCCAACATATATAGCCCCAGTTTGCTAAAACAAAAATAAGACAGTGACCATTCCCTTGGACCTTTAACAGAGGGGGATGGAAATGACCATGGGATGGAACTCTGGTCTGTGTCTCTGCAGGAACTCTTAAACCTGGACAAAGGTTATGGATGACATGATTTTCTGCAGCTTGAAGCTCAAGAGATCCAGGATAGTCCTACAAAAAGATTGGTTCCAGAAGAAATTGAAGCCTGCAGAACCTGTGTACCTGATAAAAGCAAGCGCCATGTTTTGTACATCGTGTTGTAGCATTTAAAATTAAACCAGCAATGCTCCTAAAAATACCCTTCCTATAAAACAGGAAGTTTTAACAGTTGCTTGTGTAAATGTCAGACAGCCTGACTTGCCTGAAGAGCACCTGTTTGGTTGCTATAGTCATGGCCCCTAAAGGAGGTTATGAGAAATCTGAAACCAAAGAGACTGAACAGCTTAATAATCGTAGTACATTCGTCAGGTCAAGTAGATGTCCTGCAAGATTCAATAATTGGAACTCAACCGTGGCTTAGCTGCTAATACTCTTGTCACTGAATCTAAAGATTGCAGCTTTAATTCCCCCTCCTGAAAGTGGAGTATTGTAATGACTCAGGAAGCCTGACTGGAAAGGAACACAGTTTATTATAGAATGCAAAGTAAAGCCACCACCGTGGTGTACACACACTCGGCCCTGCCTGGGACTGCAGTTCAGCGGGCCCAGTCATGGGCCTGTTTTATAACAGGCTCAGGTAATGAGTTCCAGTTGACAGGCCACTGCCTGTTACCAGGGGAACTTGTACTCAGTGAGCCCCATAGGGAGATCAATCAGTGATTCCCCATGGACCTCATAGGGGTTATCACAAGTATAAAAATCTAAACTGATGCTCCAGAGCAGTACGGAGGTGCCGTCAAAGATGCTGCCTTTTCATTGAGACACTAAGCAATGGCTCCATCTGCCCTCTCAGGTGAATACCAATCATTCAAAGACTAGCAAGAGAATTCTTCACGCCACTTTGGCCAATATTTAGCCTTCAACCAACATCACTAAAACAGATTATTTGCTCGTTATCAGATTGGCATTCTTGAAAACTTTCTGTAAATCAATTGGCTGCCACATTTCTTATATTACAACAATAACTACATTTCAAAGAAATTGATTGGTTACAAAGCATTTTGGAGCATTCTAAGCCTGTGAAGGTTGTATAAATGCAAGTCTTTCCTTCAATAGCCAGACTCCGACAACGTGTGGAGTGTATGGAATGAAGTAAGAATGACTTTTTCAAAAACATAACAAAAATTATTAGCATAAATTTTACCAATTGAAATACTTACCATGACAAGGTATAATTCTTAATATCTAGCTATCTATATAATTCCAATACAAGCAATATCCCCACAGACATAAATCCCCTTTCAGAATAAGATAGCACAAGAAAAAATCAGGTCACACGGATGCCAGATTTCCAGCCCTTTAACCCCTCTGGACAGATACAGAAATAGAACTGTCTTCTGACTCCCATACAGCAGCCTCCAGAGAAAAGACTTATCTCCTGGCAGATCTCAGTCTCCAAATCCAGAGAGTGATAGAGACGCAGAGAGAGCTACCTCTCTTTAAAGATCCCAAGTAGCAACGGACTTGATTTCTGTGTGTAAGTCTAATCCCGGCCAGTCACACGATTTCTCCTGTCAATGAACCTAATCAAGCCCTACTCTGCAAAACCCCAGGGGAAAACGCTAACACAACAGAACAGCACTAGCCCAGATTAAAACAAACATTTTAGCAATTAAGATCAATTATGCTGCTGCAGTATCAATAGGGACTGCCAATTACGGACAAAGTGGCACCAGTTAATAGAACTGACCACTAAAACAAATCCTGCACAAGAATCATGACATAAATGCATTTCTTAAAGGCACGATATCGCCACATGCCAGACCAGCAATTGTTGGTGTGAATCCTTTAGCCACAGTTTTGTAGCTTCATGGGTGGCCAAATGCCACTGAAGGGCTTCTCTGTGGGCAATTAGGCACCATTAAAGAAGGCCACTCTCCCTCACGGTACTGCTCAGAGGCTGTTCCATGTACCTGGCAGTCTCCGCATGTAGCAGGGACTGTCTCAGTGCTAATAAAAGACTGGGAAAGACATCAAATGGTTGTCAGTGGGTCAGCTAATTACCTTGCGACTCTGGTCAGGGGCTTGCCAAGCACCTACCATTCCTCCTCTCAAAATATCTCATGGCTGCAGCAAGATGTCCAGTTTTCCTCCTGACACCTTCTGCCTCCATTTTACCATTCCTCTCGCCTCCCAGCCCATCTCTGGAAGCAAAGTCCCAGCCAAATCTTTGGAAATGCCACAAATAATGATGTTGAATCAAGGTCATGAAATAGACGAAAACAGGCAGACAGTTTAAGTGATAACAAAGGAGCCAAAGAGCCCCAATGGAGAGGCAATGCTAGGCTCAAACAGAGAACCAGAGCTGCTCAGAGACTGAACAGCCCACAATGCAAAACAATCATCCTCTACAATGGAAGCAATTTAAAAACTCATCCATGATGTGTTTCCAAAATTACCTGATAGCATCAGTTTCTAAAGTCAGGAGGCTACATAATGCTCTGACTCCATTTTCTTCCTCTGCACTTGTCAGGAATAAATTCTATTGTGTGGATAACTTTCTGAATGCATCTTGCCAGCTTTGAATGTTAACAACACACATCAAAAACCAAGTGCAGACAACCACGCAAAGCATATGTCCAATCAATGGGCAAGGCTCCCACTGGAAGGGACAAGGTTGGAAAATCATTCCTCACTGCTTTTTAACGTCGATTGTAATCCTCCTGCACTTTTAAATTATGTATTACTGCAAAAGTCACCACCGGAACAATGAGGAAGATTCTCCAATCAGCATGATTGAACCACTGAAATTCCAATGCACAGTGTCAAGGGCACTTGCATAAAATATCCAAGTGTTTCATTATAATATGGAAATATAGCCACATTTGGCATGGGATCATGCTGTGCATTTGGCTGGCCTGTCGGAAAAAACAAACTAAAACAAAGAGCAGCTTTCCAAAGATCATTTCATTTTCATTTATTTTGATGACTGTTACTTCCCCCCTTTCTAAGGATGGGAAAATAATGGCTATCTAGCCAATGGTGACCGCATCATAAGAATGAATAGAGAGTGACTGAGAAAGGCTCTGACAGTAGCTCTGCCATTGATTGCAAGCATTCTTGCAGCCAAACTGTAATAGTTAAGGTTGCTGCAATGCTCTGGCTTCTAGCTCCTTCACGGCCAGCAAAGAAATCTCTGTTGGATCAGAAAATAAACAGATGGCAGATGCATTTGCTGACAATTTCATTTACTTTCCCAATGGACAAACAGCAACGTGGCAAGTGTGCCCAATTTCTCTGCACTGTTTCCATTTCGAAAGAAAATGAGTTAACAGTGGCAGTCGTGTCCCCCAAAGAAGTAACTGGCTTCTGCTGCTCCTTCATCATCACCAGTCACTCCTACTCACCCAGCTGTGGCCATCCTTGAGTGCATCCATTGGGATAAGTGTAGCTGTGCTTCTGCATGCAAATGTAGGTGGGAACAATGCAGGGTATTGCCTAGTTCTGGGACAATGCCAATATTCTCAGGCTGCTTTATCAGCCTCAAAGGCAATTAGAGATCAGCAATAAATGGTGATATTATCAATGATGCACATATCCCAAGAACAAATTAAAAGCAGACCAATAAAAACAAATGTTAGAATGTTAGCAGCAAGACATATCCTCAATCAGAGCTGACCTCATTGTAATTACATGTTAATAAGTCAAAAGTGGATAAGATGCGAGTTTTGGGTGATACCCTCAGCTTAGGAGAAGCTTCTTGCTGCATTATTCCCTAATCTTTTGATACACTGGAAAGTAAGAATTTCCAGAATGGCCTCACCCACAGGGAGTCAAAGTCTTGTCACGTCTGCACCCTTCTCCAGCTCAGTGTATGTATGTACAGGTATTGTGTTGAAATATTCTAAGTTGAAGAAGTGAATTAGGGACATACATGTGACAAGCCTGCAGCACAACCCATGTGCCTTAGACCACCATGCATGGTGCAGCTATATTTTGCTATAATGAAGAACTGAGTTATGTTGCCAAAAGATGTCCGTGTGCCAAAGGTTTTTGTTGCAGATGCGCCTCGAGTTTCTTTTTTTCTGGAAATATGGGTAAGCAATGACAGAATTGCAAGGTTGTTAATGGCTTGGAGTAGGCCATCAGTAAATATTAGGTCAGGGATAGGTGAGATTTTTCAGCATGTATTCTTCATCTTCCTACCTGGTATAAAGGGTGCCTTGTGTAGCCACACCTTGTTTTTTTATAGATTAGAATCATAGAATATTATAGCGCAGAAGGAGGCTATTTGGCCCTTTGTGTCTGTGCTGAATCTTTGAAAGAGCAGTCATACTTCCCAAATTCCTGATTTTTGTCTGTTTCTCTTTTAGTTCTTTAGCCCCAATTACCTGTCCAATTCTGTTTTAGAATTATTAAGCGAATTAACATCGACCACATTTTCAGCTCATGCATTCCAGATCACAACCCTCTGAGTGTTAAAAACTCTTCTTTTCTCCCTCTAGATACATTATCAATGATTCTTGACCCCTAGTTATTGACTGATTCATGAGAGGCAATTTTTCCTATTTACTCTGTCAAAATCTCTAACAAAATGCTTCATTAGGTCATCTTTTAACCTTTTCTATTCCAAGGACAGCAATCCTAACTTTTCCAATCTCTTCTCATAACTGAAATTCTTTAACCCAGATAATATGGGAGATGGTGGTGTAGTGGTAATGTCACAGGCTACTGCTCTGGGACTTGGGTTTGAATCCCACCATGGCAGCTGTAATAAATGGGGAATATAAAAACTAGTCTCATGAAACCATTATCGATGGTTGTAAAAACCATCTGGTTCACTAATGTCCTTCAGGGAAAGAAATCTGCCATTCTTACCTGGTCTGGCCGACACGTGACTCCAGACTCCCAGGGTCCACTCATAGCCACTCAATTCAAGGGCAATTAGGGATAGGCAACAAATGTTGGCCTTTATATAAAGGCAAAATACTGCGGATGCGGGAATCTGAAACAAAAACAGAAAAATGCTGGAAAATCTCAGCAGGTCTCAGAGCATCTGTGGCCTTTGTTGGCCTTTCCTTTGGCCCATGAAAAAATAACAATCTTTCCTGAATTGTGGTGCCCAGGGTTACCCCCAATACCTCCCTAACCAGTGATTTATAATGTCCTTGCGTTTATATTTGATTCCACATTAATAAACCCAAGTGACCCATACTTTAATAACTATGTTTTTAACTCATCCTGCTATCTTTAAGGAATATGTGCACCAAGGTGTCTCTCCTCATCTAAACTTTTCAATATGTGCCATTTACAGTAAACTATCCGTCCATATTAGTCCTTCCAATATGCATCATTTCACACATTGAACTCCATCTGACATGCTTCTGCTCTATTTCACCATTCTGTCAATGTAATCTCGAAACCTGTAACAGTCCTTATCATGATTTACTACTTTGCTTTTGTATCATCTGAAAAATTTATAACGCTGCTTCCTATACACAAGACAAAGTCATTTATAAAAATTGTGAAGAGCAACGAACCCAAAACTGATGCTCGGAGAGCATGGCTGCAAACTGTCTCCCAGTCTGAAAAACATCCATCCACCAGCAACTTTTGATCCCTGTCACTGAGTCAATTTTACCAGCACTTTTCCTTGTATGGGCTTCCTTCATAAGCCTTCTGTGTGGCACTGTATTAAATGCATTCCAAAAATCCATGCAAACACCATTTAATGCATTTTTCTCCATTACCTCATCAAAGAATTAAATCAAGTAGTCAGACATGTTTTGCCTTTAACAAATGCATGTTGGTTCTTGTTGATTTGCCCTGCTGTGCTAAGACAGTGGCTGGAATTCTCTGACCTCACCCATGACTGAGATTCTCCAGTCCTGCTGCAGTGAACGGAGTTTTGGCTGAGTGACAAATTTTCCGTTATTGCTGGCAACAATAGCAGGGTGAACGAGATTGGGGAATCCCACCCAGTATCTTAAATAGAAACTCTACATTGAGATGCATTGAAAACATTGCCATTGCTGTACACATATACGTGCACACGCACTCACGCACACTCACATGATAAGCTTGCAATAGAGGGCCTGCACAATACAATATAAATACATTTTTAATAGCATGATAGGCCTCGAATACTGCCAAACATTGAAAAGGAATTTTACAAGTGTGGGGTTTCATTCCTTCAGATTTTGCTTATGGATTGTGATTTTAAAAAGTAAAAAGATTTAATAGTTTCTCTTTGCCATCTTATTGTTTTTTACTTTTCTTTCCTAATTTCTCTGTATTCTCTCTTACCATGCATTCCTCTAGTTGTCTATATATCCAATGTATGCTTCTTTCCGAGTCCTGAATTGTTTCCTTATGTCTTTATTCATACATGGAGTCCGACTGGAGTTTATTTTGTTATTTCCATCTAGCGGAATTTATCTTTCCAGCACTCTGTTGGACAGCATTTTAAATATTTCCCATTGTTGTTCTACATTGTTATTTGCCAGTATTGTTGCCCATTTTATTTTCACAAGTTCTATTCTCAATCCCTTATCACCAGCTTTTCTCCAGCCTAATAATTTGGGTTTCATCATACCTATATCCTTCTTTGTCATCATTTGATAGCATTTTATATTATGCTCGCTATTGCTTAAATGTTCCCCTACTTTTATTCCTCTTACTTGCTTTTTTGCATTCCCAAACACTAAATCCCATATCAATTCTTCCATCGTTGGGCTTTTTTACACATTGGATTAGTATGGAGTCCTGCATACATTGTGGAGCTCCATTCCTTATCCTCATTACCTACCTCTTCTGTTCAATTCATGTTAGGGTAATTGAAATCTCCTTTGATTATTATACTATATTTTACTCAATTCCTTAATTTATCTAATTATTTATTCCTCTCTCTTCTGTTGACTGAACCAATAATGTGATGGATCCTTTATTATTTTTTATGTCTATCCATGGATTCTACTTTTGTCTCTCTGATAGCTTTATCGCTTTTATTTACTATTACGTTACCCCAAGTAAGTACAGCTACACCCCATCTCACCAATTTCCCTCTCTTTTCTAAATATAATTTCTAGTCCTGACTTTTCTGTAGCCATGTTTCAGTAATCCCAATTATGGGTAGAATTTTCCTCAAAAAATTTTTAAATGTCACAAAAGTCTGAAAACCTTCTGGGGCGTGAGGCTGATTACACTGGTTTTACGTCTGATTACGGCTGATTTACATCAAAAACAACTTGGGAGGATCGCAAACAGCCCAGCGCCGGGTGTGATTTACGTTTTTAACCTCCCTTTCAAATTTTCCACCCACTACGCTAATCGACCAGCGCAGCGGGGGGTAAAGATTGCGTCCTTTATCTGATTCCTCCTCAACACACGATTGCCTCCATTTTTCCTGTTTTATTATGGACACTGTGTGAACTGCCGTAGTTTTTCAGTTCATTTTCAATAAGATTTCCCAAATGTTATGATTGACCATCATCTTAGACTCTTTTTTCTATTTATTCTCTTGCCATCAATGCCCTCCCATTTGTTTATTCATTCCTATGCTCTAATGCCCTGTTTTGTCTACATTTTGGCCATTTAAGTTTCTTGTAGATCCCTCCCCCTACTTCCTACCAATTTAAGGCATTAGCCCCTCCCTTTTTACCCTTTCTGCAAGGTATGGGTACCATCCCAGTGCAGGTGAAACCCATCCCGTCGGTACATCCCTTCCAGAACTGATGCCAATATCCCATGAAAAGGAACCCCTCTTTCCCAACACCAGTCCTTTAGCCATGTGCTAATATTTCCTGTTCTGACTGCTCCCATATCAATTTATTGAAGCTTGGGCAATAATCTGCAGATTATTTCTCTCAAGTTTACGCTTTTTAATTTAAAGCCTAACTCCTGATAGTCTTTCAAGGCCGCATCCATATTCTTACCTATGTCACTTATTCCAACATGAGGCACAACAGCTGAAGTTACCGCCCACACCCCCATCCCTTTTTCTAAGTCCCTTTCCAGCCACCATGAGATACTCTTTATCCTGGCACCATAGACAAAACAAACACTTTGGAATTCTGGTTCTTGGATACAGAGTTGCTATCTATCTACTACCCAAGGGCCAATACAGAATATTATTTCCTGTGGACAGATGTACAGAAGTTGATCAAATTTTACCAGCATGCGTGTTGAAGGACAAAAGGCTTTTCAAACTGAAGTAATCTGTTAAAAGCTGCAGGTTTTAATACTGGCACTTCCCACTGGGCACTAGGCAGTGGCAAGAAGTGAGGCTATGATGGAGTGGGGCCTAAGGGTTGGGGCAGGGTGGGACCACGATGGAGGAGCTGAAGGGAGACGGCGGGGGTGAAGCTGTACATTCTGCAACTGGCGATCAGCTGGGGGACAGCTGCGCACTCTGCAACTGGCAATCAGCTGGGCTGAGGGAGGGATATTGACTTGGCCAGGGGGGCAATCGGCTGGGGTGGAGGGTGATATCCAGGGAGGGGTGGGTGGTGCCGATTGGCAGGGGGGGGGGCAGCAATTGGAGGGTGGACAATATCCAGACTGGGGAATGACTGACAGATCTCTCTGTTCATTTGCACTGTTCATGTGAGCAGCCGGCTTTCTGGTGAGTTCACGCTCTGCCCCCTCCCCCTACTGGCAGGAATCAGATAGTGCAAACAAAATGCACAAAGTGCCATAAAATTTCATTTGTGGACTCGCCAAAGAAATGGATCTGAAACTCTCCCATTTTCACACTCCTTCGGCACTTCGAAGTTTTTGGTAAGATCTCCCTTTCTGTCTTTAATTCAGCAAACAACAACCTGTAAGAACTTGTAATTTAAGGAACTCTGATTGCTTAATTATTGAATCATAGGATCATAGAATCCCTTCAGTGCAAAAGGAGGCTATTCGGCCCATTGAACCTGCACCAACAACAATCCCACCAAGACCCTATCCCCACAACCCCAAGTACTTACCCTATTAATCTCCCTAGACACTAAGGGGCAATTTATCATGACCAATCCACCTAACCCGCACATCTTTGGGCTGTGGGAGGAAACCCATGCAGACACAGGGAGAACATGCAACTCTACACAGACAGTCACCCGAGGCCAGAATTGAAGCTGGGTTCTTGACTCTGTGAGGTAGCAGTGCTGACCATTGTACCTGATTCTAAAATGTGCAAAACTGAAAAAGAGATTTGCAGTTGTTGTACCTGCTGATAATGATCTTATAGACATCTGCAGCTTCCATGAGAAATGGGATTCTTGAAGAAAGTTCAAAACAGATGTACAATACCAAGGCACTCTCTAATTAAGGGGAGACAGTGGCACAATGGTAATGTCACTAGACCAGAAATCCAGGTTAATCCTTTGGGGTCAGAGTTCAAATTCTCACCTGGGCAGTTGTTGGAATTTGAATTTACTTAATAAAATCTGCAATCAAAAGATAGTCTCAGCAATGGTAGCCATGAGACTATAATTGATTGTTGCGAAAGCACAAGTGGTTCTCTTTAGGGAAGGAAATCTGCTGTCCTCATCTGGTCTGGCCTACATGTTACTCCAGATCCACAACAATGTGGTTGACTCTAAATTGCCCTCTTAAATGGTTTATTCAGTTCTGGGGCAATTAGGGATGGCCAACAAATGCTGGCTTTGTCACATCCCAAGACAGAATAAAAATAATTTTGCATTTGTTCTAATAATTAGATACTTGTAATAATCTTACTGATGGCAGTCTTACATCACCAATCACCCTTTTACTTACAACGATACTTGAACAGCTTTCAACAGTTACAGAGTGCAGATCAGTCCCAGGTCTATTGACTGCCAGCCTCAGTGAAGCCAACTGGTTTTAAACACCCCACTGCTCCTTTCCTATTGGGTGAGCCTTCACTCACCAAATAGGGGCGTTCATATTCAATGAGGCCCACAGGAGATCTACTGATGATCCTTTGAGGCCAGCATAACACCGTTGGACAATTGTAGCTTAAAGTGGATTTTGATAGGATATTATGAAGTTGTCAACAAAGTATCCTGCGCATTTTAGAATGAAAGATCTTAAATTGCTGCAAAGCGTGAAGAGTACCTTTTCTAGGCAACTTGGCAGGAGAGTATGGTCGGCAGGAGGTTGGCTGCTCGCTGCATGACTGTATGAATCACTCCTTATAATGCATTTGTAACAAATGGGTGTTTTGATAATGAGTGTATTGCTAACAATTGTTCTGGACTATTACTACATTTCTGACAACATAGTAAATACAATAGTGTTAATTTGTGCTTTGTGCATTGTCTCATTATTTCTTGTAATTCTCGTGTCTATACAATCAAGTAACCTGTCAGGGTTAGAAATTATGACATCTGCCTGATCTCTACATCACTTAAGGCACTACTTAAAATCTACCTTTTAGACTAAACATCTGGTCATCTGACATAATATCTCTTTATGGGGCTCAGCGTCCTATTTATCTTTCATAATACTCCTGTGAAATGCCTTGGGAGGTTTTATCACATGAAAGGTGCTACTTGAAGAGAAGTTCCTATTGCTGTCATTATTGTTGCTGGTGACAGTATACAGTGCTCATGTTGTCGCTCTAGCAATCCAGAAGTCTGGACAATGAGTCCATTGAATTCAAATTTAAATCCTTCCATGACAATTTGAGAATTTGGAATGTGATTTTTAAAACTGGTATTAATGCAAGTGACCATGAATATACTGTTGTAAAATTCCATAGTTCCTCTAATATCTTTGAGGAAAGGAAAGTTTCTGTCCTTCAACCTGTCCTGCATGTGACTCCAGTCCCATACCATACCCAAACAACCGTAAAGAGGCCTAGCAACTTCCCTTATGAACAACACAATGGGAGTTCCGACACCACATGGACTGCAGTAGTTCAAGATGGCAGCTCGCCATGGGTAATAAGGATGGGCGATAAGTGATCACCTAGCCACGATGCCCACATCCTGTGAATCCAAAAAAATCCAAGTCACTCCGTTATATCAAACTGAATCTAACTTCTCAAAGCAACTATGGAAGGGCAGTAAATGCCAGTCTCTTGAAAGAACAATGATTTCAATTTCTGGAAAGTCCCATTGAAGACTGCTGACTGAAACATTAACCAAAGTTTTTCTTTGTGTTATAACATTTCCTGTTTTTCTGACAAGGGTGCTCAGACTTGAGATAATGTATTCACGTTATCCCCTTCCCATAACTGCCCCTCCTTAACCTCATAAACACCGCAATTTTGCAATGCTGATGCTCCTACACAGGAAGAAACCTTTACAAAATCAACCACATCTCAGTATTAACTCATCCATCAAAAAAATGCAATTACTTACAGCTTTGTAAACTAATTTCCTTTCTATGAGAAAACCTATTAGGTACAAGTTTAATGAAAAAGCTATTAATCTTTCAGCTATCATCAAGAATAATCAAGGTTCAAAATTTGAGATATAAATCTTCATTGCAACAGATAAAGTATTGCAAACGCCTTCCCAAAATGGTATAGTCAAAAAGCACTCCAACAACATGAGGTGAGTGCTTCACTTCCCATAGGATTTCCAGCAACATTCATGCACAGAGCAGCAATCAACAAAGCCAATAGAAAGCAGAACCATGTAGCCAAGTATAAGTCAGAGAAATTTATGTTTAAACTGTTTAGAGTTATGATTAGACTACATTTTGAATCCAGTTCTGGTCACTGATATGCCAGGGGAAGCATGGGCAACCTTCGAGTGATCAGATAAGATCCCTCGAGCCAGATATTGAATTGCAAGCGGGGGACAGAAATGAGTGCAATTTGGAAATCATGTTCTTAGGGGGTGACACTGGATCCCACCGTCTCACAAAAAAATTTTAAATTGGGGGATGAGATGGGGTGAGAGGGAAATGGCCAGCATAATAAAGGACCTCACACACCCTGGACATTCTCTCTTCCACTTTCTTCCATCAGGAAAAAGATACAAAAGTCTGAGATCACGTACCAACCAACTCAAAAACAGCTTTTTCCCTGCTTCTGTCAGACTTTTGAATGGACCTACCTTGCATTAAGTTGATCCATCTCAACACCCTAGCTATGACTGTAACACTACATTCTGCACTCTCTCGTTTCCTTCTCTATGAATGGTACGCTTTGTCTGTCTAGCGCGCAAGAAACAATACTTTTCACTGTACACTAATACACGTGACAATAATAAATCAAAACAAATCAAAAAGCAGGGTGGCTGGAAGTCACCACGCCCACCAAATAATTAAGCTCACTCATGGAGCCAATGAAAAGGCCTCCCTAGGCCAGTTTCAATCTGCAGGCACAATAGACAGTGACTGGGATACATTAGGCTTAATCTGGCATGCACACAGTGCAGAGGCGTCAGGAGGTAAAGGAGACATTGGGAAACTCATTTAAAAAATCAATGCTCAGCTGTTCAAATTGTGGCAAAAAGTTGCCATCCCTGGTGTTGAGAGGTTTGTGTTTCTCAACAGTGGGAGTTGGTGGTCTTCAAAGGGGTATCAGGTTGTTGACTTCACCTGGGCAGCAGAGGTTAGCAGGGGAAAGCCCTGATGCACAAAACCATTGGCAGTGCCATTGCCCCACTTCACAAACCCGGCACTTCCAGAAATCCATGAAACCATCCCCCCTACACTCATCCTGGATACTCCTCTTCCTCCTTAATCTTCTTCCCAATCCCCATAATCCTTGAAAACACACAGACAGTCGAGCAATACAATCAGTGAAAACAGAAGCAGAGAAAACATTATCCAGTTGACCTGCCTAGTGCAGCTCATCGTGTGGTGCCTTGCACTCATGCTCACTCCTGTGAAATGTTCCCACTATGTTGCATCTGGCTGGATTACCCGTGACTCCTGCCCTGGTCTTGGAGGCGCCTGCGTGGGCTCCTCCACAGGCTGCTGCACCCATCTCATTGTAAGGCAGCTTCTGTCACAGGGCCTTGTGGCAGAGCTGGCTCACACACTCAAATCCTTAGCCATGCATAGCATGGACCCCTCTATTGCCTACCCAAGTCTCCGCAATGCACCAGCGATTTCATCTGCCTCTGGGCATCCAGAAAGAATGTTCTTATTTGTGTTACCTGGGGCCCAGCATCTTTACCCTCCTCCTGTTCACAAGTGAGGTAAAGCTCACCCAGTGATCCCTGCTCGAATCTAGATTTCAGCCTCACCAAGGTGAGTGTTTCTGTACTGGTGGTTGGTGAGGAGATATGCTGTGGCTCTGCGTGAGGAGGCTGATGACATTCGCATTCGCTCCCTCTGCATGACCCAGCTGCAGGCTCTATAGGATAGACAAGAAGAAGAAAGTGATGATGAGAACTCAGACAACTCAGCCAGTGCTTCAGCACAACAAAGCCCATTGGGTCATCAAGCCACAGCACACACTGGACAGGAGCCTCCTCCATGCTTTTCACCTGAGGATACAGCTCTCAAATGACATTGCTTTCTTGGCTTCCAGCTTCACTATCGCCAATGGCCTGCCGCAATAGCAGCATGTGATACCCAGAAGCGCCTACTCCATGGTGATGAGTTGGTGAAGATCCGGCACAGCACTGTGCCTCCTGTCTGAGCCTTTTCCCAGGTATTGCGCTTCTCCTCAGGTTAAGGGGACAACTATGCATGAGTAGGCTGCCTTCCCTCACAGCAGCACTGAGCCGGTGCCTTTGCTCACTCATGCCCGACATGAGAATGACTGGCATCTCAGTGATGCAATTGGACACTTGCTCTGATAATGTTAGGGAGCAGTAAGCACACTCAGTCTGCTGAACCCTTGTATCATAGAATCCTTACAGTGCAGGAAGAGGCCTTTCGGCCGATTGAGCCTTCACCAGCAATAATCCTACCCACACCCTAGGCCCGTAAACCCACATATTTACCCTGACATTAAGGGGCAATTTAGCATGGTCACTCAACCTGACCAGCACATCTTTGGACTGAGGGAGGAAACCAGAGCACCCAGAGGAAACCCACGCAGACACGGGGAGAATGTGCAAACTCCACAGACAGTCACCCACGGCCGGAATTGAACCCAGGCCCCGGGTGCTGTGAGGCAGCAGTGCTAACCACTGTGCCACCGTGCCATAGGTACTGCTGCGTACAGAGTTAGAGACCTTGGTGACACTTGCTGCTCACCTTCCCAGAACTTATGAAATCATTGAAGCCTTTGTGGAATGGACCCACATTCTCCCAGTCATCTTGCAGCTTCTCATCTCCTCTGCCACCTCCAGCCCTGTCCTTGGTTCCCTGGTAGCAGGGGAGATTCCAACCGGAATGGGAACAAAATCTACTATCTCTCAGCCACAGCCTTGGTGCAGACATCCAAGAAGGTGTCAAAAAATCTGTCAGGCCTTGGCAGCACTAGCCCGATCTCATACCTTCTGTTGGATGACCATTTCCACATTAAGTGGCAGGCTTAGTCGTGGCTGCCACCCTCCTTTTCAAAGAGCCCGCAGTACCCGTGTCGCGTCTCCAAGTAGTTTTGGCATCACCGATTGAGCGCCGAACCTGTCCCCAGGCCAATCAAGTCATTTTCATATGAATATAGCCTTGTGACAGTGATGCTGACCCATTATTGAACTGGAGTTCATTTTAGACAGGTCAAAGTGCCAGCTCTAGTGCAGAACACCAATCTACTCACTATGTAGCTGCCAACAGCATGAAACTATGGAATTCCAAACCCTCAACACTTATCACACATTTGAATCAAACAAATGGTTGAAACGAATTGCAAGGAGCAAGTAATGTGGATCATTGCAGCTTTGATGCTAAAGAAGGTAAGACAAGGTTGCGAGGTCATCCATTATGTTACTTGCATGGCAACAAATTGTTGGCCTATCTATTTGTATTTAAGATTGTAGCAAGGATAATGTTAGTCATTGAAAAATACACAGGTAGAATTAGCACTATGTGCAATGAAACAGTTCACATTGAGTGAAAATCCATTCAATATCAAACCGACATGTTACTGCCTGAAATCCTGCTAACAACCCAGGCACCTGGTCCATTCTATATTCTCCTCAGCAGCAGCTAACATCTGTTTCCTCCATAAATATTCCAAAGTAACAGATGATGTTCAGGAGGCGGAAACACTACTATTTTGACATCTTATTCAACAACTGGAAATTTAATTAACCTCCAAATGCTGCATGTTCTTATTCAATTATTACCATCATTATGATTAATAAATATGCTGCTTGGGGTTTGCTTGCATTTAGATTGTCTTTTAAGTCACCATAACACCTCTCGCTACATTAGCGAGGATGATCCATATACAGATGGAGGAAAATTATCCTTGCTTTATGGAAAACAATGCAAGCTGGAGTAATTTGACAACTGCTGTTGAACTGGTGATGGGGCTACTGGGGTGGGGTGGGGGGGGGGGGGGCGGTGGTGTGGAGAAAGGCTGGAGAAAGGACACTTTGAGAATTTCTCGTATGTGCAAACAATTGGCCAAATTCTCTGCCATCATTATAGGTCAGGAAGCAAGCATCTTCCTCAGCTCAAATGACTTTGCAACTGGCCACTAGAAGCTGCAACTTTCAGGGTCTCTGTGTTAATGTGTTCACCATATATCATTCTCAACTCTTCACTTTGAGAGTATTTTCAGATATGTCCACAGGCAATGGAGAAAGGACAGGTTGAAGGATAGGTTTAGCGGAAATATTTTTTATCCAGATGGTGATCAACAGCTGCAATTGCTAACCAGAATAGTAACTTCAGCAGGCAATAGGGAAGGCAAATGGAATGCTTACCTTCATTTCAAAGGGAATTGAGTATAGAAACAGAGAAATCTTGCTAAAATATACAAGGCACTAGTTAAACCACACCAGCAATACTGTGAACAGCTTTATCTAAGGAAAGATATACTGGCATTAGAGGCTGTCCAGAGAAGGTTCACTGGGTTGATCCTGGGTATGGAGGGATTTTCTAATGAGCAGAGGTTGAGTAGGTTGGGCCTGTACTCATTGGAGTTTAGAAGAATGAGAGACCTTATTGAGACATATAGGATTCTCAGGGTTCTTGATAGGGTAGATGCTGAGAGATGTTTCCTCTTGTGGGTGTGTCTCAGACCAGAGGGCATAACCTCAGAGTTGAGGCTGCCAATTTAAGACAGAGATGAGCTGGAGTTTCTTCTCTCAGAGTGTCGTGAATCTGTGGAATTCTTTACCGCCAAGGGCTGTAGAGGTTGGGCCATTAGGTATGTTCAAGGCTGAGATTAGAATTACAGGGAATGTGTAGACAGTCTCATGGCAGTGGGTACCATCCCTGCCTCTGCGTCAGATTTTTAATCAGTAAGGCATCAAGCGATATGGGGGTAAGGTGGGAAAGTGGAGTTGAGGGTTATCATATCCTTTCAGTCATGATCCCCTTTGAATGGCAGAGCAGACATGATGGGCCAAATGGCCTACTTCTGCTCTTACGTCTTATGGTCTTATGGATAGATGGTTGAAGCCAAGAAATTCTAAGGTGATGGGGGATGGAAGCATACTGAGTAGGTTGAAGTGTCTTCTTATGGTCTTCTCTACTCTTCTAAATCTGAACTCTCACCAAATGAAGAACTTCAAATCTAATAAACAGCAGCTCACTGTGGCTGTTGTGAAACAAGATATCTTTTTACAGCATACTTTAATGTTAGCTACATTCATAAAGTAATTTAAGAATCAAGATCTTCCATATCTATAAAATGGGAAAATTGTATTTGAATGCTTATGTTGTCTAAAATCCCTCTCTCCACAAGGTGAACCCGAATATTTAGCCAAATATCTCCATCAAGATATCCTTGATATGAAACATAGAAACATAGAAACCCTACAGTGCAGAAAGAGGCCATTTGGCCCATCGAGTCTGCACCGACCACAATCCCACCCAGGCCCTACCCCCATATCTCTACATATTTACCCGCTAATCCCTCCAACCTATGCATCTCAGGACTCTAAGGGGCAATTTTTAGCATGGCCAATCAACCTAACCCACACATCTTTGGACTGTGGGAGGAAACTGGAGCACCCGGAGGAAACCCACGCAGACACGAGGAGAATGTGCAAACTCCACACAGACAGTGACCCAAGCCGGAAATCGAACCCAGGTCCCTGGAATTCTTAATAATTTCTGTTGGAGGGAATGAATGAACTGAGTCTTCCGAGACTGTGTAGAACGTCAACAAAAATGGCTTTATTCAACATGCATGAGGGAGTGCAGAACTCAGAGCTGTAATTCCAGCTTGCTTCTGAGCTACTCTGCTAATCATCAGTTCTTACCTTTCTTATACCCTTTTCTTTCCACTACAAAGCTTTACATTTATATTAGGTCATCATGTTGTTACTTTGAATTGGTCACAGTTCTTATTTGATCACATTATACAGATCCATTGTCCTGTGTGCTTTAGCTTTAATCATTTTCTGGACACCTCCTGTCTACCTGTTTACAATATCAAAGCATTGTGCTTGTCAAACCAATTTTGATGGTGTGTTAATTGTCCCCATCTCCCTGATACTTGATCAGTGTCCCAACGGCACAATGGCTCCTCTAGATATTGTGGAGCCTTGATAAGTGATATCAATTCTCTTATTGTTGCTGTAACTTAGGAAAGATCTCACCTGGGGTGTGGCTGTTTAGTGCCGTCTGAGATGTTGTTATTTGTAATTTGTCATGTGTCTGCCTGCATTGAGTGTAGATACTACAATGCTGTCTGTTTAATCCTTTCCATGCATTCCTCTCCTGCTGTAGCCCACACTCCCTGCATTTGCCCTACTACAATATCCAAATAGATTATATTACAACCAAAATATTCTTTGTCCTTTAATCTCATCGTTTATTAATCTCAATGAATCCCTCACCAGCCTACAAAAAGGCCATTCATTAAATTTTGCTTTTTTAACATCAATAAACTGCTTTCATAAAGGGCCTTGCCAGTGACGCTCATATCCCATGGACAAATGAAAAGAATAGTACTTTTGTCACAGGAAGAATATGTAGAAAATAAAGGCGGGCATGTTAAATCAGGGATTTTAAACTCCACTTTTCAGTAATCAAAGCAAAGAAACACCATCTGTTTGAACTGTTAAAGCTGCCCGTCTAATCTAGTCCCAGAGGCCACCCAAGAAATACTGCTTGAGATGTTTCTTGCGCATTACAATTACTTCTCAGTACTACTGAGTGCAGAATCCCTCGATGCAAACACAGTGGTAAGGAGCGCAAAGACCATAACAAAGAACAACTACCTTAGAAGGCTGTCTCAGAGAGGAAACTCAGGCAGGTTGCATTCAATGCGAAGACATGAATATTTTGATTAAATCAGCATCAAATAAAAAGGCATCCAGAAAGATTGCAATCACACGCGCAAGGATATGAAGCACTGTACTATGTTCTAAACATCTTAGCTTGTTCCAGGAATAACCACCGTCACTTTGAAGAATGCTGTTTGCTGCTGCAGTGATTCAGTTAGTTTTGTATTATTAATGGCTTCCTTCACTTTTAACTGTCATAGCTATGTAACATATACACATATACACACAGGCTTTGTAAATATAATGCAAGCATCCAGGTTTCTGACTACAAAGAATTCAGTAACTGAAAAATCAGATTTATTATGGTATGGCACATCAATGTACAGTGCAGAGGGGTGAGGGGAGAAGGTGGCAGTTGGATCTATTACTCAGCAGAGTAACCAAACTCAGCTGCATTTCTCAGGCACCATGCAGAGGGCAGAAAGAAAGGAGCTGGACTCAGCTCGCTGAACATCCTGGCGGTGCTAATCATTGTAAGCTTCACAGACAGCTTCAGTCCATGTAGTGCAAACATCCACATGAAGGATTCCTTCCTCCAACAAATCTCACTAAGTTATTTCTGTGATCATGCGTATAAACATTTTTCTCAATCTCAATGTTTGTTCAATCTTTATTTTCCTTTCATCTTCCCCTCGTAACTTGGCCCATAACTTGTGACACAGGGTGCAATTATACAGACATTTGTGAGTTGATCAGTTTTATCAGTTTGTATTAATGTATTAAATGGCGGCATGGTGGCACAATGGTTAGCACTGCTCCATCGCAGCACCAGGGACCTGGTTCAATTCTGGTCTCGGGTGACTGTATGTGTGGAGTTTGCATGTTCTCCCGTCTGTGTGGGTTTCCTCCGGGTGCTCCAGTTTCCTCCCATAGTCCAAAGTTGTGCAGGTCACGTAGTAAAATTGCCCCTTAGTGTCCTAAGATGTGTAGGTTAGATGGATTAGTCATGGCAAATGTGTGGAGTTAAGGGGATGGGGTAGGGAAGGGGGTCTGGTTGAGATAGTCTGTAAGACATGATGGGCCAAATGGCCTCCTTCTGCATTGTAGGGATTCTATGATTCTATGAAAGAAGAAAAGAAGAATTAGAGTTAGATAAATTAGGTTAGGAGGAGGTTTGAACCACTGGCATGGACACATTGGGCCAAGTATCAAATTTCTCTCCTATACCTTCTACATCATGATGCGTTACAGTTCACAGGGAGTCTGACCTTTTCATGCAAGTTGTAGTCTGGAGCTATGACTGGTGATGGCAGAGCCTCCAATGTTCTTTCCGTCACATGGCTGACCAGGAACCTTGCACGCTCCTGCTGTCTACCATTGGCGTGATTTGGAAGGCCTTGTAGTTTCATCTCAACTGGTCTGGCCATGGTATGAACACACCTTCCTTGGCCATCAAGCCCTGGAGTTGGACTCAAACCCAGAATTTCTGGCTCAGAGGCAGGGTCGCTATCCACTACACCATGAGACCTTCTGAACATGCCATGTAAGTCTGTGCAACTCAGGAGTAGGGCTGATTATCTAATCTCTTAGTGCACTCAAGAGAGAGTTGTGAGACCAGTGTGCTGGGAGTCCAGAACAAAGTGTAAAGTTATTCAGCCTCAACCTAAAACTATGTTTTAAATTACCAAGCAATGCGCTGGAGCCCCTGAAAGGATTTTTAAAAACGTACTTTTCGATCTTCTTGATAAGAAAAAACAACCCAGGTGTTTCCGACATTGAAAGTTAGCTGCCTAGAAACTGATCTCTGTGCATGAATCAAAAACAGAAGCAAAGTCAATAGAACATGCAATTGGAAATTTAACTCCAATCTGAGCATCACAATCTCCAGATACCAGTCCCAGACTGACAGTTCTAGTAGAACGATATCCTTAATATCTCCCTAAAGGTTAGTATAGATCGATAAAATTAAAGGTAACAATGTTGAGTTAATGGGAGTGTGCTATAGATTACACATTTTGTCATCAAAATTACGACAATTTAAGTGTATTCATAAGCACTAAGAGGATGGTTACATAATGAGGACAATTTAGACCATCCGTCAGCTATATTCTGTTGTACCATGTGTGCTCTGGGAATAGGATTTATAAGAATGTAAGAAATAGGAGGAACAAGCCATTCGGGCCCTTGTCTTTTTCTGCCCACTCATGGTTAACCTGATAATGACCTAACTCGACTTTCTTGCCTGTCCCCCATGACCCTTGACCACAGCCATTGATCAAAAATCCACCTAACTTGGCCTTGTATATATTCAATGAAAATGGGATTAGATAGGTTGATTACCAGTGCAGATACGATGAGCCGATGGGCCTCTTTCTGTGCTGTAAAGCTTTATGACTATGAAACAGCTTCCACTGAATTCTGGGGTAGAGAATTGCAAAGATTAACATTCACTTGACTGAAGAAATTCCTCCTCATCGTAGTTTAAATAGGGGTGTTTTGATAAATTTAGATTCGATTTAATTTACTTGCATGCAGTCTAATTATTGGATCCCAAATTAACAGGCGTTTGTCCGAGAAATGGGGGGGGGGGGGGGGCAGCAGAGTGCCCACCGGCATTGCCCTTCTACCTGACATGTCACTATCTTCTTTTTGCTGTGCTCCCTGAGCCTCCCTCCTAACTCTGCATTCTGCTACAGCCTCATTTAAACATCCCACTGGGTCTCCATTGGACCCCCGCCCATCATAATCCTGCCCCAGATGCCAGCCCTCCTCAAACAGCTTTGTGCTGGCCAGCAAGATTGATTTCGCATCTTTTGGATTTTCACGGGTGGAAGCGGTCAATGTGGCCACTTCTGGTCCACCAATCAAGCGTGCCCATCATGGTGAAATTCAGGCCCGGTGTACACCTGGTCTGGACTTAAACCAAACTTTTTTTTAATAGCTAATTGGTCAATATTCATTCATGGGATGTGGGCATTGCTGGCTGGGACAACATTAATTGCCCATGCCTAATTGTCCCTGAACTGATTGACTTCCAGAGGGCATTGAAGAATCAACTACATTGCCGTCACATATAGACAGATTTCCTTCCCAAAAGGGTGGTGATCCAGATTGGGGGTTTTTATGACAATGGTTTCATGGTCATCATAAGACTTTCATGGCTGACCTAATTTCAGCCTCAACTCCACTTTCCTACCCATTCAACATAGCCCTTCAAACCCTCACTAATTAATAATCTGTCTACTTCTTCCTTAAATTTACTCAAATTCTTGGCATCTACTATGCTCTGGGATTGTGAATTCTACAGACTCGCGACCCCTTGAGAGAAGTAATTTCTCCTCATCGGTACGGTGGCACAGTGGTTAGTACTGCTCTCTCACAGCACCAGAGACCCGGGTTCAATCCTGCCCTTGGGTCACAGTCTGTGTGGTGTTTGCACGTTCTCCCCGTATCTGCGCAGATTTCCTCTGGATGCTGCTCCAGTTTCCACCCACACTCCAAAGGTGTGCAGGTTAGGTAGATTGGACATGCTAAATTCTCCCTTAGCATCCAAAGATGTATGGGGAGGGGGATTAGCGGGGTAAATATGTGGGGTAAATACGTGGGGTTACGGGATAAACTGGGGTATGATTCGGCACAGATTTAATGTGCCAAATGGCTCCTTCTGCACTGTAGGGATTCTACGATCACAGTTTTAAATCTGCCACCCCTTATTCTAAAACTGACCTACAAGAGGAGACATCCTCTCCACGTCTACTTTGTCAATCCTCCTTATCATCTTGTACACCGCAATTAGATCTCCTCTCATTCTTCTAAACTCCAAGGAGTAAAGGCCTAAACTATCCAATCTCTCTTCGTAAGACAAACTCCTCATCTTTGGAATCAATCTTAGTGAACCTTCTCTGAACCACCTCCAATGCAGCTACATCCCTCCTCTAGTAAGGGGAGCAAAACTGTACACAATATTCTAAGTGCAGTCTCACTAATGCTTTGTACAGTAACAGCAACACTTCACTACTTTTATAATCTATTTCTTGAGCTATAAATGCCAAGACTCCATTTACCTTCCTTATTACCTGCTATACCTACATACTAGCTTTCTGCAATTCATGCACAAGGACACACAGATCCCTCTGCACCAAATCACTACAACGTTTCTCTCCATTTAGATAATAATTTGCCTTTGTATTTTTCCTATCAAAATGGATAACCTCACACTTATCCACATTAAACTTCATCTGCCAAATTTAGCCCCATTTACTTAACCTATCCATGTCCATTTGTAAATTTCTTATTTCATTTTCGCAATTTTAATTTTAATGTCATTTGCAAATTTGGCTATGGTACTTACTATCCCTGCATCCAAGTCATTGAGATAGATTGTAAATAGTTGGAGCCTGAGGACCAAACCCTGTGGCACCCCACTTATTACATCTTGTCAATTCGAAAAAGACCCATTTATCCTGACTCTCTGCTTTCTGTTGGTTAGCCAATCCTCTAAGATAATAAATTACCCATAATCCATGTGAACTAACCTTGTGCATTAACCTCTTGTGTGGCACTTTATCAAATGCCTTGTGGAAGTCTCGATATACTACATCTACAAGGTCGCCATTACCCACCTTGCATACAACTTTGAAGAACTTTAAGACCCTAGGATGTAGGCCATCAGGCCCTGGGGACTTGTCTGCCTTCAATCTCAAGAGTTTGTTCAGTACTTTTTCCCTAGTGACAATTATAGTTCTAAGTATCTCCTTTTCTGTAACCTCTGCATTTTCTGTTACTATTGGGATGTTACTCTTGTCCTCCACTGTGAAAACTGAGGCAAAATATTGATTTAGAGTCTATTGGATTATTAAATACTTATCCCTCAATTAAAGGGTGCTTTCTTTAGGGCGGCAAGGTGGCACAGTGGACAGCACTGCTGCCTCACAATGCCAGAGACTCAGGTTCAATTCCGGCCTTGGATGACAGTCTGTGTGGAGTTTGCATAATCTCCCCTTGTCTGCGTAGGTTTCCTTCAGGTGCTCCGGTTTCCTCCCACACTCCAAAGATGTGCGGGTTAGGTTGATTGGTCATGCTAAATTGCCCCTTAGTCTCAGGGGGATTAGAAGGGTAAAAATGTGGGTTACAGTGTAGGGCATGGGTGGGATTGTTGTTGGCTTGACGGGCTGAATGGCCTCCCTCTTCTGCACTGTAGGGTTTATATGATTCTATGAATCATCTGTTGCTAGTCAGTGAATATTTCACAATTCTATATTAAGGTAGTTTGTGGTAAAATGTTTGCAACATTAACATGGCTTCTTTGCTGATCGCATGTTGGTACAAAATGTCAATGAACCTAATTGGTTTGTTGCAGAATACATGATTGTAAAAAGCCTTTAAAAAAACATGGTCAAGTTAAGCAAGCATACCAAAACCTATTAAAATAACATCTAAAATCTCAGCCAGCATACATTATTTTTGTCTTAAATTGGAGGTCCCTTATCTTGAAACTGTGCCTCCTACTTCTAGATTCTTCAATTTTATGTTTCAATATGATTGCCTCTCTTTGTTCTGAAATCCGGTGAATATAGACCCAGCATGCTCAACCTTTCCTCATCAGATAACTCCTTCATCCCAGGAATCAACTGAGTGAATCTTCTCTGAGCTGCCTCCATTGCAAGAATACCCCTCCTTAAATAAAGAGAGCAAAGTGTACACAGTACTCCAGTCCAGTCTCACCAGTGTCCGCAGCTATAGCAAGTTTTTTCTATGTTTAAGCCCCATCCCTTTTGTAAAAATTGTTAACATTTCATTTGCCTTCCTAATCACTTGCTATACTTATATGCTAACATTTTAGGTGAGATTCTCCGGCCTCCCAACTGAGTGTTTCCTGCTCTCAGGAGGTGGCACGTTGTTTGCTAGTGGCGGAATTCTCTGGTCCCACTGCTGTCAATGGAATGTCACTCCACATCGGCAGGAAACCCACGAGCGTGGGTGTGCTGCCGGTGGGACTGGAGAATCCCGCCAGCGTGAATGGCCAGAGAATTCCAGCCTTTATGATTCATGTAAAAGGACATCCACATCTCTCTGTGCTGCAGAATTCTGTGGTGTCTCTCCAATTAAATAATACTCTCCTTTTCTATCTTTCCAACCAAACTGAATAACTTCACATTGCATACAATATATCCCACCTATCATTTTTTGGACACTCACTTGCCCTATCTATATTCCTTCACAGACTCTTTGGGGGGAATTTTCCCGTCCCGCCTGCCACAGGAACCATAGTGGGTGGGGAGGGCGGACCATGCATAGGTCCATTAACCTTGGGTGGGATTTTCCAGGGCGAGTGCGGCCAGAAAATCCCACCCTTTGTGTCCTCCTCACAACTTATTATCCTACCTTTCTTTGTATTATCAGGAAATGTGACTAAAAGGTACTCTAGGCAGAATTCTCCCATTTTCAGGCAAAGTGCCCACGCCAGCAGGATAATTAGAATGTCTCCCATTGGTGCTGGCAATGTCCGTCAGGTGGAATTCACCCACCTGAACGATGCAAATGAGGCCATTTTGCGGTTCACGCTGGCTAGACCAGTTTTTCAGAGACTTTAGTTTCTTCAAAGAAAATAAGTTCCCTTTGAAGAAACCAAAGCTGTCAATCATGCTTAGAGTCTATGTAAACATTGTGGTAAGGAAAATTGGAGGGACTTGAGATGCATTCAAGCGTGAAGGGAAATGTAAATAAACACAGCTAACTGGAGGCTAAGTAGAAATCCAGTAAGCTGTCGTTGAAGCCTCTTTCAAAGCACTGCACTTTGAAATTGACAGAAATGAAAGGTTTTCAATGGAATAGAGAGGATTTCAAAGTTTCAGCTTGCAAGGAAAGCTCAGAGACTTCAAATCAAAGTTATGTGAATACACTGGGGCTGAGTACACTGCTGTGGAGAATAGAATATCCCCTCCCAGGTGAAACTGATATTTCCTCTCTGTCAGAGGACTTCAGAGGGGTCTGCTCATACCTGCAGCTTCTGAGAGAGAGAAAGGGAAATCTCTGCTGCAAATGGATTGCTGTAATGATATTAAAGGCTGCCAGGTGACCAGGAGTATTAGAGATTAAAGTGACCTGGCCATTTCAAAACTTTCACAGCTGACAGACAAGAATGCAGATGTTAATCACAGGATTGTCTGAAATCACCATGCCAGGGGTGATCTTCAGGTCTCCTGGGGGAGAGTGGTGTGGTCAATCTCTTGCCCCTAGTCCAAGTGCACCCAACTCCCAAGATCCTTGAAGAACCCTTCCGCTCCAGCCTAGCAGTGGTAGAGGACTTATCTCCTTGTTCCCCCTCAGAGCCCATGGCACCAGGCCAGGGTGTCAGTACCAGAGTGCCAGAGGGAAGAGCATGGCCTGAAGGTGGGTCTGAGTGGGGATCTGAGGGGGGAAGGGGTTGATTGAGGGTCTGAAGGGGGCCTGAGGGAGGAGTGTGGGGGGGGGGGGGGGGTATGCATCAGGTTGGATCACCCTCATGTCTGTGTGATGTGGGGGAGTGATGACCCTTTATCTGAGTGTTGGGAGTGAGGATGCCCCTCTTTGTTGAGGGGTTGATGATGCTCCCCTGGACCCTTGGGGTCCAGCACACCAAATCAACATTAGTGATGCCCAACGCCAAAGCCCGCCCGTTGCATTTCCCGCTGGAGAGGCAGATGAATGGTGGGATTGGTGGTGGGGCGGGGGGAAGGGGGAGCAGAGAATGAGCTGGCAAACCAGCTAATTTTAATACAATAAGTGGGTTTGCATATTAATTGGGTTGCCACAGGTACCCGATCAGGGCTGGCAGAGTGAGCCTGGTGAATCCCAATTGCCCTCACGTCTGGCAGGGATCCCGATTTTAACCCTGACGCCTGATTCAGCGAGGGCCCAGCACTGATCCCCATGGCACTCCACTGGTGCCCATGGCACCTGGAAATGACTCATTTATCCCATCTCTTGCCTGTCAGTTTGCCGATCCTCTATCTATGTTCATCTGTTACCCCTACACCATGAGCTCTTTTGTTGTGTGGTAATCTTTTTTAATGTGGCACCTTATCAAATACCTTTTGGAGATCCAAATACACCACTTCTACAGGGTCCCATTTATCAATCCAGCTTGTTACATCCTTAAAGAACTCCAATAAACTTTTTAAACATGAGTGCTGGCGTTGACAGAAGGCCTTGGCATATCATAGAACTTATAGTGCAGAAGGAGGCCATTTGGCTCATTGAGCCTGCACCGACAACAATCCCACCCAGGTGCAATCTCTGTAGCCCCTCATATTTACAGTCCTAATCCCCGACACAAAGGGGCAATTCAGCATGGCCAATCAACCTAACCCACACGTTTTTGGACTGTGGGAGGAAACCGGAGCACCCGGAGGGAACACACGCAGACACAGAGAAAGTGCAAACTCCACACAGACAGCGACCTGAGGCTGGAATGGGTCCTTGGCACAATCAGGCAGTAGTGCTAACCACTGTGCCATATGCCGTCCCAATATGGTGCTGACAGATACAGAGAGATGGTCAGAAATCTACCTCTGGGAGAGAGCCTCTTGATTCGGTGGCTCCTTGCACATATCCTTATGTGAGGCTTCTGTTGATGAGACAGGAATTAAGCCTTCCTGCTGGACCTTTTGCCAACATCAGACAACTAGCCCAATGCTGGTCCATGGTATTTTACTGTCCAAATCCCCAACCCCACCCCTGCCATCTCCATTCTCACCACCACAGGGTCAGTAAAATTCTACCCGGTAACTCTGATTCTGTCTCCACAGATGCTGCCCGACCTGCTGAGTATTTCCATTATTTTCCATTTTATTTTTAGGCAAGAGATCATATTGTCTTTCAGGACTCTGACTAAAAGAGTAATATTAACTAGCAGGAGACATCCTAACTCTAACAAGATTGACTGGATACAATTGCTACATATACTGCCATTGAGCAAAGAGAGAAGTCTGGCCATAATTTACATGTTTGGCAAATATCTTTTGGAATGGGATGAGAGAGCAGTGTAACATTTTTGTAATGATAATGTAAGGTTGCAATAATGCATTTTAATGCAAATTATGCTGTATTTCATTGAGTGTTTGGAATACAGTACAGTGTAATGTGTTGAAATGCATAATTACAACACTATATCATCATTACAGAAATGGCTCAGAGCTCTCTCCGCCAATAAAATAAAGATTTGCCAAAGAATTATTTGAAAAACCTTCCTCAAGGAAGGCAAGCAAGATACTAAAATTGAGGGTATGATGGTCCTTAATAGAGAGAGGAAGCATTTAATGTAATCCAATACATTCCTTGGCATCTTGCTTGGGAGCACATACTTGACACTATTTATTATATTGTACACGTTACAAATGTTCCTGTAGCCTGCAGTCGCAATAACCACTATCACCATTATGAATAACAGTACGTTTACTGCTTTGGTTCTGCTTTGCCACTGGTGAAGTGAAATGTGTAATAAAGCCCACTATAATCTCCTTGACACTAATGTTTTCACTGAACACCATCCAGATGTATCACTTATGCTGGCTCCGGCTGCAGTAATGTAAATCTTCTCTTCTCACTGTGCTTACTGAAATGAATCTGTGCTGCCAAGCAATGGTCTGAATTATGCAGCAGCCTCCCATTTCAAAGCACATCAGCTGCCAGAGCCCCAGGGTCCCAGCAATTCATCAGTACCCGTGACAGTACATATTAGCCCTGCCGCCAGGAGGAGATAATGGGGATTCTACAGGGAGGTGAAAATAATTACAAGATCACATTTCTACATGGTTAAAGGAAGCTTTTAAAAGGCAGTACTTCAAGTTGCCTTTTCAAAAGTGATACAGACTGGAAGTACCGCACTGAGGTGGCTTCCTACCCTGGTTGGAGTGATCGCTGTTGGGTTGAGGGGTTCATTGGCACCAGTGATTCCCCCAGTACCTCAGCCAGGTAATCATTCTTCAAATGTGAGCCTTGACGGTGGATGCCAAAAGTCAATGATATCCAAAGGGAAGCATCACTGCCTTGTTTAGTCTTCAACTAGTGCAAGTACACTTGCGCACATGCACACTCGGATCTCAACACTGGGTATAAATTAACTCCAATGACAGATTTGCTGGAGCCGCCTAATGTGGAACCAACCCAGCGGTAAATGGGCAATAAATGCTGGCCTTGTCAGTGACATCACATCTCATGAATGCATGAATCTAAAAAATAACCTTCCCGTCTCCTATCCACCTCCAGCTACGTGGCTTTCAGTTGTCATGGTTCCAAAATTTGAAATTCTTTCTTTTTGAAACCTCCTGCCTCTTATCTTACCATGTGACTTGAAAATTCTACCAAAAAACACCAACTGTTTGATCAAGTTTAAAGCCACTTGCCCTGACTCTTCTACCATTGCTTATTTTTCCGAAGAGTGTTTCAGAATGTTGGAGAAGCTATGAGAGTCCATCTTGTTGCTTTAAAAGCTATTGAAGGAAACTGTAAAATCCACGTTTCTTTGCAAAATGACATTTTGGTTGTTGTCCAACAGGGTCTTTTCATCCATTTCATAACCTTTTCCAAATCAGTGCTGCGACTGAACCTCTGACATATTAGGCAGCAGATTTACCTGCTGTGTTTTGTTCATGGAGCATTAGGGGACTGGTGCTAACTCCACTGAAATGTACTCAGAATATTTATTTTTCACAGAGTCCAACAGTTACTGTTTTTATAATTCAGCACAGCTCTGACTGGGCTTTGAAAGTGTTTTCATTTCCTTCGAATTTTGCAGAGCTAAATACCCCATTTGCACTTTAAAAAACAATTTTTGTACAAATAGGCTAGAGGGACAGTAATAAATCAGTCATTATTTATCTGACAGGTAAAAACTGGTTCTTATGTACGTGTCCTAACATTGGTGTCAGCTGCTGTCCATTACAACCAGAGCATGCACGGAATGGTCACAGCATTTGAAACCCTAACAGAAAGTGTGGATCATATATCAAGGTTTTTAATATTCAATCATTTCAGGAGCCCCTGCACTGATTTGGAAAAGGTTATGAAATGGATATAAAGACCCTGTTGGACCACAACTGAAATGTCCTTTTGCGAAGAAAAGTGAATTTTAGGAGTTCCTTCAATATCTTTTAAAGCAACAACATGGATTCTTGTAGCTTCTGTAACATGATAAAACATCCTGAAACATTCATGGGAGGAAAAATAAGCAATGGTAGAAGAGTCAGGGCAGGTGGCCTTAAAGCTGATCAAAGTGGTGTCTTCTTGGTGGGATTTTGAAATGGCGTGGGATTTTGAAATGATAAGAGGCAGATATAAGAAGATAACAGGCAGGAGATTCAAAAAGAAAGAATTTCAAATTTTGGAACCATGAGAGCCATGTGGCTGGAGGTGGATAGGAGACAGGAAGGTTATTTTTTAGTTTCATGGATTCTTGAGATGTGACATCACTGGTGAGGCCAGCATTTCTTGCCCATTTCCAGTTGACCTTGAGAAAGTGGGGCCGGTGCTGCCTTCTTGAGTCATGATGTGGAGATGCCAGTGTTGGACTGGGATGGGCACAGTAAGAAATCTCACAACACCAGGTTCAAGTCCAACAGGTTTATTTGGTATCACGAGCTTTCAGAGTGCTGCTCCTTCATCAGGTGAGTCACCTTCTTCTTGAGCCACTGCATGCCATCTGGCACAGTGATGTTTAGGAGGGAGTTCCAGGTTTGTGATCCAGCAGTGAAGGAACCCAGAAGAACAGAGGCTGTATACAGAAGGAGAGGACGAATGGAGATTGCAGAGAGGGGGGGGCACGCCAGGTTGCACCAACCAGACAGTAGGAAGTGCTAAAACACAAAGCTAAATTCCTGTAGTTTTCTCCTCACTTTTGTTGGTTCAAGTTATCTTCCTCCCATTGTTGTCTGCTTGACAGCTCAGCCACAAGATCAGCAGTTAACCATCTAGAATAAATCATAAGTTCATAAGTTCATAAGATATAGGAGCAGAATTAGGCCATTTGGCCCATCAAGTCTGCTCTGCCATTCGATCATGGCTGGTATGCTTCTCATTCCCATTTTCCTGCCGTCTCCCCATAACCCTTCAACCCATTACCAATTAAAAATCTGTCTAACTCCTCCTTAAATTTACTCACTGTCCCAGCATCCACCACACTTTGGTATCAGAAAAGCCGGCCTTTTATACTTGGGTCTTTAGGAGTACAGCAGATCAATCTTATAAAAATCAAGTCTCAACACTGATAGAGTGGCAATAGCTTCATAGCTGAGCCACATTGCTTTGGTCCCTTCTGTGTCAGATCATCGTAGGAATAGTGGGAACTTGAGCCTCAACCTGTAACAGAAGATATATTCACCGGCACTGAGCTTCCTGAAGTGAACTGTTCATAATGTGTTGGCAATGCTCAAAAGTAACCTTGCTGGCATCACTACGGGTCACAAGTCAGTTCATTCCTCTCTCAGGAGACAAGCAGTAATAAAATAATTGCAGCAAGCTACACGTGGAATAGTGAATGAGCAATTATTTGGTCTGCCATCGATAGTACTCGGGGAGCCTGATCAATAACCCTTTCTGGAAATATTGATCAGAATTTAATTCACCTAGTTCAGTTACGAGAAAATGCCTCTCTCTCAATCCAGAAATATTCGGCTCCATGAGCTAAACTTATCCTTGCATCCGTTGTTGGACAACCAAGTGTTAAGACAGTGGGGCAATGTTTACTCTCAGAGGATTGTTAATCCATGGATTCCCTTCCCTAGAAACAGTGAGGGCTGTATCACTGAATTTATTTGAGTCTGACTTCGATGGATTTTTGATAGAGGAGGGAGTCAAGGGTACTGCGAGGGGCTGGCAGGGAAGTGGAGGTAAGACCATAATCACATCTTATTGAATAGCTTAGCAGGCTCAAAGGGCCAAATGGCCTACTCCTGAGTCCTTATGCTCCTAATGCATTTGATAAGGATGGTCCAATCCATGTCAGAGTTTACCCTTTATAGCATCTGGCAAGTATGGCCTAGCCATCTTGTCCAGACTGAAGCAGAACCATAAACTGAAGTCAGACTGTTCATAACAGAACACGATAGCTACAGCTCTGTATTAATCCAAAGTATTTATTTCTTGCAATGATCTTTTTGTGTACAGAAAGACTTGACATGGCTTTGTGGACTCTGAAAAACAATAGAGAAAGGGAAGGCTGGAGCTCTGAGAGGGTCAATTGGCTGAAAGGATTTTTCTGAGGCTGATAGAGCAACACTAGTGATGCTTTGCCTGTCTTCATAGAATCATAGAAACCCTACAGTACAGAAAGAGGCCATTCGGCCCATCGAGTCTGCACCGACCACAATCCCACCCAGGCCCTACCCCCATATCCCTACATATTTCCCCACTAATCCCTCTAACCTACACATCTCAGGGCACGAAGGGCAATTTTTAGATGGCCAATCAACCTAACCCGCACATCTTTGGACTGTGGGGGGAAACCGGAGTACCCGGAGGAAACCCACGCAGACACGAGGAGAATGTGCAAACTCCACACAGACAGTGACCCAAGCCGGGAATCGAACCCAGGTCCCTGGAGCTGTGAAGCAGCAGTGCTAACCACTGTGCTACCGTGCCGCCCGTCTTCTGCCAGTCAAGTGCTTTCTTTATACTGTTCATCTCAGGCTCAATCCCTTGTATACAAGGCTTCAAATACAGAATCATCTGCATCTTACTTAATGACCATGACTGGAATATGCCTAACAACAACTTCTATTGATGTAGCACATTTTAAACTATAACATGACCCAAGGTGTTTCTGAAAAGAAATATCCAAACATGACCTTGAGTCATAGAAGGAGACATTAGGACAGGTTAGCAAAGCCTTGCTCAAATGAGTAGGTTTTAAGAACAGTCTTAAAAGAGTGAGAGATGAGGCATTTCAAAGTGAATTCCAAAACTTTAAGCTTTAAGATATTTCATAGAATCATAGAAACCCTACAGTACAGAAAGAGGCCATTCGGCCCATCGAGTCTGCACCGACCACAATCCCACCCAGGCCCTACCCCCATATCCCACCCACTAATCCCTCTAACCTACGCATCTCAGGACACTAAGGGGCAATTTTAGCATGGCCAATCAACCTAACCCACACATCTTTGGACTGTGGGAGGAAACCAGAGCACCCGGAGGAAACCCACGCAGACACGAGGAGAATGTGCAAACTCCACACAGACAGTGACCCAAGCCAGAATCGAACCCAGGTCCCTGGAGCTGTGAAGCAGCAGTGCTAACCACTGTGCTACCGTGCTGCCCCTTTGTGTCATAAGAACATGTAAGGAGATAAGAAATTGGAGCAGGAGTAGACCAAAAGGCCTCTCTAGCCTGCTTTGCAATTCAATACAATGAAACTCATCTCTACTTTCCTATCAGCAACCCACACCCCTGGAATCCCTGAGAGATCAAACATCTATCGCTCTCATTCTTGAATATACTCAGCAAAGGAACATTCACAACCAATCTTGTGGAGAATTCCAAAGATTCACAATCATTTGAGTGAAGACATTTCTCATCTCAGACCTAGATTATCGACTCTTATCCTGAGACTGTGCCGCCATTTTCTGGATTCCCCAGCCAAGATAAACAACCTCTGTATCCTTTTTGCCAAGCCCCTTCAGAATCATAAATGCTTCAATGAGATCACCTCTCATTCTTCTAAAATCCAGAGAGTATAGGCCCAAATTATTCAGCCTCTCATCTTGAACAAACTTTTCACCCCTGGAATCAGACTAGTGCTTTATTATACCATAGTCCTTTATTATACCATCTCCAAGGCAAGTATATCCTCCCTGAAACATAGAGACCAAAACTGTGCACAGTGTTGCCTCAACAAAGTCCTGTACCATTGTAGCAAGCTTTCCTTACTCCTGTACTCCAATCCCCTTGCAATAAAGGCCAACACTCCATTTATATTCCTAATTGCTTGCTGTATATGCATGCTAACTTTCTGTGTCCCTTGTGCAATGTGCACCCAAGTCCCTCTGAACATCAATATTTACAAGTCCCCATCCATGCAATGGAATCTGGTCCCCAATCATCTCAGCTACCCTGCTATTGGGAAAAGCCCTTTCCCCCCTCAGTACCAGGTTGTAGCTGGTGTGCAAAGGCCACCCCACATTAAAATAACACACATCTCCCGCACCCTCAAAATGCATCTTGGGGCCTGGAACATCAGAATTCTCTTGGACAAGCTCAGCAATGACAGACCAGAAGGTTTCACCGCTATCATAGCCTGGAAACTCCGGAGCCATTGTGCCAGTACAACCTGAGGCCAACTGAGGAAAATAGTTTTGATGGTAAAGATCTGAAACCTGGCACCAAGCTCATGGTCTGCAGACCAGTAGTGTTACCTGCCCTCCTGCATCCATCAGTGACATGGACAAAGTACAGCAGACACCTGAACTCCCTGGAGAAATATCACCAGCAAAACTTTCGCAAAATCGTGCAAATTCAATTGCAGGATAGCCACTCCACTCCAGGCCAAGATCCCTGTATCGAGGCATTAGATATGGTTAATCAGTTACATTGGGCAGGCCACATCATCCACATGCCTGATGCAAAACTCCAAAAACAAGCTGTCTACCCCAAGCTTCATCATGACAAGCGGTTACCAGGAAACATTTCAGGGGCGTCCTCAAAACCTCACTGAAAAAATTCAACATCCCCACCGATTTGTGGAAATCTCTTGCTCAAGACCACCCAAACTGGAGAAGAAACATCCACGAGTGTGTCAACCATTTGAAAGTCGCTGACAGTCCCGGGTGCTGGCTAAACAGAAACAGCGAGCGGAAGGTGCGAACCAAAATCTGAGCAACCCACCCACCCACCTCATCAAACACTACCTGCCCCACCGGTGGTGGCATATGCAGACCCAGTATTAAATTTCTTGGTCACCTCAGGACTCACAACCCCGGAATGAACTAAAGTTATCCTTGGTCCCAAGGGACTACTTAAGAAGAGATTTACAGGTTTCACACATTTTACAACATTTTCTGCTTTCAGGAGTAAGGTATTCTTACTCCTGAAATAAATAACCTCACACTTCTATACACTATACTCCATCTGCAAATGTTTTGCCCACTCACGATATCTTCTTGAAGCCATTTTGTGTCCTCTTCACAACTTACAGTCCTACCCAATCTAGTACCATCAGCAAACCTAGATATATTACTCTTTGTGACTTAGAATCGTAGAATCATAGAATTCCTACAGTGCAGAAGGAGGTCATTCAGCCCATCGAGTCTGCACTGACAACAATCCCACCCAGGCCCTATCTCCGTAACCCCACATATTTACCCTGATAATCCCCCTGACACTAAGGGGCAATTTAGCATGGCTAATCAACCTAACCCGCACATTTTTGGACTGTGCGAGGAAACCGGAGCACCCGGAGGAAACCCACACAGACATGGGGGGAATGTGCAAACTCCGAACAGACAATGAAGTGAACCCGGGACCCTGGCACTGTGAGGCAGCAGGTGTGTCTTCGTCTAAGTCAGTGGTTCCCAACCTTTTCAGTAATAGGGCACACTTCAATGAGACAAACAATTCCACTGCACACCAACTTTTTTTCAGTTGAATCGATTGCTCATAAAAGTCACATTCACTTGCATTTACTATGATTACAGTCTTACTAGAGAGGTTTGCAGCATAAAACCGAAATTCAATGCAAAGTTGAATAAGTAGAAACTTACCGAGATAATGGGAAACCTGGGGCTGCCACTCTTCCTGGAATACCCCCTTCCTGCTCCCACCCTCTACCCCCAGGTGAAATATTTCCCACTTGCCCCACGAAGACACAGCGGGGCGAATTTTCCGATTCCGCCCGCCACGGGAATCGTAGCAGGTGAGGGTCAGACCATAGAAAGGTCCATTGACTTCGGGTGGGATTTTCCCATTTCGGGGCAAGCATGGCTGAAAAATTCTGCCCAGCATCTTTTAATTCTCATTGGGCCAGAATCATCATGGTTGATGATCAGTTCTTATGAGTGAGAAAGGACTGTACCATGGGATCGTCCATCAGGGATGGAATGCGAATACTGAATTATTAAAGCGAGGGCGGTGATGGACAGGACTGGGTGGGAATGTGGTCAAATACTGTCACAAATGTCTAATAGGCACAGAATAATCATAGAAATCATAGAAACCCTACAGTGCCGAAGGAGGCCATTTGGCCCATCGAGTCTGCACCGGCCACAATCCCACCCAGGCCCTACCCCCACATATTTACCCGCTAATCCCTCTAACCTATGCATTTTAGGACTCTAAGGGGCAATTTTTAACCTGGCCAATCAACCTAACCCGCACATCTTTGGACTGTGGGAGGAAACCGGAGCACCCGGAGGAAACCCACGCAGACACAAGGAGAATGTGCAAACTCCACACAGACAGTCACCCGAGCCGGGAATCGAACACGGGACCCTGGAGCTGTGAAGCAGCAGTGCTAACCACTGTGCCACCGTGCCGCCCCTGCGGGGAAACCTATCGGATAGGAATAGAGTAGTAAGAGTGCCCCAAAGGACCAAGGGAAAATATCCAGATTTCACAGGACCCTTACCAAATAGTTGGAGAGAGACATACTGTCTTGTAATGATTGATGAATTTACCTGGTGTGTGGAGACATTTCCATCTAGGGGTGCACAGCCTCCAGTTCTGCCGATACTGATTTTTAAATGAGTGATTTTTAAACGAGGAAACTTGAGTCTGTCCCATAGCCACAGCACATTTCTCGCTGCACACTGGTTGGGAACCACTGCTGTAAACCTCTATGACTCTAATTTGCTCATATTCCTGGCTATTTTTCTCTCATATCCTTTTTTCTCTGTCTAAACAAATCTTTGGTTGCCATTTACTGATTTCTAGAAAACAGTCAATCCTTTGGCTTACCATTATTCTCTGCAGCATTATAAGCCTCTTCTTTAGGACTTCAGGCACCCCGGACATTCTCTTTTCCACCTTCTTCTGTCGGGAAAAAGATACAAAAGTCTGAGGTCACGTACCAATCGACTCAAGAACAGCTTCTTCCCTGCTGCCATCAGACTTTTGAATGGACTTTCCTCCCACTATGTTGATCTATCTCTACACCCTAGCTATGACTGTAACACTACATTCTGCACTCTCTCATTTCCTTCTCTATGAATGATATGCTTTGTCTGTATAGCGCACAAGAAACAATACTTTTCACTGTGTGTTAATACATGTGACAATAATAAATCAAATCAAATCAAAATCAAAACTTGCCAGCTAAGCCATGATAAAGCTCTCTGGCTGAGTTCTACTGTTTAATGGAATGTATTTTTGTCGATTGTATTTTGGGTCCTTCTTGTCGGTACGCGAGTAAAATTTGTGTAGGTTTTTCAGACCTTTTGAGATAAATGTATAATAAATCTGACTGATCTCTGGCTATATCTGTGGTTTTTCCACTGAATCCACTAAACCAAAGGCTTGTTTAAGGTACCAGTGAAATTCAGTCCCACAAGTGAACTCAAGTAAACTCTTCTCCTAGAAGATAGCTGACATTGGAAAATAAACTCACATTTCATGGTGTACAGCTTAAAAAAAAGTGCTCTTATATTCACAATAAGAAATTTTGAAGTGCATACATTACTTTGGCATACATTACTGTTCACCTACAATTAACAACAGAAAAATCTCTTTAATTTTCTTCTCTCGCCTGCTAAAGGTGACTCAAGTCTAGATCATATATTGTTTCATAGGTTTACTGCAAGCAAGCAGCTCTTTATCTGGCATGTGTGACCCCAGACTGGAATCCGACTATGAGGATTATCACAGATGAATCTGAATTGGAGGTACCACATGCTCAGATGCAACACAGCTACAGGGAGCGGAATCCTCTGTCCAAACATCTTGTGGAGCACTTTCTTATAACCTAACATGATGCCACAAATTGACAATGCTCATAAAGCCCCAATCCTTTGTAGGAATTCTTCAATCGTCCTCATTCCTCAGAACCTATCAGCTGCAGTTTATCTGAAGTTGTCTCTCTACCAACTCCTTCTAATTTCTTTGCCCCACCTCCAGATGCACCTCTCACTGGCCCAGATATCCTCACTGTAACTCAAATGAGAATCCCCAGTGCAAATCCTGTAATGCTGATGTACTGGTAGACAGAATGTCGCTCTGTGCCATCTGGTACTCGGCTTACATCCTCCTGTTTCTCAGGGGCATCTATGGAAACATTACAGCAACAAAGGTTAAATTATACCAGTGTTCATAGAATTACTTCAGTGCAGAAAGAGGTCATTCGGCCCATCGTGTCTGCACTGACAACAATCCCTCCCAGGCCCTATTCCCTCACGTATTTACCCTGATACTAAGGGGCAATTTAGCATGGCCAATTAACCTAACCTGCACATCTTTGGAGTGTGGGAGGAAACTGGAGCACTCAGAGGAAACCCACGCAGACATGGGGAGAATGTGCAGACTCCACACAGACAGTGACTGGAGGCTGGAATGGAACCCAGGTCTCTGGCGCTGTGAGGCAGCAGTGTTAACCATTGTGCCACCGTGCCATTGTGCTACTTTTTTTAAAAAAAAAGGACAATGTTGGACTTTTCAAATTGCAAGAGTTGACAAAGGTTCTGGAATTTTCTAAAAGTGCATTAAAATGTCATAGCCTTGTGGAATATCATAACTGCCATTGTCAAGACTCACCCCAAAACAGCAAGGACAATAAAGTAACATTCACGCCACACGAGTGCCAGGCAATGACCATCTCCAACAAAAGAGAATCTAACCCCTTGGCATTGTGGCCAAACGGGCCATCTAAAATGGTGATTTGTAAAGCACTCTGGGACAATTGGGCAAGAACTAAAACGACAGGCTGCAGCCTAAAAGACAGAGATAAACAGGCTGCAACCCAGACGGGTGAATACACAGGATATGGGTCATCTCCAGGACAAAAGAGACTTTCTGGTCAAACTGGGTTGGTTATCAGACATAAGGGCACCGTAATCCCTTATTTGGGAGGGAGGTGTGAACCCTCCGTGCCCCCAGCACCTGCAGACATGGCCGTTGGGGACACACCCGGAGATTGGTGTGGCAGCACACGATTGGACTTTATCGATCAGGGTGATCAAGTCCTGATCGATTGATTGGCAATGGCCAAAAGGAGCGCGAAACCCAACGGGGTATAAAGGATGCTGCACAACCAAGAATCTCTCTCTCTCTCTCTGACCCCATGAACAAACTACAACACCAGTGACCATCGCCAGCGACAACCAGCACGAGGAGAGCCACCACACCCGAGAAGGAAGGAAGGCCAGAGCCAGAGTGCCAGACCAGACCAAAGGACCAGACTACGCAGAGGACGTCCGAGACCAGCGCACAGATAAAGGCCAATATCTGCTTGAGTATTTGCCAGTCACGCAAAGTTAAGTCAAGGTCTTGTATTGGACTTGAACTCTCGTATTTTCTGTAAAGATAACATTGTTGGTTGGGTGGGTGATTATTGATTGTGTGTTTTAAATAAATATTGGTTGTACTAACAAGACGTCTACTCGCAGTTATTTGTCCACCGTATAAGGATTAAAACAGACTGTGCGGCAGGCACAACAGCATTCAATAGAATTACCATTACTGAATAACCCACCATGAACATCTGGGGTTGGCAGTGATCAGAAACCGAACTGGATCTGCCATGTAAATACTGTGGCTACAAGAGCAGGCCAAAGGCTGGCAATTCTGTGGTGAGTAACTCAATTCCTGTCTCCTCAAAACCTGTCCACCATCTATAAGTCACAAGGCAGGAGTGTGATGGAATACTCTCCACTGGCCTGGATGAGTGCGACTCCAATAACACTTCAGAAGCTCGAAACCATCCAGGACAAAGTAGCCCATTGATTGGCACTCAATCCACCATGTTCAGCATTCAGTCCCTTCGCCACTCATGCACAGTGGCAGCAGTGTCAACCATCTACAACATGCATTGCAGTAACTCAAAGCTCCTCCAACAGCACCTTCCAAACCCGTGACCTCTACCATCTAGAAGAACAAGTGCAGCAGTTTATGGGAACACCAACCCCTGCAAGTTCTCCTCCAAGTCACTCACCATCCTGACTTGGAAATATAGCACCATTCCCTCACTCTTGCTGGGTCAAAATCTTGGCACTCCCTCCATAGCAGCAAAGTATACCCACACAACATTAACTGTAGTGATTCAAGAAGGCAGCTCACCATCCGTTTCTCAAGGGAAATTAGCAATGGGCAATAAATGCTGGACTAGCCAGCAATGTCCATATCCTGTGAACATATAAATAAAATAAAATAAAGCCTCAGACATCAGCTATAATTGCCACATAACAAATGGGATTTCCCGTGACCTATTATGCACAAGGAAGCATTAAGAACTCCTATCTGTTTCCATTGTATGTCAATTGTTTTGACCATGAGAGGCGGAAGCTATTTTGTTAATATGAACAGACTATTAATTGTGTATCAATGGCCAGTCTTCACTTGACCAAAACTCCTTTCCTGAAAGTCATAGTTATAAGTTTTGCTTGCTTGCAGAAGACACAGACAGCACAGCAGAATGCAGACTTAATATCACTTCAGAAACCTGGCTATTAACATCTAGCCTTTTTACCAAGCCCTGAGGCTTAAAGGTTAAAGCTTCCTCAAAATTTGTTCTCTGAAATATTCTAAATTCAGCTACTAAAATGATCTGGTCCTCTGGCTACAAGTATTATCAAGGCTATTTTCCTCAACCTGCTGACATTTCTTACTCTGAAGAGAACTCCACAAATTGCTGTCTTCAGATATCCTGACTCAGCTGGATTGATTCCTGAGTGGGAGAATTCCTCTCACCAGACTTCGATATTCATTCAACATTAACCATTTTATTTGGCTTTAACATTCATATTAAGTAAAATTCGATTCTCTCATAATATCTTTCTTGTCCATATGGTTTGTGTGTGCATAGTAGTGTCATAGTGTGTGCATAGTAGTGGGCGGCACGGTAGCAGAGTGGTTAGCACTGCTGCTTCACAGCTCCAGGGACCTGGGTTCGATTCCCGGCTTGGGTCATTGTCTGTGTGGAGTTTGCACATTCTCCTCGTGTCTGCGTGGGTTTCCTCCGGGTGCTCCGGTTTCCTCCCACAGTCCAAAGATGTGCAGGTTAGGTTGATTGGCCATGCTAAAATTGCCCTTAGTGTCCTGAGATGTGTAGGTTAGAGGGGTTAGTGGGTGGATATTGGGGTAGGGCCTGGGTGGGATTGTGGTTGGTGCAGACTCGATGGGCCGAATGGCCTCTCTCTGTACTGTAGGGTTTCTATGATTCTTCTAAAAAAAACTCCTTCTCCAAGATAGTGCATGTGAATAAATAATGCTCCTGATTTAAAAATCAAAGAAAGTCTGCTGCTAGTGACTGAGCAAGAAAAACCGATTACACATAAGCAGAGTTTGGGAAACACACCCAAAATTAAAGCCATTCTGATTACAGACGGAAGATTAGAAGAATTCGAGGATTCAGTCTGTCTCCCGAACTACCAGCAACTGTAAGACCTCACACCTGAGATTTCACAGTGGGGGCGATTCTCCCAAAAAAGTGTTGGGCCCGGAGAATTCAGTCCCGGGCTTGCTAATCACATTGAAATAACATTAAAAATAGATGTAAATTACTTACCTGGCGTTTTCCAGCGTGGATCTGATGGCACTGGAAATCCGATGCTGGGAGATGCGCGCGTGGCGTGAACGCATGCGCAAATCCCAGGCATGCCCAGATGTGAGATTCTCCAACCATGCTGCGCTAGAAAACTAGCATGGCAGGGTGGGAGAATCACAAAATCACGAAAATTCCAACCATGAGCTAACAGGTAGACACTCTTGATTACTTGTTAGTGTCAGGCTCTCGTCACTCCGCCGATATATTCTGTGCCAGCGCACCTCGCTCCATTTCACCTCACAGAGGTGCAGCACTCCGAAGGCTTGTGATTTCAAATAAACATGTTGGACTATAACCTGGTGTCGTGTCACTTTATCCCATATTAGGTGAGAAGACCTTCCTATTGTAATTAGGTTGTCCATTCAATTTCTACAAAATGTTTTTGTGAATTTATTCTTGAAAATCTTGGGTTGGCTAATGGTCATGTTGGTCAAACTGCTTAATCAACGTATTGTGTTCAGTAAGATAATAAGATTGGGTGCCTAGTATGTCTTTATCAGATTCTGCTTTTATTTATCCAAACTCGCATTGTACCTTAGTGTGAATTGCCATTGTAAGGATCCTGAAGATAATGGCTTTTAGATGTGTTCAATTTTTATCAGCAATGTCACATTGATATGAAGAGTGTTGACCATGTTTACGCTTGGTCAACTTTCCTCTTAGAAGATTTGCAGCTTGTTGTAAGTTTACTGAAAAATCAGTTTTAAATTGATTTCTTGTATCCATCCCATACATTGTAGGCCTTATTCCTTTACAAAGCCACTCTATCCCGACTGCATTACAGGTTATCCTTTTGCAGCATCCTTTATACACCTTTTAGGTGTGGAGCTCAAATAATGCATTATCAAACATATCATAGAATTCCTACAGTGCAGAAGGAGGCCATTCAGAACATCAAGTCTGCAGCAACCACAATCCACCCAGCCCCTATCTCCATAGCCCCACGCATTTACCCTGCTCATTCCCCTGACACTAAGGAACAATTTACCATGGCCAATCAACCTAACCCACACATCTTTAGACTGTGGGAGGAAATCGGAACACCTGGACGAAACCCACGCAGACATGAGGAGAATGTACAAACTCCACACAGATAGTGACCCAAGGTGGGAATCGAACCCAGGTCCCTGGCGCTGTGAGACATCAGTGCTAACCACTGTGCCACAAGACGTGATTCTCCCATTCGAGTTCTCCTCAGGACAAATTATTCAAAGGGGCATTGGGTTCTTTGTTTAAACCATGGGGTGAAAGTCCACTCTAACATGATCCACGTTCCGCAAGCTCTTGAGGCCAGAATCAATCAGGTATTTCCTACAAAAAATCTGGGCCGGGATTCTCCCAAAAAAAACGAAGTGCCCGACAGGTGGGAAAATGGGAGATTTTCCTGCCTGTTTTTTTGGGTGTACTTAGTTTCACAAATCTCCAGCACTCCGTGCTCCACAGATTGCCTCGGGGGATTCACGGCAGTAAGTGGGGGTTTGGGGGGGTAGGGTGTTGCAAGGCCTCATCCTGCTGGAGAAGCTGGCAGCATAGTGCTTAGTGCACCATTGCGCTTGTGTCGATTGGTCAGTGGGGAGATCAGCGCATGTGCACTGCCCCCCCCCCCAATCGCCAGCCTCCTAATCGCCGGCCTCCTTCCCCCGATCGCTGGCCATCTTCTCCTGATCACGAGCTTCCCAAAGCTGTCCCCCCTCCCCAATCGCCGGCCTACCCTAACCCCCCACTCCTGGGCCAGCCGCAATTGCCAGCCCCCCATGGCCAGCCCTGACCCACGCCACCCCTCATGTGCAGCGCCGATCTCCCCCCTTCCCCATGTGCAGCCCCGATCGCCTCCTCCCTCCCTCTCCCACCAATCCCATTGCAGAGTGCACAGCAGGACCCCCCACGCCCCCTCCACCCCACCCCCCCACACCACAACCACCATCGATCGGCTACCCAGTAGGCCCCGCCCTCAGTAAGCTCCACCCCCTTGGCAATTTCCAGTGCCTGGTGGGCAGTGGGGGGGGGGGGGGGGGGGGGGCGGTGAAGAGGGGGGTGGGGGGGAATGGTGAAAGACACTAAACAAGCCCAGAGAATACAATCCCGGGCCCACTAGCCACACTGAAATTGAAATTTTAATATGCCAATCAGCCTTGCACCAACACCTCTCGCTGATGTTTCACGTCCTGCTGCGCTACATGAGCAGCACAGCGGGCCAGCATAATCGCTTGCTCACTCACCCCTGGTGTTTTGATCAAGGGAGGAGAGCCAAAGTGATTTTTGTTTTGTACTTTAGTCCCAATCAAAAATCCAATTTGGCCCAATCAGAGCCCCCACAAGAGAAACAAAACTGATCCAAGCTGACAAAACAGGCCATTCTGCCCATCTTGGGCTCAGTCAAACAAGATCCAAGCTGACAGGATGAGGCATTACACCCCCTTCAGGCTTGATCTGAGCTTCATCTTAGCCAAAAGGCCAAGACGGCTTTAAAAAATTGTTTCAGGTGAAGCCTCGGTGCAACCTCTTTTTTTATATATATCCAATCAAAAAAATCAAATTGATCCAATCAAAGTCCCTACAAGAGAGACACTACAGATTCAAGCTGGCAAGACAGGGCCCACTTTTCCTGGGGCTTGATCTACATGATCCAAGCTGATCGAAGCAGGTATTACACCCCCTCCTGAGCTTGATCTGAGCTTCAGCTTAGCCAAAAGGCCTAGATGGCATTTTTAAAAATTGCTTCAAATGAAGCCTCAGTGTAACCGCATTGACTTCTACCAACTGTAGGATCAAACTTCTTCCCTTGATCTTAGCCACAAGGCCAAGAAGCTAACCTCATTGGCTTCAACCAAGTGCAGGATGCACTCATACACAGCATTCAGCTGCCATACCATATCCACTTTACTTGAAGTAGGCACATTTAGCTCACTCTTACCATTGCAAACTTCAGCATCTTAAACTGTTTCTTCTAATAGTAAGACATCCTTTAAACACTATTTGTCTGTTTACAAGCTGCCTGCCTCCACTCAAGTTCCAAAAGATGACAATCTTCCTTTACACTTGCATATTGCAAAGAGTATCACATGTACCTTGTAAAGCTTCTGCTGTGACAAATATCACAGTCCATATCTGGTGCAGGGCCCAATCTGTACTGGGCAAATCTCAATGTGGGGATGAGTGTACTATCAATTATGCCCCCACAGAAGAATGGTTTCCTATAGTTTTTGGTGTCCTTGAACCACATCATGTTGACATATCTAATCTTTTAAAGCTCCTAAGGGTTTCACGTGATAGGAGCCTATGAGGAATTTGAGGGAGGATTTTAACATATACAATTCACATGGCTTTCAGTGCATTAATATTAAAGGGAAGTGAAATTGTGCACACATTTGGGCGGCACAGTGGCAGGGGATTAGCATAGTAAATACATGGGGTGACAGGGATAGGCCTGGGTGGGATTGTTATTGGTGCAATTCCGATGTGCCGAAAGGCCTCCTTCTGCACTGTAGGGATTCTGTTCTATGAAATATGTGATCATTAGCCTGCCAAGGGGGCAACTCAACAAAAACAATAGAAGTTTGTATTTATCTAACATAATAAAATGTCCCGAGGTATTCATATTATTAGTTAACACTGAAGAATGTATTCGGACAAATGCCCAAAAGGTTGGTCAAAGAGATAGGTTATAAGGAACTCTTTACAGAGGAGAGGTAGAGAGGAAGAAAGATTTAGGAAGGGGATTCTTGGCAATTGAAGTTACGGCCTCCAATGATAGAGTGGTTAAAACTGGAAACACCTAAGAAGTGGAGGAGCACAGAGATTTGAGCGATTTATCATTTGTTTCCCTCTTCCTTCTGGTAATCATAGAATCCCTACAGTGCAGAAGGAGGCCATTTGGCCAACTGAGTCTGCACCGACCACAATCCCACCCAGGCCCCATTCCTGTAACCCCATTTGATAGTTACCCTACTAATCCTCCTGACACTAGGGTCAATTTAGCATGGCCAATCAACCTAACCCGCACATCTTTGGACTGTGGGAGGAACACGCAGACACAGGGAGAATGTGCAAACTCTACACAAATAGACACCCGAGGCCAGAATCGAACCCGGGTCCTTGGTGCTGTGAGGCAGCAGTGCTAACCACTGTGCCACCATGCCACCTTATATAGTACCTTATCACACAAACCTCTCAAAGCACTTCAGAAACAATGGATTACTCCGAAATGGAGTTGACAGTGATGTAGACAACTATGGCAGCTATTTTACTCATAGCAATATTCCACAACTATAGAATAGGTTGCAAAAGTAGATTAAAAGACAATGGGTACCCCCCACACCTACAATCACCATCTCCCATCTCCAACACTCACCGGCCCACACCTCCCCTCCACAGTATGTTTTGCGGCAGCGAAGGCAGCCACCATTGGCCAGCAGGGGGATATTCCAGTCCCGCCACTACAATGGGAATTCCTGATGTTTGCACCCTCCGCCACCAAGGATCTCATGGTGGGGAATCACCACTGGCAGGGCAAGATGTTCCTGCCGGCAGGAATGATCGGAAAATCCCACCCAATAGGTAAGCAATGGTAAAAATGTAAGAATTCATTCATAATTCCCAAAGTTTATACATTCTTTTAAGGAATATAAACCATACAGGAAAAATGGCAATTAGATTAAAGAAAAAGGCTCGTAATGCTGCCAGGAAGAGTATTCTGTCTGAGGACTAGGAGGATTCTAGGATTCAGCAAAAATTATCCAAGAAATTGATAAAGAAAAAGAAAAGTGTAAATGAGAGCAAACTGGCATGAGACATGAAAGAGGTTGTAAACGTTTCTGTAGGTGTGTAAAAGAAAGAGATTAGTGAGAATAAGTGTGGGTCTCTCTCAAGGCAGGGACAGGAGGAATTATAATTGAGAATAAAAAATTGGCAGAGGCATTAAACACAATACTTTGTCTGCAGGGATGCTGCAAGAATCAGTACTTAGGCTTCAACTATTTTCAATCTCCATCATTGATTTAGAAAAAGGGGCTGAGTGTCACATACCCAAGTTTTCTGACAATGCTAGGCTAGGTGGGAAAGCAAACTGTGAGGAAGATGCAAAGAGGCTGCAAAAGGATAGAAGTTAAATGAGGAGGCAAGAATGTGACATGAGGAACATCGTGGGTGAAGTATGATGTTATTCACTTTGGTGAGATCCTAACTTCCATCACTGCAATATATGAGTCTTCGACGAGGAGGCCTGTTGCTCACTGTTTAGGCTGGTGTCATCTCGTATGTGATGTTAAATCAAATCTCGATTTGGGATTAAATATTACCACTTTGGTAGGAAACATAGGGCGGGATTTTCTGGCCCTTCCTGCCAGCAGGATCTTCTGATTGTGCTGAAGACCATCCCCACCCCCTCTTCTCCTCCCACCTACATGACAGGTCCCTTGGCAGTGGGATGGGCAAGTCACGCAAAATGCCATAGGCATTGGCAGGACCGGAAGATCCTGCTGGCGGCCAATGACAAGCCACCTCCACCACCAGAAAACATGCCATGGGGAGAGGGGGATGGGGGGGTGGAATCCCACCCATAGAAAAGCAGAATAGTTTTTAAATGGCGAGAGATTGGGGAAAGTTAGTCTTCAAAGTACCTAGGTGTCTTTGTATACATATCACATAAAGTTAACATGCAGGTCCAACAAAGTGAATGGAATATTAGGCTTCTTTACAAAGGGACTGGAGTACAGGAATAAAAAAATACTGAATTTATATAGGACCTTGCTAAGACCACACCTGGAATAATGAGGACAGATATATTCGGAGAAAATGCAACCAAAAGGTCATTCGACTAATTTCTTAGATGAGAGGATGGTTTCCCTGTGACAACCTTTGACCCAGAAAAAGAATAATAAGAATAAATGTATCTTTTCTAAATGTTTGAGGAATCTGTAACTTCTTTTGGGAATTTTTGAAAAGGACCTTTAAGAGTTTGCACCAATTGGTAAAGGGAGCAATTGTAATTTTCTTAAATAAAAAGAAATACTGGTCCATATGATCTGGCAACCCTTGACTTGAAAGCAGCACTAAAAGAAAAAAAGTTAACATAATAAATGTGTAGGACAAGACACAAAAAGTCACAAAGACTGAGATTGTACATTATACTATATTTCTGTGGGCACTTGCAGGGACTTGTGGTTGTGTAAGACTTATCATTGCATCAACTATTTAAAGTGAAATTTACTCTTTAATTAGAAGTATCGTTTGCCTGTCAATTTATATTTAATTTATGTCATTTCTAATTCATTTTAAAGTAAGGATTGCAAACAGTGGAACATGCTTGGTAATTTCTTCACTTGGGGATCATTTGGCTAATTTGGTTACTTTGATTGATCCAATGGTTAGGCAGTCTAGAATTAGGAGTTAGAGGACAGAATTTTCCACTCCTGCCAACCACGGGAATCCTAGCAGGCAAGGGCAGACCATGCAAACATCCATTGATCTCAGGTGGGAATTTCCAGCCTTGGGGCAAGCATGGCCGGAAAATCCCAACCACAATGTCAGAATAAGGAGTTGGCCATTTAAGATTGAAATGAGTCGGCATTTCTTCTGTCAAAGGGTCATGAAGTTTTGGAATTCTCTAACCCAGAGAGCTGTGGATGCTCCATCATTGAGCATATTCAAAATGGAGATTGAAAGATTTTTTTGATACTAAGAAAATCAAGGGATACGGTAGTAGCAGAGGAAGGTGGAGTTGAGGTGGAAATACACTATGTTTATTGATAGATGGAGCAGTCTCAAAGGGCTGAATGGCTTTATTCTGCTCCTACTTCCCTTGTATTTATGTTGATGCATGGACTGTTAAAAGATGACAAAGAATCATACAAACGTTTGTTCGCAAAATTAAAGCCAATGGGATTAAAATGACAGTGGCAGTGTGGGTAGAAAATTGGCTAAGCGTCGGAAAGCTGAGAGTTGTGATAAATGCTTTTCAGAATGGAGATGAGTGTACAATGGTGCCCCACACCACTGGTATTGGTATTAGGACTACTGCTCCTTGTGACATATATCATTGCCCTCAACTTGGGTATAGAGGGCATCATTTCAAATTTTTCAGATTGCACACAACTTGCAAAGACTGATCAATGGACAGACTCAGGGCAGATGAAATTTAAGACAGAAGTATGAGGTGATGCATTTTGGAGGAAAAAATGAGTAAAGACATTAGTAACTGAACAATACAATTTTAACAGGAGTACAGAGCAGAGAGACACATATATGTATATAAATCTTTGAAGATGGCATGACGAAGTCAGCCGAAGTGTAGCAGAATACCTAAGCTGGTGACTGCGGCTAAGGGTGGGATGGCTAAGGCATCCAAGCAGTCGCTGACTAAAGTCACAAAGAGGCCGCCAAAGAAATGGAGAAAAGCCCGCAAGCAGAGCTACTCCACCTACAGGTACCAGGTGGTACCCAGGTCCTCTCTTCCACCCAGATCTCGTCCAAGACTATAAGCATCATGAGCTCTTTCGTGGTCGACACGTTCAAGCGCATTACCTCCAAGGCCTCGCACCTCATTCACTACAACAAGCAGTACACCATCTTGGCCGGAGAGATACAATGTGCCATCCACCTCATGCTGCCAGGGCAACTGGCCAAACACGCCACCTCAGAGGGCATGAAAGTGGTCACCAAGTAAACCAACTTCGTTTAGGTCAATCTCACCAAAAGATTAAAAAAGCACATTTTAATGCTCGTGAAAGAGAGTAAAGCCGGTGGCTGAAGGGTCAGTAACCAGAGACACATATTTAAGGTGATTGGCAGGTAACATGAGGAATTGTTTTATTTATACAGTGACTTGTTATGTTCCAGAAAGCACTGTAAGTAAGGAGAGTGGAAGAAGATTCAACAGTACAGTCAATAGAGAATTGGATAAATACCAGAAGAGAAAACATTTATAGGGTTATGGGAAAAAAGCAGATGGATGGAACCAATTGGCTTTACCGGAGCTAGCACAAGCACAATGGATCAAATGGCCTCCTTTAGTGCAGTGCCATACTCTAAAGTGCAATAGAATTTTTCAGTTATATTAATTACTCTGGAAAGGTATCCTTTAACCAAGTCAGTTTTTATTAAAGTTTCAAATAATGATATTCAGCATAACGAACTGTTCAACATTCAGTGGTTATTACCCCTCTCTGTACCTAACAGCACTACAGGTGTACCTACACCGCATGATCGGCAGCGGTTCAAGAAGGCAGCTTAAGGGCAATTAGGAATGGCCAGAAAATGCTGGCCTAGCCAGCAATGTCCACATCCTGTGAAGGAATAAGTTTTAAAATTTTAAAATGGCACATTTAATGCATCTTCCTTGTATGGCATACATATTATAATGATGTACTTACTGCAATTATAACTGTTACAAATGATTGGCAGACAGCCTTTGTACTTGGAGGTAACCAGCCAGTGATGAAAAATGAGTATGTCTTAGTGGGATTAATGGGATTTTGCAGTGAAAAAAAAGCAATTAAAGCTTTTGTTCTGTTGCTTCTCATATCTACACAAAACAATGCTACTGCCCTTTGCACTGTAGACCACAGAGAAACACAAATGGTAAAACTGCTTCGGAGAACATTTGAAGATTAAGCTGACTGAAATCACAGATTAGCCTTGGAATCTAACGAGAAAAGAACTTCAGTGATTTATATTCCCTCAAAAGTGCAGGAGGTTAATTCAATTATCTACAAATGCTGATGCAATCCTGCCAGGTTTGAATTGCATAATGGCTGCCAGGTTCTTTGGGTCAAATGTTGGATAATTACTTACTTCAAACCTATGGATTCAATCTGATCTCAGTACACAGCAGAAACAACAGTCATAAGCCTTCATCTTCATGCCCATTGCCTCCTGCAGTTAGGAGTGCAGGCAGCAAGACTGCTACTGTCAGCAGTTACTTGGATACTTGAGACGTAATGGCCTAGCCTCTGACCCTGGAAATGGTTCAAGATCTTTGGAAACTTTACGAGATGCCAGACTTCAGGCAACTGGATTCATTTCACATGACATCACCAAATGGCTGAAAGGACGGGTTACAGAAAAGACTATGGGCCCTGTCAACATTCTGTCTGTAGCACTGAATACTTGTGCTCCAGAACTAGCCATGCCCCAGGCCAAGTTGTTTCAGTACAGTTACAACACTGGCATCTACCTGACAATGTGGAACGCTGTCACCATATGTCCTGTCCACAAAAGGCAAGACAAATCTAAATCGGCCAAATACAGCCCCATCAGTCTAACCATCAGCAAAGCCTTGGAAGGGACCATCAACACTACTATCAAGTGACACTTACTCAGCAATAACTTACTCACAGATGCTCACTTTGGGTGGTACCAGGGCCACATGGCTCCAGAACTCATTGCAGCCTTGTTTCAAACATGGACAAAAATGGCTAAATTCAGAGGTGAGGTGAAAGTGACTGCCTTTAACATCAGGGCAACATTTTTTACCGAGTGTGGCATCAAGGAGCCCCAGCAAATTTGAAGTAAATAAGAATCAGGGTGAAGGCTCTCCACTGGATGGAGTCATACCGAGCAAAAAGGAAGACTGTTATAGTTGTTGGAGGCCAGTTGTCTCAGTCCCAGGACATCATGTAGGAATCCTCAGGGTTAGTGTCCTAGGCCCAAACATCTTCAGCTGCTTCATCAATGACCTTCCTTCCATCATAAAGTTGGAAGTAGGGATATTCAGTGATGATTACACAGCATGCAGTAACTGTGGTGAACTTCAGTTGTGCCTTTGTCCTGCCTGGACCACCGTTGTGTGTTTGTCATGCCTGGACACATCCCCTGCCGGCTCCTCCCCTTGTCACCTAGTATAAAGGTGGCTGTCTCCTCCCCCTTGTTCAGTTCGGGGCGGTTATCTGTTGGGATATGCTCCTAGTTCTGTAATGAATAAAAGCCTACAGTTGTATTGGCACACAAGTAGTCTTTTGCCTAATTGATAGCGCATCAGTAACATTCCCAACTTCTCGTGTGCTAAGCCTGCATAAAGCAAAATTTGAACATTCAGGCTTGTGTTGGTGAGTGGCAAATAACATTTGTATCACAGAAGTACCAGGCAATAACTATCTATAATAAGAGACAATTTAATCATCTTTCCTTGACCTTCAATGGCATTGCTTTTACTGTATCCCTCAACATTCAGGGGCTTACCATTGATCAAAAGCTTCTCCATTACAAGGGAGGAAGTGTTAGGATTTTTAGGTAACATTAAAACTGACAAATCCCCAGTGCCTGATGGCATCTATCCTAGACTGCTCAGGGAGACAAGAGGTGTAATTGCTGGGCCTCTGACGGAAATCTTTGTCTCTTCATTGGACACAGGTGAGGTCCCTGAGGATTGGAGGATAGCGAATGTGGTATTTAAGAAGGGTAGCAGGTATAACCCGGGTAATTATAGGCCAGTGAGCTTGACGTCCGTGGTAGGGAAGTTGTTGGAGAGGATTCTTAGAGACAGGATGTATGCACATTTAGAACGGAACAATCTCATTAGTGACAGACAGCATGGTTTTGTAAGAGGGAGGTCGTGCCTTTCAAATTTGGTGGAGTTTTTTGAGGAAGTGACAAAAACGGTTGATGAAGGAAGGGCCGTGGATGTCGTCTATATGGATTTCAGTAAGGCATTTGACAAAGTCCCTCATGGCAGGTTGGTTAAGAAGGTTAAGGCTCATGGGATACAAGGAGAGGTGGCTAGATGGGTAGAGAACTGGCTTGGCCACAGGAGACAGAGGGTAGCAGTCGAAGGGTCTTTTTTCGGCTGGAGGTCTGTGACCAGTGGTGTTCCGCAGGGCTCTGTACTGGGACCTCTGCTATTTGTGATGTATATAAATGATTTGGAAGAAGGTGTAACTGGTGTTATCAGCAAGTTTGCGGATGACACGAAGATGGCTGGACTTGCGGATAGCGATGAACATTGTCGGACAATACAGCAGGATATAGATAGGCTGGAAAATTGGGCGGAGAAATGGCAGATAGCATTTAATCCAGATTAATGCGAAGTGATGCATTTTGGAAGAACTAATGTAGGGGGGAGTTATACAATAAATGGCAGAGCCATCAAGACTATAGAAACACAGAGGGATCTAGGTGTGCAAGTCCACAAATCCTTGAAGGTGGCAGCACAGGTGGAGAAGGTGGTGAAGAAGGCATATGGTATGCTTGCCTTTATAGGATGGGGTATAGAGTATAAAAGCTGGAGTCTGATGTTGCAGCTGTATAGAACGCTGGTTAGGCCACATTTGGAGTACTGCATCCAGTTCTGGTCGCCGCACTACCAGAAGGACGTGGAGGCTTTAGAGTGAGTGCAGAGAAGGTTTACCAGGATGTTGCCTGGTATGGAGGGTCTTAGCTATGAGGAGAGATTGGGTAAACTGGGTTTGTTCTCCCTGGAAAGACGGAGAATGAGGGGAGACTTAATAGAGGTGTACAAAATTATGAAGGGTATTCTTAGGGTGAACAGTGGGAAGCTTTTTCCCAGGTCGGAGGTGACGATCACGAAGGGTCACGGGCTCAAGGTGAGAGGGGCGAGGTATAACTCAGATATCAGAAGGACGTTTGTTACACAGAGGGTGGTGGGGGCCTGGAATGCGCTGCCAAGTAGGGTGGTGGAGGCAGACACGCTAGCATCATTTTAAGACTTACCTGGATAGTCACATGAGCAGCCTGGGAATGGAGGGATACAAACGAATGGTCTAGTTGGGCCAATGAGCGGTACAGGCTTGGAGGGCCGAAGGGCCTGTTTCCTGTGCTGTACTGTTCTTTGTTCTTTGTTCTTAACTTGACTCGTCATATAAATATCATGGCTATAAAAGCAGATTGAAAGTTGGGAATTCTGTGGTAAGTAAATCACCTGACTCCCCAAAAACTGTTCACCATCTATAAAGCATTGTTATATAGTAATGTGGTCAGCTTACTTGTACAACAAAAGGTTGCCTGCCACATGGTAGATTACTTAACCAGATAGTGGAGCTTTATTAGACTCATGTTGCTTGCTTAAAGTCCAGGATGGAAGAGACGGAAGAACCCATGAATGTCTCTGAAGATGTCACCACACATCACATGACTAATCAAACAGAGGTGCATTGGTTTACAATAGATAACAGGCATAAATCAGGAGTGTGATGGAATACGTTCCATTTACCTGGATGGATGCAGCTCTAAGAACACCCAGAAAGCTCAACGCCGCCCAGGACGAAGCAAAGCATCTGATCAGAGCTTTATCCACCACCTTAAAAATTCACTTCTTCCACCATTGATACACAGTGGTAGAGGTACCTGCAACGTACAAGTTACTACAGTAATAGTGATACAGTAACTTGTGAACTCTACCACCTATCAGGATAAGTGCAGCAGCCAGTTCCCCTCCAAGCAACACACCAATCCTGACTTGGAACTATATCTCTGTTCCTTCACATTCGCTGTGTCAAAATCGGAGAACTCCCTCCCTAACAGCACTGTGGATGCACCTGCACCACACGGACTGCAGGAGTTCAAGAAGGAGCTGACCATCACCTTCTCAAGGGCAATTACAGATGGGGAACAAATGCTGGCCTAGCCAGTGACACTCACATCTCATGAACGAATACAAGAAAAAAATGACTGTTGTTGAGCAGCGTAGCAGGCCAGGAGACATCAGCGGGGGACCTGTAGCGGGGCGCACAACTGGCATCTGGCCAATCGTAAGTCTCCCAGACCCTTTGTTTTCCACATAATCAGTCCTGCATTAGAAATTGGCACTGGGCCCGCTAGTGTCTCCCCTCGCACCAGGCGAGATTCCCGCCAGCGGGGTTTACAACTGCTCCCCACCAACAAGGACTAGACGTGGGGACAGAGGCCATTGAAGCCCCTCAGGAGATCAGGGGCAGAGGGTGCCCCTTGGGCAGTGCCGGCCTGAAACTGCCAGCCTGGCACTCTGGCACTGCCCACAAGGCACCCAGCAGTGCAAAGGGGGTAGGGCCAATTGTGGCGGTGGGGGGAGGCTACTGCACACTCTGCAATGGGATTGGTGGGGTTGAGAGGGAGGAGATGATTGGGGTTGGACATGCGGGAGCGGGGCTGGATAATGGGGGGGGGGGTGGGGTTGTTCATGGGTGAGGAGAGATCGGGGCTGGCCATGGAGGGCTGGTGATTGGGGCTGGCTTGGGGGGGGGGGGGAGGGCTCAGGTTGGAGGGAATTGGGGGGACAGGGTGGGGAAGAGTCGGAGGGGAGTCGGGAGGCCAGCAATCAGGGGGCTTTGGGGAAAACAATCAGAAAGGCCAGCAATTGGGAGGCTGGCGATGGGAGGGCAGGGGGGTGGGGGGCGGGCCAGTGCGCACGCACCGATCTCCCCACTGACAGATCGGCACATGCACAGTGGCCCGCTCAGCATTATGCTACCAGCCTTTCGAGCGGGATTAGGCCACGCCCCCCATTTACCAGAATGAATCTCTCGGAGGCACTCCGTGATGCACAAAGTGTCGGAGATTCGTCCTGCCAAAAACGGACAGGAAATTCTTCCATTTTCCCACCCATTGGGCACTTATCGTTTTTCTTTTGGGAGAATCCCGGCCGTTACGTTTGATGTGAACATTGTCAATTGTCAAATCAGAACCCTCCCTTGCCATTCAATTATCCAACGTACACCTCAGTGTACTCTTCTGAAGACATATTCCAGCACACTGGTATAAACGTATCACATAGCCTGGCATTTTGATATAGATCTCACTGCTTTAAAAATGATAAATTAAAATATATTTTAAAAGTAACATAAAGAAACAAACAAGAGTGTTTAAATGAAAAAGTAAAATAATTAAACAATACAGGGAACAACAAACAAAAATATTAGGTACTTGTTATAATCCGGGCCAGAAACTACAAGGTATTTTATGAAGTCAGCATAAGATGTTTCACTCCAAGAATGATTCAAATGACCCACTGGGGAGCTTTTATCAAAGTTTATTTAAGAATACAGTTAGCACATAGAAAGAAAATTAGCAATAACCTTTACCAATTGCAAACAAGAAAAAAAACAACTATGATATTGTATAACCTTAACAGTTGTGAATACTGTTCCAACGCAAGCATCCCTACGTACATACAGCCCCGTTCCTTCAATAAGTATGCTCACATGATGCTGGATCTTGCAGTTTTCCCACCACCTCTGTGGTTTATTCCTTTGGACGATGAGTTGAAAACGCTGAGGCCTTCTGACCCTAATACTTTCAGCACACTTCAAGAGACAGAGGCACTCCTTGCCTCCACTTACTGGCTAGCCAGCCACCAAGAGCTAAATTTCCAACACCAGGGAGAGACACAAAAACACACTGCTTGCTGTCTGGAGTCCAACAGCTTCTGCCTAGCCAGCAAGCAAACTGAAACTAAAGATATCTGGATTTTCTCCTAAGTACCACCTGACCTTGACCTGTCAATCAACCTTCCCCTGGCAATTCAAAAGGGTCATAAAATGTGTAAAATTCCAGGGCACTGCATTAGGTCCAACTTAAAAATAAACATTGCTACAATTATCCTGCGACAGAAACCATAAAAGATACCAGTACAAACAGTATGGCAACAAGCACAAAAAAGGCCAGACCCCCTTAAAAGAACTGCAGAGAAACATGATTAAAATACATGTTTAAAGGCACAATAGTGTCACAAACTGAACTGATAAAATGGTGACCAAGGCATCACTTGAAAGAACTCTCTGAAATAATATAACAGTTACATTTCTTGTAGATTCACAAACAATTCTTTTTGCTTTCTGCAATTAACTTCATAAATAAACAACATAGTAAAGGATAGTGTGTTTTAAATGATTAATTATTAGAATGAAATATTTACAGAATTGAAGTCTGAAAATGAAAATAAATACAAGATATGGACCTATACAAGTAGAGATTCTGTACTTTTAAATCAGGTCAAATCCCATGAAATTGGCACACACGTTCCAATATTACCTAGCCTCTTCTTTCTAATGCTATTGTATAACAATATGAAATTCCACTGCAGAAATATTAATCTTACAAATAACATTCATAGTTTGCAAACACACCTACCCCAGAACTAGGTCCAACAATACTCCCTTCGCATTGGGCTGGAAATATAATGGCCGGTACTCTACCACCTTGCCCGCCATGGAATCAGAGCAGGCGAGGGTCCGACAACAGAAATCTCCGTTGACCTTGGGTAGGATTTTCCGACCTCCACGGCATGGTTTGTGGTGGCAGAGGTGACCCGCCATTGGCCAGCGGCAGGATCTTCCGGTCCTGTCACTATGAATGGATTTTCCTATTGTTGGTACCCTCTCTGCCCTTACACTATTACTATCCCAGTGGATAGTGGAAGGGCCCATGGTGTTAAGGGTAAGATCCTGGCATGGATAGAGGATTGGCTGACTGGCCAGAAGGCAGGGAGTGGGGATAAAGGGATCTTTTTCAGGATGGCAGCCAGTGACTAGTGGTGTGCTTCAGGGGTCAGTGCTGGGACTACAACTTTTACTACAAATTAACGATTTGGAAGAAGGCACTGTTGCTAAGTTTGCAGATGATACAAAGACATGTAGAGGGACAGGGTCGTATTGAGGAAGCAGGGGGGGCTGCAGAAGGACTTGGACAGGTTAGGAGAGTGGGCAAAGAAATGACAAAAGGAATACAATGTAGAAAAGTGTGAGGTTATGCACTTTGGAAGGAGGAATGGAGGCATTGGCAATTTTCTAAATGGGGAATGCTGAGAAAATCAGAGACATAAAGGGAGTCATTGTTCACGTGGTTAACGTGCAGGTTCAGTCGGCAGTTAGGAATGCAAATGCAATGTTAGCATTCATGTCGAGAGGGCTAGAATACAAGGGTGGGGACGTACTTCTGAGGCTGTATAAGGCTCTGGTCAGACCCCATTTGGAGTATTGTGAGCAGTTTTGGGCCCTGTATCTAAGGAAGGATGTGCTGGCTGTGGAAAGGGTCCAGAGGAGGTTCACAAGAATGATCCCTGGAATGAAGAGCTTGTTGTATGAGTGACGGTTGAGGGCGCTGGGTCTGTACTCGTTGGAGTTTAGAAGGATGAGGGGGGGATGTTATTGAAACTTACAGAATACTGTGAAGCCTGGATAGAGTGGACGTGGAGAGGATGTTTCCACTAGTAGGAAAAATTAAAACCAGAGGGCACAACCTCAGGCTAAAGGGACGATCCTTTAAAACAGAGATGAGGAGGCATTTCTTCAGCCAGAGAGTGGTGAATCTGTGGAACTCTTTGCCGCAGAAGGCTGTGGAGGCCAGGTCATTGAGTGTCTTTAAGACAGAGAAAGATAGGTTCTTGATTAATAAGGGGATCAGGGATTATGGGGAAAACACAGGAGAATGGGGATGAGAAAAATATCAGCCATGATTGAATGGCAGAGCAGACTCGATGGGCCGAGTGGCCTAGTTCTGCTCCTGTGTGTTATGGTCTTATATTAAGATAATTAAAATTCCCCATTATAACTCCACTATAATTGCAGATTTGTTTCCCTATATCTCTCCCACTAGTTGATGACTTATGGAATAGACTCAGCAGTATGATAGTGCCTCCATAGTTTATCAGCACTAACCAAATAGGTTATGTCCTTAACCACTTTAGGACACCCTAAGAGAGTGGTGGGCAACCTGCAGCCCAGGGGCCACATGCTGCCCATCTGGGTTCTGAGTGCAACCCACAAGACATTTTGTTGACTGTTGCCCACGCATAGAGTTGCCAAATTCTGCTGATTTCCATCGGCTTGACTTTATTCCTACCAGTATGACTGAAGGGATACACATGTAAAGCAAGGGCATGTGAAGTGAGGCACATGCTGATTGCACAGCATTGACTATGAGAGCTGTGTGCTCCCTCTGTGTCCAAAGAAGAATAAATATTCATTTTGTTTTTACTGTTTGAAGTTGATGACAGTTCTACTAAAATCTGAATGATTAGGTATTTTATATAACTTGTTATGAAATATATGTCCAGTTGCAGCTCCTCACAGACTGCATTGTTCGGTTGGAGCAGCAGGTGGATGCACTGTGGAGCATACAGGAGGCAGAGAGTGTGATAGACACTAGTTACAGGGAGATTGTCACACCACAGGTTCAGACAGGTAGATGGGTGACCTCCAGGAGAGGCAGGCAGGTAGTGCAGGAGTCTCTTGTGCCTATTCCCCTTTCAAACAGGTATATCGTTTTGGATACTGTTGAGGGGATAGCCTGTCAGGGGGAGATACCAGCAGTAGCCAGGCCTGTGACACAGCAGCTGGTTCTGCTGTGAAGCAGGGTCGGGCAAATAGCAAGCGAGCAGTAGTAATAGGGGACTCGCTAGTTAGAGGCACAGACAGGCGTTTCTGTGGCCGCAATCAAAACTCCAGGATGGTGTGTTGCCTCCCTGGTGCCAGGGTCAAGGACGTCTCTGAGCAATTGCAGGACATTCTTAAGGGGGAGGGTGAGCAGTCAGAGGTCGTGGTACACATTGGTACCAACAACATAGGTAGGAAAAGGGATGAGGTCCTGAAATGTGAATATAGAGAGTTAGGCTAAAGTGCAGGACCTCGAAGGTAGTAATTTCAGGACTACTACTGCTGCCACATGCTAGTGAGAGTATGAATAGGAGGATTAGACAGATGAATGCCTGGCTTGAGAGCTGGTGCAGGGGGTAGGGATTTAGATTTTTGGATCATTGGGATCTTTTCTGGGGAAGGGCTGATCTGTTCAAGAGGGATGGGTTACATCTGAACTGGAGGGGGACTAACATCCTGGCGGGGAGATTTGCTAGAGCCACTCGGGAGGGTTTAAACTAGTTTGGCAGGGGGGTGGGATCCAAAGCAGTAGGGAGACAGAAGAGAAGTGTGAGGACAGCACAGAAGTTAAAGAGAGCACATTAAGTAGTAAAGGCAGTGTCAGTAATCCTAGTACCAGACAGATCAGGCAAAAGCAAGGCAGAGAGCAAGGGAAGTCCAGATTAAACTGCATTTATTTCAATCCAAGAGGCCTGACGGACAAGGCAGATGAACTTAGGGCATGGATGGGTACATGGGACTGGGATATTATAGCAATTACTGAAACATGGCTAAGGGAGGGACAGGACTGGCAGCTCAATGTTCCAGGGTACAGAGGCTATAGGAAAGATAGAACAGGAGGTAAGAGAGGAGGGGGAGTTGCACTTTTGATTAGGGAAAGCATCACGGCCGTCCTGAGAGGGGATATATCCAAGGGTTCAGCCACTGAGTCTATATGGGTAGAACTGAGAAATAAGAAGGGGGAAATCACTTTGATTGGGTTGTACTATAGGCCCCCAAATAGTCGGCAGGAAATTGAGGAGCAAATATGTAAGGAGATTACAGATAGCTCCAAGAAAAATAGGGTGGTAATAGTTGGAGATTTTAACTTTCCCAACATTGACTGGGGACAGCCATAGTCTTAGAGGGTTGGATGGAGAGAAATTTGTTGTGTATTCAGGAGGAATTTCTCATTCAGTATGTGGATGGCCCGACTAGAGAGGGAGCAAAACCTGACCTCCTCTTGGGAAATAAGGAAGGGCAGGTGACAGAAGTGTTAGTGAGGGATCACTTTGGGACCAGTGACCATAATTCTATTAGTTTTAAGATAGCTATGGAGAATGATAGGTCTGGCCCAAAAGTTAAAATTCTAAATTGGGGCAAGGCCAATTTTGATGGTATCAGGCAGGAACTTTCAAAAGTTAATTGGGGGAGTCTGTGGGAAGGCAAAGAGGCTTCTGGTAAGTGGCTGGCACTGCTAGGCTGGCAATGCCCATGGGGCACTCCCCTATTATCCCTGACCTCCTGTGGGGGCCTCCATTGCCCCCCCCCCCCTTTTCTCCAGCAGGATTGACCGCCTGTTCCCCGTTAGTGGGAAGCTGTTGTAAACCCCGCTGGAGTGAACCACTCCTAGCTGACGGGAAGAAGCTAGCGGACCCGGGAACTTCAGTCCTGGGCCTGCTAATTATATTAAAATCCGTATTTAAATCAGCTCCGCACTGGAAATTTGCATGGAGCTGACGACTCTGGAAATCCTGTCCCTGGAAATGTGCAGAGGCCATGGCGCCCAGCGAAGAGCCCGCTAAACGGCCTCTGCTGATGACCCCCTGCCCGATGTGCTGCTAGGGCAGCGCAGAAGACTGGGGTAATTACCTCCATGTTTTCCTTGGGAAACGTAACACCAGTGAAGAGGGTACTCTTTCAGCCTATCATAGGAACACGGCAGAAATTTAAGCAGGACCTCAGCTAAGCGAACAGATCTTTTTACCCATATTAGCTGAGGGGTGTATTACTGTAAACCATATCTTGTACTTTGCTACCTTTTCTTCCAGTTTTGAAGGACACATTTCAGATCTACTAAGTCATGTCAAAAGTCAACTCAGTCAAAGATCCGTTATCGTGAGACATGTTTCAGGGTTCACATAAAATATTTCAGAATACTTTTCAATTTGAAATTCTTTATCATTTAGATTCTACTTATTTATGATATCTTGAAACTACCTTTACAAAGCATGCAAATCGAGTCCTTTGGTGACCTAAAAAAGAAAAGCTTTGGATTAAGTGATTCATATTATTTTAAATGAAACAACATTTCTCACAGCCTACTTGTCCATTGATAAATTAGCCATTGTTTAAAAGCACTGTCCCTATTATTCATCGCATATGTTATTAACCCTGCTCCTCATAAATCTCTTGTTAATGTACAAAGCGAACACTTAATTATATGAATTAAAGTAAACCTCTCTGCCTGACTGCTAATAAGATTGAAGTTACTTTTTTTTTGCACATAAAGGTTGGTCGTGGAAACTATTACCTCCTTTGAGGAATTTGGAAGAGAGCAAACATTAAAGTTTGATGACCCAATCCCACTTCAAGATAACAGCAATTGTTTTGTACTTGGAGCGCAAACTAATCATTTGTCTTTAAAACAGCGTGTGTCCATTTGGAAATGAATGTATAATTAGCAAATTGATCTGAAAACAAAAATCACTAGACCTGGTGAAAACAAAACTTGATTGGTTGAGCCTCTATCCATGACACAACTCTGGACCACCCCACTTTCTGATAATGGCGATGATTTTCAGTCACCAGGGAGGTAACAGAAATCAAATTCACTTTAGAAGGATGTAAAATGGGCTGCTGATTTGTTCTCACTATTTTACATAATGTCAAAATTATCCCCAGGAAAGTAAAGAATGTCATACTGCTGTGATTTTCTTTGTGTATATTTGTGTTATACTCACTGTACTACAATAAAAAATATCCACATTCCTTGTCGACACATAGCCGCAGTTTTACAAGCAACACAATGGTATAGCATGAGTTTAAGTGTGTGCCCTGATATGTCCACTTTTTAAAATAAGTATAACATGTCACGTGTATCAATCTCTTTTTTCTGGTTAGTTGACGGAATGATAGAATGGATCTTTTTGTCCCAAGTCTAATCTATAGCAACAGCAACACTTACCTCTCCTTATATTGCAAAATAATCTGCAACCGTGTCATTCATTATTCCAAATTCTAATCGCGCAGGTTCAGCACTATTGGTCATTCCTGCAAGTGGTCCACACATTACGCTCAGGAATGTGCCCATCATAGTCTATAGGCGAAATCTTAGCAAAAAATGACAGAGTGTTTATTCCTGCGCAAGAATGGATATTCCCCCCAACTGCGCGAACATGTTTTCCGGCTGAATCTTATGCCTTATTAATTTTCATTTCTATGCCCACAAGTTTCACACTGCTCCAGTGGCCCATTCCCTCTGATTTACCCGCTCTGCAATGACTTAACTGCTACAAGCACTGGGGAGCTCCATATAAACGGCTCCAGTGCACTTCCCAACACTTGTTCCACAACTACTGCAGGGGATGGTAGCCAAGAAGCCCGCACCACACTTTTCGCACGGGGCTCTTACCAGGATGCTGGATGGAGTGGCACAGAGGTGGGAAACACTCTATCCCCACTCCAGGAGATGGCCTTCCAGCAGGGTCACTATGCCTGCCTGGGATCCAGTGGCAGCCCTGGTCAATGCAAGCGCACTCCAGAAGAGGACAGGGCAACAGTGTCAGAAAAAAATGAATGATGTTCTTTGCACAACCAGGGTAAGTGAATCACTCCCAGTCTCCCACTGGAGCCCCTCACAAACCCCCAACCCTTTCTCTCACTCAGCCACCTTGGTCTTTACCAACAGCAGGCATGAGATTCCCCCCTCCCTCCCACAGTCACCATGTTCCCCCCAGTAGCTGCTATGCTCCTCACACTCCAGCTCCCACTCAAGCCCCATGCCTGCCACACCTCATCACCATCTTAAATGTCAACACTCCCACCTACAAACTTCCTCTCTCTGTCATTACAGGCCAAACTCAACCACAACAGGCATGAGCCCTCAGCCTGGCCGGGGAGGAGGAAGAGCTGCTGGTGAAGTAGGGGCAGCAAAGAAATGTGAGAATATACTGTCACCGGACTCCAGCAGCTCTGAGGGGAACTTCTCCAAGCCCACATTGAAAAAATGTCACAACTGCCAACCCCACCCTGCACCATTGCAAATGCTTATAGCTCAGTGGGCCCAATAAGTCGACAGGCTTTTGGGTCACTCACTATTGAGTACCTCACAGTTGATGATCCACAGCAAATGGAGGCAGGGATGCGCCAGGGAACCGGCACTCAGAGGGATGCCGGAGCCCAGGACTCTGCTGAGTCCCAGGGTGATGATGTGCCCCTGGGCCCAGTCATCCCACAGCTGCTGGAGCTGCAAAGGCAGAGTCACAAGCATCAGAAAGGGATGACAACATCCCTCCCCGGACAGCAAGGCTGATTGGAGGAGTCCCATCGCCTTCTGTTCTAGGAGATGGTGCTGTCACTGCAGCACAATGAGGTCAACACTGTGAGGCATCCGCAGTGTTGACCTTGGTGCAGGACATGCATGCCACAGCAGGAGATGTCCACATCATGGTGCAGGGCTTCAATTGCATGGTGCAGGCACTGGTAGCCAGAGGACAGTGGTGCTTCTGGATCTCACTCCATCCCAGTGAGAAACATAGGGGCCCCAGGGAACCTGAAGGGAACAGGATCAGCCAGGGGACCCTGGGCATCTCCAGCCCATTTGACACCCTCTTCCCTGTGAGAAACACACACCCAACCCCTGACACCAAGGAGGGAAACAGTCAAACATCCGTGCTGCCCAAAAGCAGGATCCTATCTCCCCCAGGGGACACCCACAAAGCTCATGTCAGGAAAAAGGGCATGGAAGACAGCCTCAACCTCAGCTGTGGATCCCGGGAATACGCCTAGATGGAGTGGGAGGGTCAGGAAGATTAAGAACCGTAGGCATTACGGGGCACAGGTGAACATAGGCACTAGTGTAGACAGGTCACCACTTTGTATTGAATGTTTGGCAATAAATGTCACTTCGTTCAACCACAGAGCCTCCACCCTCTTTGTTAATGTCACCAAGCTTGAGGGAGCCATTGCACTCACTTGATGCCTCATCCCTGTGGAGTGTGAGAATGGCAGTGTTATGTCCCTCCAACCCTCTTGAAGAAGGGAAAGGGTTAATGTTTTTTTGTACTCAATGCATTTTGTGCCTAAAAGGTTGAACTTTGTATCTGGAATGTATCATAAACATATTGTTTACTTGTGGCGAGTCATCCCTTTTTTATATTGCTCCTGGTAGTAGCATAAGCCATTTGTTCATGTCTTTCATCTTTTACTTTAGTATAAGCTATTTGTTCATGGTTCCCTCGCTTGTTTATATCATTCTGATAAAACAGACAGTTGAATATAGATTTTAGTCTTTCTTTCTTGTAGGCTTGTCTATGATTTAAACAGAGGAAGCAGCGACCAAATGGTAGAGTGCGAGAATGGCCGTTTGAAGGAGGACTCCCACTGGGACAGTGGCACTCAGTCACTCAGTCACTTCAAAGGAAACGCTGCGGGAAGAGCAGGGGACCAGAGGTGACACCTTGACTGCAACGACCAGAAGAATTGTGCTTTATGACCCAAGGATACCAGATGGTCTCTAACCATGATCCAAAGACTATCAGAAGCTGTTAAAGGAACTATAATTTACGATCAAGGACTGTTAACTGGACTTTGCTTCATGACTTGTATTGGGAACCCTGATGTATAAATATCCATGCTTCTTGTGTTCAGTGAGAACTTTGGCTTCCGCTTTCAAGGGGTCAAGTTCTCCCATAAGCTTATGAGAATAAAGCATGACTGTATTTTGACTCATACCAGCCTATAGAGGTATAATTTCCGACTTCAGTTTTGGTGCCAAAAGCCGGGAAAAAACCCCGGATCTGTTTGTGGGACTCTGTTTGCAGGCCCAGGTTGAATGACCACAACCTGTGCACTGGAATAGAGTTCTGAACCTAGTAGGGTGAGTCAAACTACAGTGGGCTGAGCATATGTGGTGAGTGTGTGTGAGAGTGAAAGACATCTGAGCTGAACACATACGGACAAGGAGGCATTTGTCTGTTATGGATTCTCAAGTGAGTGTAAAGACTGGAGAAAAGTTGCCTGAGATGTGATGTTCAGACGTGAGTGAGAAAGAAACTGTTTGTGTGAGAGAGAAACTGTCTGAGTGATCACTGGAATAGTGTAAGCTTAATAGTGTAAGCGGTGGTACGGAGGGATTTGATCACCCCTGACAGGTAACACCGGACTCTGATAAGAGCGACCTAGGAGTGGGAGAGCGAGAAGGGAGAATAGAAGGCTCCAGGTGGTGAGTATAAAACTTATCTGTATTATGGTGGGATCACAAGCACAAGGACAGTGGGGACTTCCGGAATCCCTGATAAATGAGTGTATGACTGAGAGGAACAAATTCATTAAACAGATGAGCAAAGGGGGGTGGAACTTATCCTACCCTCTGGGCCAACAGCATAAGTGGTTGGATAAAGAAAAGAGAAACATGACAAAGAAAATAGGAATATTGTTAATACATCAGTTAGCTGGACTAATTGAGCAAGTCGTTGCCTCTACTCAAAAGTGGAGTGAGGATAAAGAAAGGATTAGGGAGTTAGAATGCAGAGTAAGGGAACTGGAGAAACAAAACCAAGTATTAGAAGAAAAGTTATGGAGAGGGGAAACCATTCCTCTACCTCCTTATGAGTCCATACAACAGGAACTAAACGCTCTTCCAGAGGAATGGGACGCCCTAGAACACAACTTAGTGCTAGTAACCCAAGGGGGAACAGATACACAGCCAAAAGTAAATTATGAACCCTTCACCCTAGGTGAGAGGCAGCAGATAATGGTTTCCCTGGGTAAATTACAACCTAGAAGCGCAAACACTAAGTTCTGGGAAGAATTAGACACAATTTGGGTAGGACACCAATTACACCTGAGAGACGTACACCAGCTGGTCAGGGCAGCCTGTCCAGCGGATAAGTGGAGGCAGGTAACGGGTGGACCCGCCACTCCTCCAGCACAGGATTATAGTGGGGGACGGTGGACACATGTAGTCGCCCTGACATCAGAGATAGATGCCCAACAGACATCCTTCGCCCAGTTTAAGGTAGAAATTTCGAGAGTATTAGGGAATGCTCCCACTAACTGGAGCAGAATGACCACAACGAAACAGCTAAAAGGAGCTTCTGAATGTGGGGGATGGTTGTTCCAGGTACATCAGGAGTGCTCTGGACAAGGAAACCCAGGTCAAGGGGATCGAGCGTTCATCCAGGCTTTTAAGGATGAATTCTTTAGTGTTCACCAAAAACTCCTTAAAATGGGAATTCTCAGTACCCCGAACTATGATGAGTTGGTAGAATGGGCTAATGGCATACCTGAAGGTGGATAGGAGAGATCTTAGTTTTTGTATTTCAGTGTGTTTGTGTGATCTGGTTTCTAGTCGAATGTAGGTGGTTGTTGTTGTATTAAATTGAGAGCAGGAATTGTTGAAACCTTTGTTCTTGTGGAGTGTTTATTGCGGGTAATAAATGACCTTAGTTTAGCCTCAGGAGAGCTGGGAAGGTGTTAAGACTGTTAAAGATTAAAGTGATAAGATTTCTTGCATTTACTTCTGTTTTGAGTTTTAATTACAGTTTGGAAGAAAGAAGAATAAAAGTGACTGTCTTAATCCAAGTTCTGTATTCTTTTAAATGTTTTACTTACATCTCAGTTTAAGATGTTAAGTTTGAATGTGTGGTGGAAGCTTCCATGTGTGTCTGTGTGTGTTTAACAGAGTTGTTTGTTTTGATGTGATTTTACAACAGTGGATTTGATACAGAGTTTAAATAAAATTAGAAGATAAATTGAAGTTTCAAAATCGAAGTACATAATTTGAAGTTGGAAATAGCCAATTTGAATTTTGAATAAACCTGTGTTTGAATTTTGTTAAGAAAGGATTTAAACCTTGGAGGGAACCATATGCTCTCTCCTTTGTCTTAAAGTGAAGATTATAAGAGAGTTAGTTGAGAAATTGGGAGAAGAAATTAAGTAATTTTATGGAAAAGTAGATAAGCAAGAACAAAAGAATGAGGTAAATGTACTGTCTATGAGTCAGTTTAAAATATTTTAAGTCAAGTGAAATGAATTGTAATTCTGCTTATTTCAAGTTCCAGCAGGAGATTAATCAATTAAATCTTAGTTGCCAATGTAAATTGCCCTTACAAATGTCTGATAGTTTAATGTTCTGTAACTGGTTAAAATTATGTACTGCCATTGGAATTTTATGTGCTATCTATTGTTCAAAGTTTGCCAAATATTGAGCACTGTCAAGCTTAAAATCTAGCCAGTTAAAATCAAACCAAAATGTTTCTGATTAATTAACTAGTGTGTATTGTACCTACGCTGGTTTTGATTTGGCGCCTGTTGTTTTCCTCGAGTGCGGGGGGGGGGTTTGATCTGGAGCTCAGTTTAAAATTGGAAACGGATTGAATTAAAAGGGGTTTGGATATCACAGTTATGGTGTGTGAAGTATGATACAACTGCCGCTTGATTATTTTTATTATACAGTATAGCACTGCTATATAGAACAGAGAATAAAATCAAATCCTGAAAAGCTTTCACCAATTTTGTATAATATAGTTATATATTATATGTTGTGTATGGATAAAACATCATTCTGTAGGAGCTTCCTGTTTTCCTCGCCATACAAATGATTAAACTACAGATAATGTCGGGGTACATTATATAAAGATTGGAGCTGTATGGTATATGATTTTAATGGGGAATGCGATGTTTTTTGATGAGATTATTTACAAATGAATGGATGTCCGACTGCAGCCAAAAACATGTGTAAAGTGTTATTTAATTCACACTAAGCTTCCTATGGAAGGGGGATGTGTAGTTAACTGTATAATGTACTAGCTAAAGCCATACAGATATCGGGAAATTGTGGACAGAGATATTGCCCACTATACTGATGAGATTAAGAATTACCACAAACCGGACAACTGGATTAACCCCTTATGAATTAATGACAGAATAGGTGATGATGTAGGTTCACTAAAAGATGAATTCAGGAAATATGTGTTAGAATTAAGCACCCAACTTAAAGGCTTGCGCAAATTGGTAAAAGACAATCCGGAACAAAGAGACACAGAGAGAGAGAGAGAGCTTGAAATGCTCCCTGACGGGCGGGAAGTTGCGTCCAAGTAAAAGCACTACTTGACAAACCTGGGTTCGCCCCTCAATGGGAGGATCCCTATAAAGTTAAAATTGTGTAGTGTGCTTAATTCACAGATATGTGAGACAGTTGACCTCCAAGCAAGCTGAACGGGTTCGCGGGTAGTGGCGCGCGGGCGGTATAGCCTTTGGACCATTGTATAACGGTCGCGCGGGTTATTAGTTAAGTAATAGGATGATTTGCTTGCTGCTTCTCACGACCTTTGCCCTGCTAGTTACGGAGGGGAAGTATAGATGGAATTGTGTAGACTTGAGGATAGAGCATCGCAAGCTTCTCTGTAACGATGGCTCTGTCTATTGTAACCTTCTGACACATGGAATAAGTCCCTGGGAGGTAACATTTAGGGACCGCTGCTTGGGATTCCTTAACCATGCCATGTTGCTAACTTTGTTGGAGGGGCGAGGTGATTGGGATCTCACATGCATGTAATGTGGTGTAACTGGAATTTTTGGTGTTTAACTGAGGGACCGGGATGGATCTGTACCCAGCAACAGCAGAGGGCTCGGGAGGATATGTACATCAACACGAGATTTGGTCGATCCAAGCAATCGTTGTACCAATCCTCTAACATCCGACCCTATCACATGAACACTTTCATGTATATGTCTCACTTGTATGTATTGCAGTCAAAATTCTGAGCAAGTGCTGGGTCTGCTCACATATTCCCATGCACGAAGAAAAGGGGGGAAAGTCCTTTATTCCCTATCCCTTTGTCAACTCCGGGAATAGTAGAGGGGATTTCGAATCAGAATGGAACCCAAGATGGGACAAGGAAAGTGACATTTAAAAAACCCCATCAGGCATGTTGTGAAAACCCAACAAGGGGGATCTATCTGCTTGGTAAGAAGCGGAACCATACATGTGGGCCGTAGCTACTGTACCCAGCAGATTAATGTCACCAGTGATGCCTGGGCTTTGGCTCAACAGATTACAATCCATTGCCCTACTGCTGATGTCCTGGTCAGCCTCTCCTCTACTGATATGAGCAGCATGACTGCATATAATGGTACCTGTTGTGTCTGTGGAAACAATGCCTACCCATGGCTTCCTTGGGATTGGGTAGGATCGTGTTATTTAGTATATGTGGTACCCTATATTCACCGTTACTGAGACAGAATGATTCTTTATGATAGCTTTCCCACTTTATGGGACAGCAAAAGCAGCTCAGGAACTTATACATATGGCCTCGACCTTGGAGAGAATTGCAAATGAAACTAGAGACGGGTTTGAGGAGGTGAGCACAGCCTTCTCTGAAGTATCAGCCGAGGTTGTAGCTATCCGGACTGTTGCTTTATAGAACCGATTGACACTTGATTATGTGTTGGCTTTCCAGGGAGGAACGTGCGCTATAATTGAATCTGAATGCTGCACGTATATCCCAGATGTTTCGGAAAATATAACTCGTTTGGCAGATCATATCAAACGAGTGACGATGACAATACAAGGTGAAGGGAGCCAATATCATAATTATAACCCTCCGGGATGGCTGGGGCAATGGTCCAGGTCATGGGAATCATATCTGATGCACGGGTTAATTGTATTAATTGTCATTGTTATCGCATGTTGTATTTGTATGGCATTATTGAACGCTTGTTGTAAAACGGTAACAGCCCGAATTATGCCGAGTGCAAGTGTACAGGCAGAAAGGGCAGACTTCCTGATGAAGGAGGTAGGCCCATATATGTTGGTAACATTTGGCTCTGAGTTGGTCATGGGGCCATGTTTGCACTTGGCCTCTGACCAAAAGGGGGGATTGAAGAAGGGAAATGGTTAATGTTTTTTTGTACTCAATGCATTTTGTGCCTAAAAGGTTGAACTTTGTATCTGGAATGTATCATAAACATATTGTTTACTTGTGGCGAGTCATCCCTTTTTTATATTGCTCCTGGTAGTAGCATAAGCCATTTGTTCATGTCTTTCATCTTTTACTTTAGTATAAGCCATTTGTTCATGGTTCCCTCGCTTGTTTATATCATTCTGATAAAACAGACAGTTGAATATCAGAAGCTGTTAAAGGAACTATAATTTACGATCAAGGACTGTTAACTGGACTTTGCTTCATGACTTGTATTGGGAACCCTGATGTATAAATATCCATGCTTCTTGTGTTCAGTGAGAACTTTGGCTTCCGCTTTCAAGGGGTCAAGTTCTCCCATAAGCTTATGAGAATAAAGCATGACTGTATTTTGACTCATACCAGCCTATAGAGGTATAATTTCCGACTTCACCTCTTGCCAGCCCCCACTAAGGAAGGGCACTCCCTCAACTGTGATATGGACAGGAACCCAGGAATGAGGACATGGGAAGCACTGCCTGCAAACCAGCCTTCACAACCCCTTTAGGGCAAGGGCTGCCTCAATGTGAAGTGTATGTAAGGCCTCTGCATGACCCCTCTCAACCTCTCTCCCCAAAATGGCAATTCTGAGACCCCCCACATTGAGTTGAACTTACCTATGTCCCCTGAGTCCTCTCCAGTGCCCCTGAACAGTGCACGCTGCGGACAGTGCTGGCTACCTGAGTGCTCATCTCCAAAGTCTCACATATGTAGACCTGTTGTAAATATCTGTTAAGTGGTCAGTCCTGGAGAGAGTGCTCGCTAATGACATTCTAATGTATTTAAATGAGCTTTCTGTGATCCCATGGCATGTTTGAAGGTCGGAAACGCACCAACACGAATTGCACTCTCTAGATTTTGAGCACGTTCAGCTAATCCTGCAGACAGAGTCCAGACTCAATCCTGCCCCCCATCTAATAAGACACTTGTATAGCCTGGGAGTGTAACAAAGGTGCCTTACACAATCTGAACTGGATTGCATGCTTTTCGCAGGCTGCTTCATATATACTTCCCTTACCTCCCACGAGCTGAACTGATAACATTTTAATAAAAAGAATTCCTGATACAAACTGTTAAACTCTTTATTTGATGAACAGTTTCATGATTATAATTAAAAGTCATTTAACTTCAAATCAAATAACTTCCCAACCATGAGTAAGAAAAATAAACTGTCTCCACCTTTCAGTAGATCTTTGCTCCCTCCATTCGCTCTGAACAGGAAATTGGTAACATGACCCTCTGACCCTAACCCATATAGGGATTGGCCAGCAGGATGGCCAATTAAAACCTCCTATATGGCAGGCAGAAGGCATAAGATCATTAAGAGTCAGAAGTGTGCCACCCACTATTTTGGAAAGAGCAAAGGAATTGCTGTGTCTTGCCCACGTCTGAAGAATGAACTGGTTCTCCTATTTTTACATTGTTGTTACCCTGATTAATTGCCAGACAGACAGACAGAAATGAAATAAGAATTGGTTAAAGTTTATAACGGGTGAAATTTTGAACCCACATTAACCATCTGCTAGGTTATTGGCAAGGACTCAAGATCCGGTAGTTGCAGCTATTGCCGGCGAAAAAGCAACTTACTCACCCCTCGCCAGCAACATCATCAGCTTCACGCTCATAGCGGCATGAACCTGCTTTGCATGCATTAGCATATAGTTCAATTCCATTAATCCGTCCCAGCCATACATTGACACCGTGCTGATGTGACATCATGGTGACATGGCTCACAACAGATGTGAAGCAATCGTGGGGTTCCACCCAGGGGCGCAAAGGCAAGCATAGTCCCTGGGGATGAGGGACAAGGCCAGCGAGTGCCCTGGCAAAGCCCCTTGGCATTGCCCTTTGACACAGGTTGGCAGTGCCAGCCTGGCAGTACCAACCTGTTCCATGGGACAGGCCCCAGTGGGAGCATCATGGGCAATGGTTAATGCCGTTGAGCCTGTCGGCCGGCAGAAGCACGACAAGCCTGGGATGTCGGATCCCGGCTATGGCCGTTGTTGGGGATAAGGGGTGTTGGGGGGGGGGTGGTGGGAGGGGGGAGTGTTGGCTCTCAATGTGTGGGGGAAGGGGCCAATGATCCTAAGGTGGTGAGGAAGAGAGTAGGGGCCGATGATCAAGGAAGGGGAGGATGGGGAGAGCGAAGGGGCTAATGATCATGGGGGTGGGGGTAGAAAGAAGGAACCAATGATCACGGGGAGGGGGGGAGGGCAAAGGGGCCAATGGTCACAGGGGGTGGGGGTAGAAAGAAGTGGCTGATGATCACGGGGGGGAGGGTAAAGAGAAGGGACCAATGATCACTGGAGGGGGAGAGCAAAGGGGCCAATGATCACGGGGGGGGGGGGGGGGGGGAGAGCGAAGGGGCCGATGACCTCAGGGGTGGGGGGAGAGCAAAGGGGCCGATGATCGCAGGTTGGGGCAGGGTTGTTGGAGTGAATGCTGGCTCTGCTAGGGGGTGGAGAGGGGTGTCCCTGTGGTGGGGTGGTGAGCGGGCTAACTGGAGTTCTGATCAGGCCACCCTTTAAAGATGGCACCCCGATCTCTGAGTAGCCGGGTTTTGCCGGTGTGCTTAAGCCCAGCAAACATGCTTAACTTCTCACCAGAAACAACACTCCGCCAGTGTTTGGTGAAATTTTACCAATGTTTTTCTAAACTAGAATTTTCTAAAAAGTTTTCAAACAATTTGACTTTTTTTTTAATGAAGCATAACTTACAGCCACAAAAATCTATTTCACTTTATCATCAGTAATAACTTTTAAGGAAGTCCACTGAGTGAGCTCTCCTCGGAAACATATTTGTCCTGCAATTATAAATTTAATGCTTATCTTTTGGGACACTATTAATGTGTTTTAGACTTTATATTGATGGTAAATGATGACAACTAATGGGAGGACGATTGCTGTAATTTGTTATAGAGTGACACAGAAATATTACACTGGAGCTCCTTCCTGTGTGGATTATTAACCACTGGCAGATCATCACTGTAGTGAACTAATAGGAATAAGGTTGGATATCAATTCAATCAAATTGGAGCATTTTCAAGCCATGACTTTTTTTTGCTACAATAAAGCTAAAGATGTCTTTTATCCAGGATATTTAATGGAATTGTTCCAGAAACCTATAGGAAACGATGGGCCTGATTTTACCATTGCATTGCGCCCATTTTCGGTCACGAAAACTTGGTAAAGTCAGGCGTGAGGTGAATAGCGCGATCCATGCCCGCGTCCACGCAGATTCCCACTTTACCAAGGCCCGGAAATGGCCACGAACGGCACCGCGTCCAAAATGGGCACAACGTCAATTTAAATGCATTTGCCTGCATTTAAATTGACTTAATGAGCTGGACACCCAATCTTACCGGCATTTCCCCCTTTACCATCGCGTTCGCCCGTCCAGATTCGGCGCGAAACAGACATGCTCGGCAAAGGTCTGTTTTGGGTGCTCCAGCTTCTGAAGAGGTAAGTTCAGAGCTTCCAATGGCTCTCTGACTCAGATCGGTGGTTGTGGGGGAAGGGAGGTGGGCCAGATCATTCTCTGGTGGGGGGGGGGGGTGGAGGAGGAGGGAGGAGGGCCTGATCGTTCTCTGGTGGGGGGGGGGGGATGGGGAGGAGGAGGGAGGCCGGGTCAATGTTTGGTGGAGGGGGGAGGGGGAGGGAGGTCAGATCGTTCTCTGGTGGGGAGGGAGGCCAGATCGTTCTCTGGTTGTGGGGGGAGGCCAGATCATTCTCTGGTTGGGGGGGGCGGGGAGAAGGGGGGTCCTCTGCCACTCTGCAGGTGATTGGTGGGGGAGCAGGGGGTCGCAATCGGTTTGGGTAGGCGGGGGGGGTGGGGGGGCGGGGGGTGGATAAGGGGGGCATATATTTCAAAATATGGATGGGGGGATATATATTTTGAAATATTTTCCCAAATTTCTGACTGTCAGGTTTTTAGTTCCTGCGATTATAATTTTGACATTATCTTCCAAAGGGAATTCCTCTAATTCTGTGCAATGTTCAGATGAAAACAAGATGAAAGAAAGGATCCAAGGCTGCTCCAGAAGCAGATTAGCTGCACCCAACGTTGCCCATGCAAATCACATTCATAAGTAGGGGCACATCTGCCATGGAATGTGAGAGAAGAGATGCCAATACAAACTTCTTTTCACTATGGTTGATTTCCCAGATTTAGTAATCTCCTTGAATCTTATTTCCAACCAAGTTCCACCACGGGGACAATTCTTCCAAGCTGGCTCATGGCTACAGGGACATCAACAATCCAGCTACAGATCACAAATGTATTATACAGGTCACTAATTGCTCACTAGGACACTATAGTTTAATTACCATTCCCATAGATAATTAGGCAGCACAAAGAAGATGCTACATTATTTTCAGTTTGCAAGATTCTCCTAAGTCCATCCCCCCCCCACCCCCTCTCTGCTCTCTCTCCTGTTTTTTTTCTTTCGCGCCCGGGCGCGCTGCTTCAGATTTTTTTTCGAACTGCGCATGTGCAGTTCAAAGCTCCGATCTTTCCGGCAGCGCTAAGCCCCGCCCACTGCGCGGATCGGACTGGAGCCGGCAAAAAGCGTATAGGCGTGCTGGAAAGAGGATTCCGGGCTCGGATCTGCACTACGCCCGGATCCGGCCTTTAGACTCCAAATGGTAAAATTCCCCCCTTAGAATCAAAACGGTAAAATAGGGCCCAATGTGTCCATTCCCAATGTACATTAGATTTTGTTTTTTTAATGTTTTTATTCCATCCTTAAAGTTACAAAGCCAATGCTCAGAGTGGACCAGGCAAACCCAAATCCAATCCTTGCTTGCTCCAAAAAGCAACACAGTGGCATAGTGGTTGGCACTGCTGCCTCACAGTGCCAGGGACCTGGGTTCAATTCCAGCCTCGAGTCACTCTCTGTGTGAAGTTTGCACATTCTCCCTGTGTCTGCGTGCGTTTCCTCCGGGTGCTCCGGTTTCCTCCCACACTCCAAAGATGTGCGGGTTAGGTTGATTGGCCATGATAAATTGTTCCTTAGTGTCAGTGGGACTAGGAGGGTAAATATGGGGGGTTATGGGGATAGGGCCTGGGTGGGATTGTTGTCAGTGCAGGCTCGATGGGCCAAATAGCTTCTTGCTGCATTGATTTTATGACTATGACTTTAAATTCAAAATCCAATTGAATCCAATTCATGGTCTCCACAAAAGAGACAAACAAGATTCAAGTTGACAAAATAAGGCACTGCATCCCATTTTTGGATTGATCTGATGTTTGGGGGGGAGTTTTCCCATCCACCAGGTGATCATAGCAGGCGAGTGGGTGGGGGGCAGACCATGCAAAAGACCATTGACTTTGGGTGGGATTTTCTGGTTGTGGGACGAATGCAGCCGGAAAATCCAGCCCCTTAGCCAAAAGGCCAAGTTGGATTCTATTAACCCGTGTCATAGTTAATCAATCGTGATTCTAAGTACTCACAGTGCCAGGGACCTGGGTTCAATTCCAGCCTCGAGTCACTCTCTGTGTGAAGTTTGCACATTCTCCCTGTGTCTGCGTGCGTTTCCTCCGGGTGCTCCGGTTTCCTCCCACACTCCAAAGATGTGCGGGTTAGGTTGATTGGCCATGATAAATTGTTCCTTAGTGTCAGTGGGACTAGGAGGGTAAATATAAGTACAATTCTATTCTAATTAGCACTTTAAACATAAGTGTCTGTATTTATGCAAAAACAAATTAAGGAAAAGTTTACTTCAAATCATCATAATTTCCTCTACTGCTATTGCTGCTGAAATGATCTTGATTAACAGTACATTCTGATGGTGTTGCTGAGGGATTGGACTGCTGTGTTTGACAGCGCTGGGGTGCTGAATTAGCATATAAATTGAATTGACACGCCTGCTGAGCATCCTATGTTAATGACTATGCTTCTACTGATATTAATTTGAGCTATTTGGCTCGGAAACTCCTGTGAGTCAATTCCACCAATTATGACATTAGTGCCGTTTCAACAAAAATATTTACAAATTAATGTAATTAAACAATAAGAGAAGAAAGGAATATTGCAATTAATCAATTTGTGTGATTTCTTTTAATGGTATTCTCATTGGGAAAACCGTCGAAGATTGTAATTTTTCTCAAGTGAAATGTGAAGCCTCTTCCAGAGGAATTATTGATGCTTCGGGTAGACAGCAACTGTTGGAGGTGGTCTCAGGACATGGGTTGAAATTGTCAAAACTGAGACAGATTGTTGTTGGATAAGCAGATCAAGGAACACGGAGCTAAGGCAGGAAAATAGAGTCAAGGCATAGATCAGCCGTGATCTAACTGAAAGGCAGAGTAGCTTTGTAAAAGGAAGCATGTTCTTCAAGACTCAAGTTTGGAAACACTCGTGGAAGTTAAAGTTCCAGTGAGACCAGTTGGCTCACAGTCTGATAAGCATCTGGGGTGATTTGATGATAAATCCACAGAAGTTGAATTGGGTGGCATCTGTCACTTGATTTCAGTGTGGTGGGGCTGACCACAGTTGGCCCATTGGTTTACATGGACTGTGTACTTACTAAGAAGATTAGAGTAAAATAAATGTTGTAACTTGTGTTATCCTTACAAATCTGTGTACATCTGTAAAGATATAGGTGGGGTGAAGGAGTAATGTATTGTAGTTAATGTTTCCTTGTTTAATATAAAGTTAAAGTTTATTTATTAGTCACAAGTAAGGCTTACATTAACACTGCAATTAAGTTACTGTGAAATTCCCCTAGTCACCACAGTTCAGCGCCTGTCCAGTGCACCTAACTAGCATATCTTTCAGAATGTGAGAGGAAACTGGAGCACCCAGAGGAAACTCACGCAGACACGGGAAGAATATGCAAACTCCACACAGACAGTGACCCAAGCTGGGAATCGAACCTGGTCCCTGGCACTGTGAAGCAGCAGTGCTAACCACTGTGCTACCGTGCCACCCTGAGTAAAAGCTTTACTCTTTTGTTAAAAGATAATCGGCAGTCCTGACATTCTGTTCATCCATGTCTCTAAACAAAGAAGAAGTTATGATCTATCGAGCCAGAGTTCCACTTTGGGATCTGACTGCTCAGTCGCAATATTAGCTGGGATTTTAACATAAGCACGAAATGATTAGAGCTTGTCTCAAAGACAATATAATTGGGGGGGGACTTCAATTTTCAAATACATTGCTCCAATCAATCTGGCAAAAGTAGTCAGGAAAATTAATTTGTAGAATGCTTTCAAACATTTCCTGGAACAATAATTGTGGAACCAGCTAGGGGTAAAGCTATTTCAGATCAGAAATTCATCACCATTTTTCGCCTGCTCCACGATGAATACAAGCTTTGATCCTCACCACAGACTCAATATGTGTGCAAACTGGAGTCAAACAGAGCTGCATCATTGCACCAACGCTCTTCTCTATCTTCCTCGCAGCAACACTTCACCCCATCACCCTCACGCTCCCCACTGGAGTGGAGCTAACCTACCAGACAAGCGGGAAATTGTTCAACCTCTGACGCCTCCAGGCCAGAACCAAGACTACCCTAATTTCTGCCATTGAGCTGCAGTATGCCGATGACGCTTGTGTATGCACACACTCAGAGGCCAAGCTACAAACCATCATCAACACATTCACCAAGGCATATGAGAGAATGGACCTCAGACTAAAGATCCAGAAAGCAAAGGTTCTCCACCAATCTGCTCCTTCCATATAAAACTGCCCCCCAACCATCGAGATCCGCAGTGAGCCTTTGGACAATGTGAATCCTTTCCCATATCTCAGGAGCCTCCTCTCGGCACAAGCAGACATCGAGGATGAAATCCAGCATCGACTCCAATGCTCCAGTGCAGTCCTCAGACGCCTGAGGAATAGAGTATTCGAAGACTGAGATCTCAAATTCAGCACCAAGCTCATGGTCTACAGAAAAGCTGTGGTTCCTGGCTTCCTGTATGCATCAGAAACATGGACAACATATTCCTGGAGCGATATCACCAATGTGATATTGCTCCGCAAAATCCTGCAAATCCACTGGTAAGATGGGCATACCAACATGAGCGTCCTCTCCCAGGCCAATATTCCCAATATCGAGGCACTGGTCACGCTCAACTAGCCGTGATGTGTGTGTCACATTGTCCGCATGCTCGAAACAAGACTCTCAAAACAAGTGCTCTACTCCGAGCTCCGCATTGCAAGCGATCATTAGGAGGGCAGAGGAAACACTACAAGGACACTCTGAAAGCCTCCCTAAATAAATCCAACATCCCCATCAACATGTGGAAATTGCTTGCCTTGGAACGCACGAACTGGAGAAGAACCATCTGTGAAGCACCAATCACCTCGAGCGTCACTGGGCGGATCATGCGGAGGCCAAGCATAAACAGTGGAAAGAGAATGCAAAATCCAAAGCGTCCCACCCACCCACCTCATCAAACACCACCTGCCAAACCTGTGGCAGAATCTGTGGCTCCAGAATTGGACCATTCAACCACTGCAGAACCCACCTCCCTGGAGTGGAAGCAAGTCATCCTCAACCCTGAGGGACTGCCAGAGAAGAAAAAAGCTGTTTTAAATCTAGTGTTGTGCCATAGTAAAAGTTCTGTCAAGAAAAAGTGATCATAATGCAATTGAATTTTTATTAAGTTTGAAAAGTGATATGCTTGAGTACCAAACAAGAACCTTAAACTTAAATATGGCATAAGGGGACAACCAAAGTCCACTGGATAAGTAGACTAAGAGATATGGTGATAAATTAACAGTGGGAAATATTTAAGATACAGTTCAAAATTTACAACAAAAGTACATTTCACGGAAAGCGAACTCAACAGGAAAGATCCATCCTTAAGGAATAAGGAAGTTAAATTTTGCTTTTTAAAAAGGCTTATAATGTTGCAAAGAGGAGTAGTAAACTTGGGGATTGGGAATGTTTTAGAAACTACAAAGAATACCAAAAAGTTGATAAAAAAGGGGAAACTAGCCAGTGATATGACAACAGCTTGTAAGAACCTTTATTTGTATATTGAAAGGAAGAGAGTAGTTAATATATATATTGGTCCTTTAGAGGCAAAGACAGGAGAAATTATCATGGGGAGTGAGGAAATAGCAGAGAAATTCAGCAAATATTTTGGGTCAGTCTTCACAACAGAAGACTCAAATTACAGAAGAATGTAATGGAGGTGATGGGGGTTTTGCCTGCCACTTAAAGAGCCGTTGAGAGCCTTGAGCTGCCTATTTTAGGGAGGGCCCAATTAATTAAGTATCACTCCAACAATCATCACTGAGTGGGGTACACTTTAGGAGACTTTTATGAATGCTGAGGTTTTCTTAGTGCATGGCTGAATTGTCCACCCTGCAGGTTGCTGATCACACAGCTCCTTTAGCTGTTCATGAAGCAAGGCACATTGCTGAACTTTTGAAACCTGCTTACAGAAAATTAAGTCAATCTATCAGGTTTGGAGGTTTAGAAGATGCACAGAGTAATTGATTTAATCCACAATAATCTGAAGCAGTTTCAACACAACAAGAATGCAAATTGGTTAAAAGCAAACATATGAAACCATCCAGAGAAAGTTGACAGAAAATTGGAGGAAATTCATTAGAAGTTAATTTGCATTTGAGTTTTGGTGATTCTTAGCTAAATTAGCCATGGCAAACATGTCTTTATTTTTAAGGGCAGCAATTTGATTTGATTGCGCACTCTCAAGGAGTTACTTTAAAAGGGACGTTAATTTTTATTTTAGGCGTCAGCTGTGCACTCTCTGATCTGATGATTGGAGATCCAACTCCCATTCCAGAGACTTGTTATATTCAAGAATTTGTCAACATCTCGCGATAAATCTCTGGTACAAGTGTACGAGTTTATTAAGGAGTTCCTTTTCTGTCTCTTACAAGATGTTCACAAACTGCTCTATTGTTCTCTCTCTTACAAGTATTACATCATCATAGAGAACACCCTTTCACGTTCATTAATTAATTAAACACATCTTCAAAGGTGACTAACACTAATTGGTTCTAACCTCTGATCATGCCCTGTTCACAAGATAGTGGTTTCTACCAAGGTTAGCTGGTCACGAGCTGGGGATGTGCACAGTACATCTCAGCACGTTGCAACCTTGTAACATGCCCCAGCTGCAAGTGAAACCTGAAACCTCAGCAGGCTCTATCCCACGAGAAAGTGTTAATACAAATGCATTGTAGAAACTGTTCTAAAAATTGTAAAAGCTTCCCACAGACTTGAACATATAGTTCAGGTGGACACTTCAGTGCAAAACTGGGGGAGTGTTCCACTATCAGAGCTTTCAGAAGAGACAATAAACCAAGGGGCAGTCAGCTCTCGGAGGTGGATGTAAAAGATCCCATGGTACCATTTAAAGAAGAGCAGTGGCATTCACTCAGGCCTCCCAAACCATAATTATCCCTCAACTAACATTGCTAAAAGAGAAAGGCAAAATACTGCGGATGCTGGAATCTGAAACAAAAACCCCTTTGGTCATCCAGACTCAAAACATTGGCTCAGATGCTGTCAGAGCTGCTGAGATTTTCCAGCATTTTCTGTTTTCATTATTAAAAGAGATTCTGATTGCTGTTTGTGGGACCTCATTGTGTGCAAATTGGCTGCTGCATTTCCCTACATTGCACCAGTGAATAAGCTTCAAAGATATCTCACAGACAGTGAAATACTTTGTGCCGTCCTCACATAATGAATGGTGATATATAGGTGCACGTATTTTTGTCTTAGTATCGCACAGATTCTAACTTCTCCATATCTCAATACACCTCTGAGACTTAACAGCAATAAATCACCATGGAAAAATGTGTGGAATGAACAATAAATACCAACAAATATCAATTAAATTGTGAAAACATACAAGGAACATTTTACACAAACACAATTTTCAATAATCCTCATGCAATGGACAACTATTATGACCATGACTTGCATGTAAGTCTTGTGTTTCAGTCACTGTTGGCATGGCAATGTTAAACTAGATGGATAAAATAGATGGAAAGAATAAAATCAATTTCAAGGAGATGGAACTGTTGGAACAATGATTATATTACACAAGCTGAATGCAATTTAGATATTTAAGCTTGAAGTATTTTTTTAGAATGTGAATGTTAGACAATTATAAAATAGGGAACGGTCAACTTCACCAAGATTATGGCTGGAATTCTCCAGCTAGCCACAATGGCAGGAGCTTCTGGTCCCACAGTCAGTGCACCCCCGTTGCAGACATGGGTGGAGTCAATGGGAATTCCCATTGACAAGCGGGAGAAGATCCCACCACGATGGCAAACGGTGTGCTGCCTCCTGCTGTGAGAATCCCCCTACCCCTCCCCACCCTGACTTTATTGTTTTTGTTTTCTCTAAGTGGAATAGGGAAGGAAAGGGAAACAAAACAGATTTGCACTTACTTAGCATTTTTCATGACCTCAAGACATGCCAAAGTACATGACAACCAATAAAGTACTTTTAAAATTGTACGGTTTAACTGCAAGGAATGCAGCAACCAATTTACACACAGCATTTATGCACTATCAATCAAGCAAAGACTAGTTTGTATGCAAGAACAAATAGGCTTTTATTAGCAAAAGACTTGGAGCGCACCCATGCCGATGAACTGGTCCAGAGACTGAGGCAGGGAGTGGGGAGCAGTCACCTTTATACCTGGACTAGGGGGGGAGGAGTCCCAGGCAGGGCCAGCAGGGGCATGTCGAGGCATGTCACACATACACAGGCAATAAGCTAACAGTGGTTTATCACAAGCATGGCCCCAGAAATGTCAATTTAATAATAATCTAATATTCTATTTTAGTGATGTTGATTGATGTTAGTCGACACCAGCCAAAGCTGCCTTGCTCTTCTTTGAGATAGCATTCACCTGAGCGAGCCTCCAATCTGAAAGATGACACTTCCAATTCATAGAATCCCCTACAGTACAGAAAGAGGCCATTCAGCCCATCGAGTCTGCACCAACAACAATCCCGCCCAGGTCCTATCCCCTAACCCTATATATTTAGCCTCCTAATCCTCCGGCAATAAGGGGCAATTTAGCATGGCCAATTAACCTAACCCACACATCTTTGGATGGACTGTGGGAGGAAACCGGATCTTCTGGAGGAAACCCACGCAGACACGTGGAGAATGTGCAAACTCCTCATGGACAGTCACCCAAGGCTGGAATTGAACCCGGGTCCCTGTTGCTGTGAGGCAGCAGTGCTAACCACTGTGCCACCGTACAGCTCTCCTTCAGTTTCGCACTAGGGTGTCTACCTACATTTTGTAACATAGCCTTAAACCCACAACCATCTGAATCTGAAACCAGAACGCAACTCCAAAACTGACATTTGGAAATATGAGAGATAGAGGAAGGGGGGAAAGAAATATGCATAGCTATATATATATCAACCTTCAACAGTTCAACACTCCCCCTGATTCAGAGGTTAGAGTGAATCCACTGAACCGTGGTTTTTATCTCTTTTCATCCAAATACACTACACTCTTCTCTGAAAACAAAGACCTCCCAGTTTCTTTCTGTTGTAAATCTTCAACCAAATAAACCTACCGTTCATTTTCCTCTGGCATATTTTCTCCTCTACCTGATGCTTGACCTTGTGAGGAAATAATTAGAAGTTAATGCTGTGAGGGGGTAGTACTCATAATAAAAACTCACACACAAATCCTGTATGGTTTAATAAGTGACATACGTTCACTTACTACACATTTCTGAATGTACTCAAGTTTATAAATCAAAGTATGTCATCTGTTCAAACATACTTAAAAGCCTCTTAATTCAGCTTAGTAGAAGGAATAAATATACAAAATAAGTCATTGCAGGTGTACATATCAATATATTAGGGCTGTCATGAATAGAAAAGTATAGCATTTGGATATTCATCCAGCCCATTAGTCAAATATTTCCCTATTAATCTTTCACCAGTCAGGTATGGCATTAAGATTTGCTTCTTGCAAAACTAATTGGTTTTTTATTACTGTCAGGAGATTTTTTTCGCTAAAATTAATGCGGAATCAAATCCATCCCACTCACATCGCAAGTTTGCGAAATTTTATTAAAACGCACCTAAAACAAACAGAACTATGTTAATATTGTCTCGTAATAATCCATTACCAGCCAGGCCTGACTGGGGAGAAGAACCCTGAACTCTGCACGTCTTACAATCAGTCAATCCATTCTGTAGCACCCAAACTTTCAAAGAATTGGTTCATGAACTCACAGTACTGTTATAACTTTTGCATATACTTAATTAAATCGCGAGAAATATTTCATTGTCTCTGCTCATGTGAAATTGCACGGTGGCACAGTGGTTAGTGCTGCTGCCTCACAGCGCCAGGGACCTGGATTCGATTCTTGGCTTCGGTGACTGTCTGTGTCTGCACATTCTCCCCATGTCTGTGTAAGGTTCCTCCGGGTGCTCCGGTTTCCTCCCACAGTCCAAAAGATGTGCTGGTTAGGTATGTTGGCCATGCTAAATTCTCCCCCAGTGTACCTGAGCAGGACCCGGAGTGTGGCAACCAAGAGATTTTCACAGTAACTTCATTGCAGTGTTAATGTAAGCCTACTTGTGACACCAATAAGTCAACTTTTAAAACTTTAAATTAAGGCTGATGCATAATGGACTGAAGACCCATCCAGTTGCAGATCAAACAAAAGTCGTGGCCGGAGTTTTCCGCACCCACCACCTGCCCCCACCCCGATGGTGGAGGCGGCTCGCCGGTGGCTGCCAGCAGGATCTTCCCATCCCGCCAAAGTCAATGGCGGTGTGTGTTGCTCGCCCTCCCTGCCACCAGGGAATCCACCACAGGGGTTCACCTTTGGTGGGACCAGAATAGCCCACCCCAGTGGGAAGGGGCTGGAAAATCCCACCCCATGTTTTCATAATCAACAGAGAGTCTCCTTGAGTCCAAAGACGTGCAGGTTATGTGGTTTGGCCATTCTGAATTGCCCTTTTGTCTCCCAAGATGTGTGGGTTAGGGGAATTAGCTATGGTAAATGCGCAGGCTTATGGGGAATGGGTCTGGGTAGGATGCTCTGTCAGAGATTGGTGCAAACTGAATGGGCCAATTGGTCTCTTCTGCACTGTAGGGATTCTATGATTGAGGTCAGAAGAACCAATTGCAATTATGTTATCACGGAGTACAACTTTATAAACAATCTACTTGGCAGCATTACATTTCCATGTTTGTTGAGCGCGTCTTAGACGTGAACCAGGAGAAATGTGATGGAATTCTCTCCACTTGCCTGGGTGAGTGCCACCCTAAGAACACTCAAGAAGCTTGATACCAACCAGAACAAAGCAGGCTGCTTCATTGGCACCCCTTCCATAGACATTCACTCCCTCTACTACCAATGCAAAGTAATGTGTACCATCTACGAGATGCACGGCAGCAACTCACCAGGGTTCCTTAGACAGCACCTTCCAAACACACAACTGTCACTTTGTAGAAGGACAAGGACAGCTGATACCTGGGAACACCACCATCTGGAAGTTCCCCTCCAAGCCATTCACCATCCTGACTTGGAAATGCATTGCTGTTCCTTCACTATCACTTGTTCAAAATCCTGGAACTCCCTCTCTGACAGCACTCTGGGTGTACCAACACCACATGGACTGCAGTAGTTCAAGAAGGCAGCTCACCACCACCTCCCTCTCAAGGGCAATTAGAGATAGGAGATGAATACTGGCCCAGCCAGCAATGCCCACATCCCATGAATGAATTTAAAAAAACACCTCTTCATAAATCATCGTGGTGCAGCCCAAACATTCTTTAAGCCATAAGACCATAAGGCCATAAGATATAGGAGCAGAATTAGGAGCAGGAGTCTGCTCCGCCATTCAATCATGGCTGATATGATTCTCATCCGCATTCTCGTGCCTGCTCATCGTAACCCTTGATCCCTTTATTGATCAAGAACCAAGTAGCAGCGCAGTAAAAACTGGTACATTTCTGAGACCAGCTCAACCTTCCATATGCACTCAGGGGATACAGGCACTGGAATGTGTCACTGCAGTCAGTTCATGTGAAATTCCTTAGACTGATCTTTCAAAAAGATCATCCACTTTAGTCATGTTATTCAGCCTCTTGTTGTGATTGCAAACACAGACACTGCAGTCTTTTTAAAATATTAATTATAGAGTGACCACCAAAGACATGCTCAACTGTTCAAGGACCCCTGGCCTTTCATATCTATTCTACTTGTGTCGGAGCTAACTTTCCTTCTCATGACAGTTTATATCAGCTTTACTGTGGGAGTGCATGCAACATTGGTCACGATGGGATAAACATGGGCCAGGATTATCCACTCCCATTTTTGGCAGATTGGAATGGCGGCAGGGTTAGAGAATCGAGGGGGAGTCCCAAAACAGCTTGCATGCCGGTGGGATTTCTCTACTTGATTGTCCCTGCACCCCCACCAATGATGTAATGACGCCATGAAAGGTTGGGAACCCCAATAGCATACATTGTAATATCATTAGCCGGCTCCCCACTTTATTACCCACCTCCCGCACCCCAACATCAGATAATCCCCCTCCCTGCTGGCGTGACATCATGGGCCTGATTTTACCATTTTGATTCTAAGTGCTGAATCTGGGCGCAATTCAAGCCCGACCTGGAAAATTGCTCTCAGGCGCCCCTATACGCACTTAGCCTGAAAAAGAAATCGCGAGTCTGAATCGCGCTGTGGGCGGGGCTTATCACATCCCAAAATGCTGCAACTCTGATTGAAGCTTTGAACTGCGCATGCGCAGTGAAAAAAAATTTGAAAAAACTTGCTCCTGTCACACCGCTCCCGGGCCGCAAAAAGCAGATAAAGCGGCCCGGGAATGAAAAGCAGGAGCGATGGCCCCCACAGATATCGCCCCACCCCCACAACATAACTGCCCCCCTCATCTACCCAGCCACTGCTACCCAGACCAATCGCAACCTCCTGCCCCCCCTTCCCCCCACCGATCGCTTGTAGAGTGGCAGCGGTCCCCCTGCCCCCCCCCCCCAAGAGAGATCCGTCCTCCCCCCAACAGAGATACATCTGACCCGCCTCCCTCTTCCCTCCCCCCCCACCAGAGAATGCCCGGGCCTCCCCCCCCCCAACCAGAGAATGCCCGGGCCTACCCCTCCCCCACCGAGATACATCTGACCCACCTCCCTTCTCCCTCCCCACCCCCCCCCCCCCCACCAGAGAACAATCGGGCCTCCCTCCTCCCCCCCCCATCAGAGAATCATCTGGCCTCCCTCCTCCTCCCCCCCCTCCCCCCCCCCCCCCCCCCCCAACCGGGGAATGATCCGGTCTCCCCTCCCCCACCAGAGAACGATCCAGCTTCCCTCCTCCCTCCCACCAGAGAATGATTGGGCCTCCCTCCACCCCCCCACCCCTCCCCACCAGAAAACCATCTGACCCGCCTCCTCCTCCACCCCCCAGAGAATGATCTGACCCGCCTCCCTCGCCCTTCCCTCCACCACCGATCTGAGTCAGAGAGCCGCTGGAAGCTCTGAACTCACCTCTTCAGCAGCTGGAGCACCCGAAACAGACCTTTGCCGAGCATGTCTGTTTTGCGCTGAATCTGGATGGGCAAACGCGATGGTAAAGGGGGAAATGCTGATAAAGTTGGGTGGGCAGTTCATTAATTCAATTTAAATGCATGCAAATGCATTTAAATCGCTGTTGCGACCATTTCGGGCGCGGTTCGGATCACGGTCATTTTCAGGCCTTGGTAAAGTGGGCATCTGCGGGGACGCGGGCGCAGATCACGCTAATCACCTCATGCCTGACTTTACCAAGTCTTTGCGCCCAAAAACGGGCGCAACACAATGGTAAAATCAGGCCCCATGTTAGCGGGGTTTACAACTACTTTTGACAAAATGGGGACCTGGTGCAGAGAACCTACAGGGGTTGCACAGGTATGTACAGCCACCAGGGGTGGAGGGTCATGCCCAGGCAGTACCCTGGCACTGCCCCCTGGCATTGCCTAAACACTGCCTCCTGTACTGCCAGAGGGCACTGCCAAGTGTGCAATGCCAGGGAGAGGGACTTCCAATGGGGAATTCTGTGGGGGTGAGTGTCCCAGTGTCCGTGGGGGATTCCTGGGGGGTAGAGGGTGGTGTCTGCATGGGGAGGGGGGAAGGGTTCCCCGTGTCTGTGGATGGGGGTGGAATTTACTGGGGTGGGAGGGGGTTCCCCATATCTTTGGGAGAGACCTCCTTTTTTTTATTGTCATGGTGTTTAGATGTTTAGAAAGGGCACTCCGATCTCTTGAAGGCCAGCATTGCTGGCAGGGTGGGTTCATTCGGTGCCAGCGTGAAATTGTGGGACCCGCTTCCAGGATATGGCAGGACAAGTCGGCAGTGGAACCAACGGACTACACACTGCTTTTCACAGCTTTCTTGACACTTAGTCAAAAAATGAAAAGTTCCACCTGTGGTCTTTTCACGTGTAAATATTTCAAAAATATACAAACATTGAAGAATGGAAAAGGAAGAGTAACAAGATTAAATCTAAATGTAAAGAACAGGAACTATGAGAACTTCCTGCCATCAACAGTATTTTGATTTGATTTGATTTATTATTGCCACATGTATTGGGATACAGTGAAAAGTATTGTTTCTTGCACGCTATACAGACAAAGCATACCGTGCATAGAGTACATCGGGGAAAAGGAAAGTAGAGGGTGCAGAATGTAGTGTTGCAGTCATAGCTAGGTTATAGAGAAAGGTCAGCTTAATATAAGGTAGGTTCATTCAAAAGTCTAATTGCAGCAGGGAAGAAGCTGTTCTTGAGTTGGTTGGTACGTGATCTCAGACTTTTGCCAATGGAAGAAGGCGGAAGAGAGAATGTCCGGGGTGTGTGGGGTCCTTGATTATGGTGGCTGCTTTTCTGAGGCAGCGGCAAGTGTAGACAGAGTCAATGGATGGGAGGCTGGTTTGCATGATGGATTGGGCTTTGTTCACAGAAAGGCCAACATTATTAAGTATGAAAAATGTTCAATGCTGCAGATAGAGTAAATTCAGAATGTGACTTTATGGTGCTGAAGAGGACTAGGCGCCATACATTTAAATTAGTGAGCCTTAAGATCAGATAATCTAGCCCCAAATTGCAGCAAAGTCCCACTCGTCATATGATTGGCTCTGCATGCCCAGCACAAAGGGAGTTCAGAACATCAAATATGCCCTGAACTCAGAAAGATAATTGAATGAAGGCACCTTAGCATGATGTGGCTGAAGTGCTTTAGAACTATTCTAGTGACAGAACACCTGCTTGGAATGGGCACTGAGAAAGAGAATGAAGTTTAAATCGTAAAGACCCTAACACTCCTGTCCAGCATCTATTCCCATTGGCCTTGCCTGACCCTCCATGCCAGTAAATCACCCACTGCACAACGGGTTTTCACTGGCAGCTAGCACCTCAAGTTCATACCCTGGGATCCCCCTGGGCAACACGCCCAGTATATAAATCAGCCGACCTCATCTATTAGCAAGATAGAAGCAGGCCATTCAGCCTAACTTGTCCATCCTAGTGTTTCTGCTCCACCCGAGCTTTCACCCACCTTCCTTCATCTGGCCCCATCAGCTCATCTATCTATTACTTTCTCCCTCTAGAGTCCAGTTCAATGGATCTATGTTAATCCCTCAACTGTGTCATGTAGTTCCATGTGAGTTCCACATGCTCACCAATCTCTAAATAAAGAAGTTTCTCATGAATTCTCAAGGGCGGCACGGTAGCACAGTGGTTAGCACTGCTGCTTCACAGCTCCAGGGACCTGGGTTCGATTCCCGGCTTAGGTCACTGTCTGTGTGGAGTTAGCACATTCTCCTCGTGGCTGCGTGGGTTTCCTCTGGGTGCTCTGGTTTCCTCCCACAGTCCAAAGATGTGTGGGTTAGGTTGATTGGCTATGCATAAATTGCCCCTTAGTGTCCTGAGATGTGTAGGTTACAGGGATTAGTGGGTAAAATATGTAGGGATATGGGGGTAGGGCCTGGGTGGGATTGTGGTCGGTGCAGACTCGATGGGCCGAATGGCCTCCTTCTGTACTGTAGGGTTTCTATGAATTCCTTACTGGATTTCATAGTGACTATTTTACATTTATGACCCCTAGTTTTGGACTCCCCCACAGGCGGAAAATATCACTACACTCGAGCAAACCGTTTCAAGTTGGGTCACCTCTCAGCCTCTTGTTTTCTACCGAAAAGAACCCCAGCAAGTTCAGTTTTTTACCTCACTTTTGCGCGGGCACACTCAACAAATAAACTGCGCATTACTAACTGCACTGCATGGGAGCTGTATTAGCGGCCGATGGTATTAAGATAGATAGCAGGAAGAATACTTTTGAGTCAAACAGTGATAAACATCTGAACAAATCAGCCAGCTCGCAGCAGTAGAGGTGAAAACATTCAGGATACAAAATTGTTACTGCAGAAATGTAGCGGTTTTGCTTCAGGGATGATCTTCAGTTGGTCACGTGGGCTATTCCTATTGTTGACCTTTCTTACATTCCTATTGTAAGAAACATGCAAATTGTCAAATATAATAAAAAAACTAACAACTCACGCAGATTCTCTGAGGTAGCGTGAACATGAACCCCATTAGAAATGGAACAACGGATGATTCACAAAATCCAAAAGGTAATTATGGAGGGGGAAGGTCATTTGACTCACCTTAAATCATTCATCCAGAAATACAATCCTCCCAATGGCTTCCTCAATTATCTCCGGAATTTCCCGCCACTGTTCTATCTGCATGCATTGATCATTCTTTGTGTGAAGAAGAGCTTCCAAATATCAATGCTCAATTCATTTCTTATCGTTCTCCTTGTCTTACCCAGCAATTTAATTAGAAATGGTGGAGAAACGATTTAGAAATTGTTCAACAAGTCTCGGCAAATGACCTCTGAATCATACACATTTGTAGTGCCGCTGAATGCCTGCTTTTGTGCAAGCAGGTTAGATATAAAATGCAATTGCAACATAAATGCCAGCAAGTAGCATGAATAAATCATGAAAAAAAAGGAAGAACTTGCATTAATATAGTGCCTTTTACAACCTCAGTGCTTTACAAAAGCACTGGTGTAGTCACTGCTGTAGGAAATGCAGCAATCAACTTGTGCATGGTAAGCTCCCATAATGAGCAGATAATCTGTTCAACATTGCAGAGAACACGCGGGAGAATTATATGCTTCTTCAAAATGTTGGCTCAGACTCTTATACATCCACCTGTGAGGTTCAACTCGGGCCCAGTTTAATGTCTTATTCAAAAGGTAGTTCTTCCAACGTCACAGTACTATGACCCCTCTTGATCACAGGGCAGGGCAATCAACAGTTAAAGGAGAATTAGTATTCAAAATCTGTAGCCTGGAAGGAAGCAGAGCTTTCAGTGGGAATATTGTGATCTGTGATTCCAGTGCATTGTTATTTTCACTGACTCAATACTGACATTTCCAATCCCCATTCTGAAGAAAGATCAACAACTCAAAAACATTATTGGGGGGGAGGGGACTTTTAACCTCCAAAATGGGAGCATTGGGATTGAGTAAGCTTTTAAAATTTCAAATCCCAACCCCTACATGTCTCTAACCTTCTGGGTTTAATGGTGGCAAGCCTAAGGGAGCTGGTTGGTCTGCTAAATGTTATAATAAGGAATGGAGTCTCACATATAACTTCCTTTCCAGAGTTAACCCTAGTCGGCCATCTTTCCTTAGCCTTGAGGAACTGGATAGTTCAGGGAGGCAAGGGTCACATTAGTGAAGTGTTCCTACAGCAACCCTGTGGGGCAAAGAGGATGGGAATGCTTCTCCAGCCAATCCCGAGACATACCAGCTTCCAAGGGATTGAACTCCCCATCCCTCCCCCATCCAAACAACCCCCCAGCCTGGCTGGGATAGAAATCCTCACACACTACTCCCTCATGCAGCAGAATTAGAACACCCTGGCTTCAGAGAATGGACCAGCCACCCCATCCCCCTATCTCTGGGATATTTATCATCTCTGCCATATACAAGTTATGTGTCCAATTACTGCAAGTTAGCAAAGGGTTCCCAGAAGATTAGAGATCTGAATCCTTTATTCAGCTCAAGCTCATTATCTGACTTCTTATGCAAATAATGTTGACTTATACCCAAAAATAGCACAATTTAAATATCAGGCCAAAAAGGTAACATTAATCTCCCAATATGGCCTCCTTAAAAGAATATTTATTTTCTCATTACTGAGTAGAATTGAAACACAGGGACCGACAAGCTGGCACCTGTGATCTAGATAAGCTCGACACACACATATTTCCAATCAAGATCCAATTTGAGATATTCCTCAAAGAAGTTTCCATCTGTAAAGGCAATGATGAAGAGAAAGTGCTGCGGCTTTCCAAGGTGCATCCACAAATCCAAATAAAACATTCCGAGAATAAGCCATGAGAAGCCACCTTATGAAGCAATCTGTTAACAATAACTCAAATTCCTCTCGCACCTTTAATGCAATAAAACGTCCCATCATGCTTCTCAGGGGTATTATAAAGCCAAATTGGACACGGTTACAATTCCCAGAGAGACCAATAACATTTAAAAAGGAAGAAAGGAATTCCCACAATGCCAGTGGAATGAAAACCAATGGCCAAGATTTCACATTCAAAACCTTTACTGTAACAAACCAACTAATAGCAACATAATTCAATCATTAATAAACAGACAAAGGATATTTCAAATAAAAAAGACAACTTTCACTTGAAATAATCAATACCACAAAGATGTACATCAGGCACTCACATTATTTCCAGCACAAATGTGGCATCACATACAATCTCAAAGGGGCGATCTTTTTGGTTTGTCACACCGGTTGGGCAGAGTGAGATGGAAAGATCGCACGAGAAGTGAATAATCGGGATGGGCATGAGGCTGATTTACATCGTTACATCATCATTTTAATGTAATTAGTGAGCCTGGGACGGATTCATCCGGACTCATTTGCCTTAATAGCCTCACCGATGAAGGTCCTCGTCGGCAAAGATCACGTATGGTCCCCATCAATGGGGATGTGATGTGGTGGCCTCACTCATGGCACCGGAGGCCTTTGAGACCCCCTGGGTGGTCAGGGGTGGGGGCACCTTGGCATTGTCAACCTGGCACTGCCCACTGGGAGATGGGGGGGTTGGTTGGCCGGGGAGGCCAGCAATTGTGGGGAGCACGTGATATTTGGGGAGTTTGATTGACAGATCTCTGTGTTCTGTTGCACAGAACAAAGGGATCTGCACATGCGCAATAGCCCCTCTAGTGTGAGCAACCGGCTTGTAGGTGAGTTTAGGCCCAGCCCTCTCCCCCTGCTGGCAGGAATCAGATCATGCATCTTTTTTTGCACTAAATGGCATAAGTTTTTATTTATGGCCTCGCCAGAAAAACGGATCTGAAACTCTCCTGTTTTCACATTCGTTCGGCACTTAATTATTTTGGTAAGATCACACCCATTGTCTTTTCAGCGTGACCTTCAGTACATCGGTTCTCTTGTTCCTATTCAACGGGTTCCACCCTCGAGTCATTTTCACCAGCAGTTGTATTCTTTCCAAAGTCAACACCCAAACAGTAAATTCCTAGGCTGAGTTCACGACAGCCTCTGGACAGATTTCTCAGAGATTCCATTGTCTGATCGCTTTATATAGTCTGGTTGGCTCTGACAAATGGATATTGGGAGCACAGTCTCAAAATTTACTGGTGATGCAAAAGTAGGGAGTTTTTAAAAGAGTGGAGAAAACTCTAGACATCTTCAGGGAACCTAAATGGGTTAACAGAATTGGTAGACCAGTGGCAGCTGCTCAATGGAACCCACTGGAACGTTTGGATGAATCAAAAAAGAAACAAGAGGATGGATGAAGTCCTACAAAATGGCAAACTGCATCTTGGATTTTTTAAAGTTTATTTGTTAGAGTCACAAGTAGGCTTATATTAACACTGCAATGAAGTTACTGTGAAAATCCCCTAGTCGCCATACTCCGGTGCCTGTTTGGGTACACTGAGGGAAAATGTACATAGTCAATGCACCTAACCAGCATGTCTTTCACACTCTGGGGAGGAAACTGGAAAACCCAGAGGAAACCTATGCTGACAACGTGCAGACTCTGCATAGACGGTGGCCCAAGCCAGGAATCGAACCCGGGTCCCTGGCTCTGTGAGGCAACAGTGCTAACCACTGTGTCACCCGAGGGTTTGAGGGTGATTTTAAGAGTTAAGAAATAATGATACATCCATACAGACCATTGATAAGCCACAGTTCAAGGACTGTGTGATGTTTTAGACATCCCATTATAGAAATGAAAGTGTCGATTGTACACTCACTGAGGATTTGCAAGAATTGGAAAACCATAGCTATAAATAGAAATGTGAGAAACATACTAGTAGCTGCAGAGGAAATTTAACAAGAATTTTTTTAAATTATGAAGTACTTAGATGCAGGACCAATAGTAAAGAACAGAGCTGTAGGGTTAGTTTTGCATTACTCTAGAAAAGAACTAGTACATGTTTGATGGGCCTAATGGCTCCAGTTCAGTGATTTTTTTATGGCTGTATAAAAATATAGACTGCAAACAGATATGGCATCAAAAATAAATGGAGACTTCAATCAGTAGACCAGAGCTAGCTGAATGATAAAGATCAGAGACAAGTCTCTCAGGAAAATAGGGCAATTTTATTTATTGCAAACATCAAATGCTGAAACAAATGAATATTTAAAGAAAGCAATGAAAAATAATAGGATTCCATGAAAATAGTTGCACTTCTCAAAAGAACTTAATACCTAACATCAATATACACCTGTTCGATTATAAGTGGATGATTTTAAATTGGTTTTGGGCTTTTGTAACTGTTTTGCATACCCTTTAATAATACTGATGCCACCTTTGTGCTAAGCAACCACGTTGCTGAATTGGGAGGTAAGCTACATCAACATCGATTATGAATAAATAAGTGCATTGTTCTGTAATTTCACCAGCCTTATTATCCCAAATGCGTCTTATTTCGCATAAAAATGTGGAATAAAACATATCGGGTTCCTTAAACATATTCTAATGTGGTAAATAATTCATCTTAAATAAATTATTCAACACATTCTTTTCAAAAAATCATAATGTCAATGCCCTTCGTGTCTCAGCAGTATGCATAATCGAATGGATCAAAGCTATTAAGTTAGACTGTTGGGTGCCACTGATGATAAGCATACTTTTAGCCCCAAGTACTTTTGTACTGTGGAGCAGTCAACCAAATTAGATTTCACTATTTATCCTTAACATGGTTCCCCATAAATGCTGAAGCCCAGGATTAAGGCCAATTTATTCTGAGCATCCTCAATTCAGCTAGTAAGGCCATGGATTGTATTTTACACTCCGCCCTCCATCAGTGCCTTTGAAGATGGGAAGGCTCATTAGATTCAGCAGACGGCCTTCCTGCTGCGGCCCCCCTCAATCCCCCCCACCCCCCAACTCCCCCCACCCCCCACTACCCCATCCCCCACTACCCCCCCACCCCCCCACCCCCACCCCACCCCCCCCCCCACCAGTCCCACCTCACCAGCCCCCCCCACACCAACCACCCCCCCGCCACCAGCCCCCCCCCACCCCCACCACCCCCCCCCCACCAGCCCCCACCAGCACCCCCCACCCTGGCGCTGTGAGGCAGCAGTGCTAACCACTGTGCTACCGTGCCGCCCCAGGGCTTCATCAGAGCCTCGTCCCACCCTCACTGGTATTTTGCCTATGGCCGGGGGGGTGACACGTCATTTGGGAAGCCTGACACCTTTAGCTGCATGGACTGATGTCAGTCGAGTAGTGGGGCAGGGGTATCTTCACAGAACTTTGGGCCCCTGAAAGACAGCCCCCAACTGCACCCCAAAAATCATAACTTCCCTTTACCCTCCCCCTGGCCTCTCAAACCCAGCCCGGCATCCCCCTCAGCCCTCCCATCCCCCTCCACCAAGCCTGCCAGCCTGGGCCCAGTGATACCCCAGACAGGTCGAAGCTCCTCTTTGTCAGGACTGCCTGCAGTCAGTCCCAGCTGACAGAGCTGCCAGCCAGCTGATTAGCTAAAGTTTCTTTAAGACGGCCCTTCCTTCCAAGATAGGGATGAACATCTTGCATTAAAGCAATTAACGGTGTTCCCAGTGGGGGCCGCCATGGCTGGCTATCCACTGATCTTTTTGTCAGGGTAGAGGTGGGGGGGAGAGTGGGCACCACAGCACCTCTTAAAAGCCTACCATGTGACTAAGGGAAATCAACACTTGTGTCTTAATCAACAACTAACACACCAGGGCCATGATTCTCCCATCGCGACCCGCAACTTTTCTGGCAGGTCATGGTGGAAGATGCACGTCGCCGGCCTTGTTCCAGGATTTGCACATGCGCCGGGAACGCATGCGCATCTCCCAGAGCTGGAGAACAATCACCGGTCAGACCATGCTGGAAACCGGCGAGAAGGCAGGTAAGAAATTTGGGTCTTTTTAAAATGTATTTTAAATATGTTTTCAATCTAATTATCGGGATTCCGGTCCCGATTGAATCTCCCACCCTGCCAGGAGTACTTCATTCCGGTGGGGTTTAGAGTAGCTCCTCATGTTCAGGCAACCAGTGGGAGACTCCACCAGAATGAAGGGGGGCAATCGGGGCCCCAAGGGGGTCGGGCGGCGGGGAAGTGGTTCTCCCTGGGCATGGGCACCCTGGTAGTGTCAGCCTGTGCCCCCAGCACTGCCCAAGGGGCAAAGTGCCCATGCCCAGGAGGCACCTTGCACTGCCCACAGGGCATCAGGCAGTGCCAAGGGAGCGGGACCTATGTGGGTGGAGCTTAGGGGTGATCGGTGGGGAGGGGCGGGGGGGGTCCCACTGCCATTCTGCATGACGATCAGTCTGGGATGGAGGGAGGGCAGCAATTGGGGTGGGCTGGGGATGGGGTGGTCTGTCGGGGGGGGGGGGGGCCTGCCAGGGTGAGGGGGGTGGAGTGTTCGCCACTGCTAGGGGAGGTTGGTGGGCTGTCCATCAGGGCACTCCGGGACAGGGGGCGGTGGAGTCAGGGCTGGCCCAGGAATTGCTGTGGGGGCCGCAATTGGGTTGTTGGGGGAGGGGGGTGGGTACTGGAGGGGCAGCACTGCGGCGGGTCCCGGGCTGGCCAACGATCGAGCTAGGCAGCAAACAGGGAGTCTGACAGAGCGGGACCACTGCGCATGCGCAGAGTTCCAGAACTGATAGACTCCGGCGCAAATAGGCCCCGCTCCCCCTGGGTTTTTAATGATATTCACGATTGGGGCCTCTGCAGTGCACAGAGTGCAGGCATTCGGGTGAGAAGCTGAACTGAGAAAACAGCCGGGATCCAGAACAGTTTTCCCGCCAATCCAGCGTTTTTGGGAGAATCGCGGCTCATGTTACCAGTACCTGAAGGTGAAGGTGCCCCAATAACCCAGATGTGTCAGTTCATCACAAGAGTAAATGGGGTCCGAGGCAGCAGCTGTCACAGTTGGATGACACTGCTTAGATCGTAATAAAGTGGAAGTATTTCTGGGTTGATTGACATTCATCAAATAAATTATTAAATTTCCAATGGTGACATTTTCTATCTTCATTATTTTACTAAATGCTTGGGAATACCGATCTTCCGCAAACTAGTATGTCCTAAGTCAATTAACAATCACTGAAGCACTTCTGAAGGGCAGCCGCTGCTGTGGGATATGTGGCAGCTCTTTCTTTTGCAGGAAACCATAAGCAGCAATGAAGAGTCAGAAGTTCTGTTCTGGTGTTTTTGATTCAGGGATAGATATCAGCCAGGACACCAGGAGAATTCCCCAGCTCTTCTTCACATAGAGACAAATTTTCCCATTCCACCCACCACGGGCATCATAGCGGGCATGGAGCAGACCATGGAAAGGTCCGTTGACCTCAGGCAGGAATTTCCAGTTTCGGGGCGAGCACGGCCGGAAAATCCTGCCCACCGTGTCACACTAACACGGAATGTCAATAATAGGAGCCCATCGAGTCTCCAAAAGAGCATCTTACCAGGCCCACCCTCATAACTCCACGCATGGCCAATCCACCTAACCTGCACATCTTTGGATTGTGGGATGAAACCGGAGCACCCGGAGGAAACCCATGCAGACACGGGGAGAATGTACAAACTCCACACAGCCAGTCACCTGAGGCCGGAATTGAACCTGGGTCCCTGGCCCTGTGAGGCAGCAGTGCTAACCACTGTGCCACGGTAAGGCAGAGTGGCTTAATACTCAAAAGAGAGCACGACTGATGGTGCAGCACTCCCTTCTGTGCTGCATTGAAGAGTCAGCCTCCATGAGGTAGGCCTTAAATCTAGTCTTTTGACTCTGAGGCAAGATTGTGACCATTCAACCAGGCCTGGCACCAAATTTGGGATCGACAAGGTGAGAATATAATATAATCATTTCAAAATCAAATAAACCAGAATAAAGAAAATTTGGACATTTTTAAACAATGGGAAGATGAAAAGAAAGGAAGATTTCATGAGACATTATAAACGGAAATGTTTCACTGTTGTCAAATTCACTGACGGTACTCCTAATTACATATCTGGTATACATTCAAAAACTCATCAATCACTGCTACAGATATACCTATTTAATTTTCCCAAAGGATGTCCTCCCATTAATCCAGAGAATCCATATATTCTTCGAGTGGAACTGAAAAGGTTTGTTAAAATGCTGACACAATTGATTGATGAGCATGTTTTACTGTGCCAGTTTTATGACGAATACCACCGGTATTGCCATGCCGCTATTTATTTGGGGGTAAAGTCAGGATGACCTAAACAAAAAGCTGGATTAAAATGCTATTAATGTGTAATTTAAAAGCAATTGTGTCAGATGACCTTTCATCATTTAGAGAAAAGGAAGTCAGTTACAGAAACACCGACGCAGGGAGCAGGATTTTTGTGCCCAGGATCATCACGTGCCAACTCCTCATCGCATCGGCAGAGATGGGGAGGGGTGGGGGAGTGCTGGCGTATGCCCGCCATTCAAATGGAGCAGTCAATGGCAGGGAGTAGGTGGGGCAGCAGCAAGGCACGGGTGATTTCAAAAGGAGCCAACAGCCTTTACTGCGGTTGCCACAGTTCAATGGGGGATGGCAGAGAAGGTGGATCGGAGAGCCACCAGAAGGAAAAGTACCCCTGCAACACTATAATGACAGATATATGTACACGTCCATTTGGAGTGTGATCGAACAAGCATGGAGGTGATCTGCTGAAGGCATCAACCAGGCTCTTCAGAATGACAGGAGTTCGTATTTCACAGCAACCAGCTTTAACTCTGCACGAGGAACAAGGTGACAATCTTATGTTATCTGTGGACAATTCTAAGGAAGAATGAAACAATGAGGAGGAAAGTGAAGAGGACAATGAAGCAGCAGCAGCTCACGTTGTTGCCCATTATGCCCTTATTATTGTAAAGTTCACTCGGTTCACACCACTGGTCTGATGTTGGAACACATGCAATGGTCACTCTTCCCCGCCACCCCTGCTAACCCACTGCCACTAATACAAACCAGCCACACTTTGTACTTGCCTCCATTGGTCCCTGTCAATCCATGAGTTCCCATCCACCATTTAGCAATATAAAAAGTGACTTTCCCACCCAGCTACCTGGAAAAGATGGGAAAGCAGTACAAAATAATAAAGTTTCTGTGATTCACAGATACTTCCATTTTCACAAACACCCATATGTATATTCGAGTGTAACTACAATTTTTACTTTTCCTCTTCCTCCTGCTCCGAATTGGATACCTTACATCCCAGATGTGGTGGAGGCAGGATGCTCAGATCCTTGCTCTGTCCCTTGAGAAGCCTTGGATTTGGAGCCCATGCGGCCTGCTTCAAATGCAGCTCTTCCTGCACATATGCAGGGGCAGTCTCAGCCATTAGGATAAAGGCTACATGCACTGTGAGGGGTGAGGGCAGCTGGCCATGTGTGAGAAGTGGAATTTGACTGGATTCCCCATTTCTATGTCCCCTTTCACCATCATTCCCTCTCATAGCCAGTCACACTTCACTGTTACCTTTGATACAGATCAGTGCGGTACTGTCAGGCCAAGGTTTCGAGTATTTAGAGCAGCAGATGTATTGATATCTAAAATGGGCAGGGCCATGAGTAAGGCCTTTATGGATTTAGTTTAATGTTCCACAGATTTGGCCAATCCACCCATGACATGACAATGTCCAGCACTATCAACCCACTCATACTCTCCATTCTCTGTTCTGTTTGCTAGGAAGGCCTACTACTAATCAATGATTCTCTGCTTCATCGACAACTCACAGGGTGCAGCACCCGTATCCAGCTGAGCAGAACTTGAAGAAGGCTGTACCCTCGGAGACGCACTCTCCACTGATGTCCGTGGCCACCAACTACACTTGCTGAATTATAGTCATAGTGTCATAGAATAAAGAAGAGGCCCTTTGGCCCATCGAGTCTGTACTGTACTACACTAAATCTACACTAATCCCATTTTCCAGCACTTGGCCCATAGCCTTGAATGTTATGACATTTCAAGTGCTCATCCACGTACCTTTTAAAGGTTGTAAGGTTTCCAGCCTGCACTATCCTCCCAGACAGTGCATTCCAGATTCCCACCACCCTCTGGGTGAAAGGAAATGTCCTCAAATCCCTTCCAAATCTCCTGCCCTTCACTTTAAAATTATGTCCCCTTGTTATTGATCCTTCAATTAAGGGAAACTGTTTTTTCCTATCCACTTTGTCCAGACCTCTCATAATCTTATACATCTCAATCAGGATTCCCTCAGCTTTCTCTGCTCTAAAGAAAATAACCCAAGCCTGTCCAGCCTCTCTTCATAGCTAAAATGCTCCATCCCATGCAACTTCTTGGTGAATCTCCTCTGCACCTTTTCCAGTGCAATCACATTCCTCCCATAGCGAAGGGACCAGAACTGCACACAGTACTCCAGCTGTGGCCTAACCAAAGTTTTGTACACCTCCAACATAACCTCCCTGCTCTTATAATCTATGCCACAACAGATAAAGGTATGTGTCCCGTATGCCTACTTAACTACCCTATTAACCTGTCCTGCTGTCTTCATGGATCAGTAGACAAGCACCCTGAGATCCCTCTATTCCTCTGAGTTTCCTAGGTCCTGCCATTCATTAGGTACTTGCTTGTCTTGTTACTCCTTCCAAAGTACATCACCTCACACTTTTCAGGGTTAAATTCCATCTGTCACTGCTCTGTCCATCTGACCAACCCATCAATATCTTCCCACAACCCAAGACCTTCTTCCTCACTATTAACGACTCTGCCAATCTTCGTGTCATCCACAAACCTACTTATCATCTCCCCACATTCTCATCTTTATCATTTAAGTACATAACAAACAATAAGGGACCCAGCACTGATCTATGTGGTATGCACAGTCTCCCGTCACACAAATCATGTTCGACCACCACCCTTTTTCTCCTCCCACTAAGGCAGTTTCAGATCCACCTTGCCAAGTTACCCTGCAAAGTGCAACTCATCTGTCACTAGTCCTTCAACATGAACAGGTTCATTTCAGAAGACTGTGATGATGTGATTAAGGTGCAGAGCTGGGTCTATTGCAGAGAGAACAAAATCCTTTGCGGAAAGCAGTTAGTCTGCAGCTGAAGCCTGGTTGAAGCTGGAAGGATTTTTCAGGCTTCTGGAACTCTATCTCTCTCTGAAAGCTCCAAGACTGTTAACAAATGTTAAAACAAGTATGCCTAGGTTTGCTAACTGTATTTATTTAAAAGTGAATTTGATTTATACATGAATGAGGCTTAGTTGGAACTGGAACAGTCAGAAGTTAGAAAGTAAAGTTGCTTCCGTTCATTTGTAAATATTGAGGGGGTGATGCACATGGCAGGCTGTAGCATAATGTGCGAATCTTTTGTAACCTTGTTAGAACATTAATGTATTTCCTGCATTGATGCCAGGAGCATGCCACAATGATCCTTGGGCAGCACGGTGGCACAGTGGTTATCACTGCTGCAAAACAGTACCAAGGACCTGGGTTCCATTCCAGCCTTGGGTGACTGTCTGTGTAGAGTCTGCATGTTCTCCCCATGTCTGTGTGGGTTTCTTCTGGGTGCCCTGGTTTCCTCCCACAGTCCAAAGATGTACGGGTTAGGTGGATTAGCCATGCTAAATTACCCTTTAGTGTCGAAAGATGTGTAGGTTAGGTGAATTAGCCATGGGAAATGCGTGGAGTTATGGGGATAAGGGGAAGGCCAAGGTGGGATGATCTTTTGGAGACTCAGTGCAAACTCAATGGGGCCATATGGCCTCTTTCTGCACTGCAGTGATTGGCTGGATTCTATGGATCTAACTGCTAAGCTCCTGAACTATCTCCAACCATAGCTTATTTTGGTGGCCGCATGTTTCTCCCTCCATTTGCTGGTGATAGATTATCTCTCTCCAACTCCTCACAACCCTCAGCAAAGAACAAAGAACAAAGAACAGTACAGCACAGGAAACAGGCCCTTCAGCCCTCCAAGCCTGTGCCGCTCCTTGGTCCAACTAGACCAATCGTTTGTATCCCTCCATTCCCAGGCTGCTCATGTGACTATCCAGGTAAGTCTTAATCGATGTCAGCATGCCTGCCTCCACCACCCTACTTGGCAGCGCATTCCAGGCCCCCACCACCCTCTGTGTAAAAAAACGTCCCTCTGATATCCGAGTTATACTTCGCCCCTCTCAGCTTGAGCCCGTGACCCCTCGTGATCGTCACCTCCGACCTGGGAAAAAGCTTCCCACTGTTCACCCTATCTATACCCTTCATAATCTTGTACACCTCTATTAGATCTCCCCTCATTCTCCATCTTTCCAAGGAGAACAACCCCAGTCTACCCAATCTCTCCTCATAGCTAAGACCCTCCATACCAGGCAACATCCTGGTAAACCTTCTCTGCACTCTCTCTAACGCCTCCACGTCCTTCTGGTAGTGCGGCGACCAGAACTGGACGCAGTACTTCAAATCTGGCCTAACCAGCGTTCTATACAGCTGCATCATCAGACTCCAGCTTTTATACTCTATACCCCGTCCTATAAAGGCAAGCATACCATATGCCTTCTTCACCACCTTCTCCACCTGTGTTGCCACCTTCAAGGATTTGTGGACTTGGACACCTAGGTCCCTCTGTGTTTCTATACCCCTGATGACTCTGCCATTTATTGTATAACTCCTCCCTACATTATTTCTTCCAAAATGCATCACTTCGCATTTATCCGGATTAAACTCCATCTGCCACCTCTCCGCCCAATTTTCCAGCCTATCTATATCCTGCTGTATTGCCCGACAATGATCTTCGCTATCTGCAAGTCCAGCCACCTTCGTGTCATCCGCAAACTTGCTGATTACACCAGTTACACCTTCTTCCAAATCATTTATATATATCACAAATAGCAGAGGTCCCAGTACAGAGCCCTGCGGAACACCACTGGTCACAGACCTCCAGCCGGAAAAAGACCCTTCGACCACTACCCTCTGCCTCCTATGGCCAAGCCAGTTCTCCACCCATCTAGCCACTTCTCCTTGTATCCCATGAGCCTTAACCTTCTTAACCAACCTGCCATGTGGGACTTTGTCAAATGCCTTACTGAAATCCATATAGACGACATCCACGGCCCTTCCTTCATCAACCGTTTTTGTCACTTCCTCAAAAAACTCCACCAAATTTGTAAGGCACGACCTCCCTCTTACAAAACCATGCTGTCTGTCACTAATGAGATTGTTCCGTTCTAAATGCACATACATCCTGTCTCTAAGAATCCTCTGCAACAACTTCCCTACCACGGACGTCAAGCTCACCGGCCTATAATTTCCTGGGTTATCCCTGCTACCCTTCTTAAACAACGGGACCACATTCGCTATCCTCCAATCCTCAGGGACCTCACCCGTGTCCAAAGAAGCGACAAAGATTTCCGTCAGAGGCCCAGCAATTTCATCTCTCGTCTCCCTGAGCAGTCGAGGATAGATGCCATCAGGCCCTGGGGCTTTGTCAGTTTTAATGTTCCCTAAAAAACCTAACACTTCCTCTCTTGTAATGGAGATTTTCTCTAACGGGTCAACACCTCCCTCCGAGACACTCCCGGTTAACACGCCCCTCTCCTTCGTGAATACCGATGCAGTTCACTGATGTAGGTTACAACCTTTGACCTGAATGCAATGTAAAAAATTCTTCCTCCATTGTTTCCAAATTTAAACTTCAGCTTTGGATTGGCCCTTTAAATATTGGATTACTGTGTCCTGCAGTCCATGCTGTTGGTGCCAAATTCAGAAATAAATTGAGGTGTTAAAATGCCACAGGCAGACACACTGAACTCCATTCCAAGTTTCCCACCTGAGACTGGGCCAGGCCGCTCCGCTCCCAACATGAGTCCACCTTAATATTATGTCAAACCGTGTCACGTTGCTTCACTTGTGTTTGATTAGTGTACTCCCTGTTGCCCAGAGTGCCACTTTCCACGCCAGCATGCCACACCAGGGAATGGCACGGTGCCACAGTGGTTAACGCTGCTGTCTCACAGCACCAGGAATCCAGGTTCGATTCCGGCCTTGGATGATTGTGTGGAGATTGCCCGTTCTCCCCCTGTCTGCATGAGTTTCCTCGCACAGTCCAAAGGTGTGTAGGTTAGGGGTATTAGCGGGTTAAATACATTGGGTTCTGGGGATGGAGCCTGGATAAGATTCTCTGTCAGAGAGTCAGTGCAGACTCCTTCAGCATTGTAGGGATTCTATGATTCCTCTTGATTTACAAAGTAAGATTTCCAATTAATGCTGAGTTAAAGAAAATTATAGCTCTGTAGACTCGCTCCCACAATCGACTGACCACTTAGATCCCTTAGAGCCAGCAGTGTGCGATGTCTTCAATCGAGTTAATGTATACTGAATTCATTTCCAGAGAAAAACCTGGAAGCTATTGTTCCTCCCAAATCCTTCACTCGAATGATTAATGGAGACTTGACAACTTTGCTTGGCATATATTTTGCCCCTTAAGCGATCTGCATAACCTTCTGGAAGTTGTGATAAAACAACATTTGTAAGAGAGAAGATAAAGACCTGGCCACATTTGAAAGCAATGGTCACTGGGAGGAATGTTGCTGATGTGATTGATAGTGTCACTGAACATCTTACGAATTGCACAATAAGCCATCCGTGAAATTGAGCCTGCACCTGTAATAACTGTTTGCTAGCAGGGCAACCCATTCCTTTTCTTATTGTTCCAAATGTGTTAATCCCTGTTAAAGTGTGAAGGCCCAAGCATTGATAACAATTGCAAAGAGAAAAGTGCTGAATTTTGTGCTGCAAGTTAAAATATTGTGTTTCCACAACTTCACTATAGGACATAAATAGAAGAATCGCATCGCCACTTCTCTTCGTTCTGTTGAAATGGAATGATTCACAGTGGCCATTTTGAGGTACACAGCTATGGCAAACAAAGCAAAAAATAAATTGTATTTATATAGAACATGACACAGCCTCAAGACATCTCAGTGCTTTGCAGCCAATTAAGTTCTTTTTAGAAGTCAAATCCCTGTCATAATGTAGATAATACAACAGCCAGTTTGCACACAGCAAGGTTCCGCATACAGCAATGGGATAAATGACTACATCATCCATTTTAGCGACCTTGATTGAGACATAATTATTGGCCAGGATACCAGGGAGAACTGACCTGCCGTTCTATCAAATAGCGTTCAGGGATAATGATCATCCCCCTGTGAGGGACGACGGGAATCAATTTAATGCCTTGTCCACAAAATTCTCTGGTGGTGCCACATTCATTACTGAGTGTCAATCTAGAATCAGATTATGCACTCACGTCTCCAGAGTGGAACTTGCACCTTTAACTTTCCGACTCAGAGACGAGAGTGTTACTGCTGAGCCACAGCGAACTAATTAGGAAGACAGGTACAGAATTGAAGACGGTAATGCACTTGCTCTTTGCAATAACTCAGTTTGCACAAATTTGAAGAAGATTTTAAAGTTATAAACTCAGTACTTGGCAGGATTTCGCCTGAAAACCGAGGATACCCGCCCATCTTCAATGGACCTTTACATGGTCCACCCCCCCACTCACTAGAATTCCAGTGGAGGGTGGGATGGGAGAATTCCAGCCAGTGTATCTTACTTTGAAAAACCTTTTGACCGTTCACAAACGTTGCATTTCTAAGAGGTGGAGATGCCAGCATTGGACTGGGGTGGGCACAGTAAGAAGTCTCACAACACCAGATTAAAGTCCAACAGGTTTATTTGGTAGCATGAGCTTTCAGAGCACTGCCCCTTCATCAGTTGAGTGGAGAGTTGGGTTCACAAACAGGGCATATTTACTCACAGACTCAATTACAAGATAATGGTTGGAATGCAAGTCTGAACAGGTAATCAAGTCTTTACAGGTACAGACAATGCGAGTGGAGAGAAGGTTAAGCACAGGTTAAAGAGGTGTGAATTGTCTCAAGCCAGAACAGTTAGTAAGATTTTGCAAGCCCAGGCAAGTCGTGGGGGTTACGAGTAGTGTGACATGGACCCAAGATGTCAGTTGAGGCCGTCCTCATGTGTGCAGAACTTGGTTATCAGTTTCTGTTCAGCGATTCTGCGTTGTCGTGTATCTTGAAGGCCACCTTGGAGAACGCTTACCCGAAGATCGGAGGCTGAATGTCCTCGACTGCTGAAGCGTTGCCCAACAGGAAGAGAACACTCCTGCCTGGTGATTGTCGAGTGGTGTTCATTCATCCGTTGTCGTAGCATCTGCATGGTCTCACCAATGTACCATGCCTCGGGACATCCTTTCCTGCAGCGTATCAGGTAACAACACTAAGACAGTCGATGAGCACTGACGAGAATTTTGATTCTGTTACTCAATTATGGTAATTATAAACTTGAACATTAATCATATGTGGTAGACTATTATGAAACTTCACATTCATTACAGAATTTTAAAGTTTATTTATTAGTGTCACTAGTAGGCTTGCATTAACACTGCAATGAAGTTACTGTGAAAATCCCCTAGTCGCCACACTTCGGCGCCTGTTTGGGTACACTGAGGGAGAATTTATCACGTTAATGCACCTAACCCGCACATCTTTCAGACTGTGGGAGGAAACCGGAGCACCCGGATAAAACCCACGCAGACACAGGAAGAACGTGCAGACTCCGCACAGACAGTGACCAAGCCAGGAATCGAACTCAGGTTCCTGGTCACATTCTGGGACAGAGATCAGGAACTAGTATCCATTGAAGGTGCAGAAGGCAGGGGAGTGTGGGAATATTCACTAAAGATTCTACAGTGTTCCATTCCATTCATAGTTCCTTTGACCATGTCAGCCTGCCAAAGGATCTGGATAATATCCAGACTTACACCAAAAGCTGGCAGGTTGGATTCATACAGTAAGAAGTTTAACAACACCAGGTTAAAGTCCAACAGGTTTATTTGGTAGCAAAAGCCACACAAGCTTTCGGAGCTCTAAGCCCCTTCTTCAGGTGAGTGGGAATTCTGTTCACAAACAGAGCTTATAAAGACACAGACTCAATTTACATGAATAATGGTTGGAATGCGAATACTTACAACTAATCCAGTCTTTAAGAAACAAAACAATGTGAATGGAGAGAGCACCAAGACAGGCTAAAAAGATGTGTATTGTCTCCAGACAAGACAGCCAGTGAAACTCTGCAGGTCCACGCAACTGTGGGAGTTACAAATAGTGTGACATGAACCCAATATCCCGGTTGAGGCCGTCCTCGTGTGTGCGGAACTTGGCTATCAGTTTCTGCTCAGCGACTCTGCGCTGTCGTGTGTCGCGAAGGCCGCCTTGGAGAACGCTTACCCGAATATCAGAGGCCGAATGCCCGTGACCGCTGAAGTGCTCCCCAACAGGAAGAGAACAGTCTTGCCTGGTGATTGTCGAGCGGTGTTCATTCATCCGTTGTCGCAGCGTCTGCATAGTTTCCCCAATGTACCATGCCTCGGGACATCCTTTCTTGCAGCGTATCAGGTAGACAACGTTGGCCGAATTGCAAGAGTATGTACCGTGTACCCGGTGGATGGTGTTCTCACGTGAGATTATGGCATCTGTGTCGATGATCCGGCACGTCTTGCAGAGGTTGCTGTGGCAGGGTTGTGTGGTGTCATGGTCACTGTTCTCCTGAAGGCTGGGTAGTTTGCTGCGGACAATGGTCTGTTTGAGGTTGTGCGGTTGTTTGAAGGCAAGAAGTGGGGGTGTGGGGATGGCCTTGGCGAGATGTTCGTCTTCATCAATGACATGTTGAAGGCTCCGGAGGAAATGCCGTAGCTTCTCCGCTCCGGGGAAGTACTGGACAACGAAGGGTACTCTGTCCACTGTGTCCCGTGTTTGTCTTCTGAGGAGGTCGGTGCGGTTTTTCGCTGTGGCGCGTTGGAACTGTTGATCAATGAGTCGAGCGCCATATCCTGTTCTTATGAGGGCATCTTTCAGCGTCTGGAGGTGTCTGTTGCGATCCTCCTCATCCGAGCAGATCCTGTGTATACGGAGGGCTTGTCCATAGGGGATGGCTTCTTTAACGTGTTTAGGGTGGAAGCTGGAGAAGTGGAGCATCGTGAGGTTATCCGTGGGCTTGCGGTACAGTGAAGTGCTGAGGTGACCATCCTTAATGGAGATGCGTGTGTCCAAGAATGCAACCGATTCCGGAGAATAGTCTATGGTGAGCCTGATGGTGGGATGGAACTTGTTGATGTCATCATAGAGTTGTTTCAGTGATTGTTCACCATGAGTCCAAAGGAAGAAAATGTCATGCCATGTGAATGCCAGGTAATGGAACAAGAGAAAGCCCAGTACCATCTCCCTTCATCTTTCAATGGGTAAAACTGTCAACAAGGTCTCCACCATCAACCTCCTGGGGTTATCAGTGACCAGGAGCTTAACTGAACCAGTCATATCAACACTATAGTTACAAGAGCAAATCAGAGGCCGGATACACCGCAAAGAGTGGCACATCTGACACTTCACAGCTTCTCCACCAAAGTGATGGAAAACCCAGCACTTGCCTGAGTTCATGGAGTTGTAACATAAGGCCATAAGATGCAGGGGCAGAATTAGGCCATTCAGCACATCGAGTCTGCTCCACCATTCAATCATGGCTAATAATGTTGATCTAGCAGAAGGATCTCTTCAGTTATAGACAATAAAATGAAACAAAACTTACTCCAACTTGTAAATCAAAGAAAAAGGTTTAATAAAGAAACATCATTACTCCAACACTTGAGGCCTCACCCCGGGCCATTCCAAGGTCCCACAAACCCCAGCAGCTTCTTATTTATACTGAGTCAGCTGGTCAGCTGACCACCACATCATTTTGTCATTGGTTACATAGTTTACTGGATCAGCTGACCCTTACAGCATGTTACCATTGGTCACTACAACAGATCCAATGTTATCATTGGTTACATTCTAACAATAAGTTTCTCAACCCCATTCTCCTGCCTTTACCCCATAACCCTTGATCCTTTACCATTCAAGAATCTAGCTACCTCTGTTTTAAATATACTCAATGACCTGGCCTCCACATCCTTCTGTGGCAATGAATTCCATAGATTCACCACCCTCTGCCTGAAGAAATTCCTTCTCATCTTGGTTCCAAAGGATAGTTCCTTTACTCTGAGGCTGTGCCCTCGGATCCTAGTCTTGCCTACTAACGGAAACATCTTTCCCACGTCCACTCTACCCAGGTTTTTCAGTACTGAACAGTACTGAAGAAGCTCAATAATATCCAAGACAAAGCTGTCAGCATTCCTACCACTGAACTCCCTGGATCCCACTCACTCATTCCACACCATCTCTCCCTTCATGCACCATGGTATAAACAAACTTACGATGCACTTGTATCATCCAACCAAACTTCCTTTGACGTCTCCTTCCAGTCCTGTTACCTCTATCACCAAGAAGCAAAGCAAGGTCGTGGGACAATCAGTTGCAAGTTCCCTTCCAAGTTGCATGTCAGGCAGGCACAAATTCTACTGTTCCTTCATCAGCATTGAATAGAAAATCTTGGAGCTGCTGATCTATCGTCTGGACTGACCTTCTCAGCCTTGACCCTGTTCCATTCTTCTCTTCACTAGCAATCTGGAGGGGATATCATCAGAGGCAGCAATGTACCCTTTGCTGATTGAGCCATCAAGAATGGTTAATTCTTCATCCAAAAGATAATCAATTTGCTAATCACTACAGGCAGAATCAACAGAATGAGACAGTGTGTGGAAAAATGATATGTTGTGTTCAGTGCCAGAGGATGCAAATCAATAACTGCGTCAAAAATAATTGACTATACTTTCCAAACTTCCCTCAGTTAGAAAAGTTTAGCACCTTGGTTTGATAATCACATTCTTGGTAAAGGAAGGCAGCAGAGGACAGGATCATACTAGACTAGACACGCAATCCAGAGCCTGGACTAATGCTCCAGAGACACCGTGGTAACTGGGGGAACTTACATTCAATTCATTCAATAAATCTGGAATAATGAGACATTAATGGTGATTGTGAAAATACAGGATTGCTGTACAAATCTGCTTCACTAATGTCCTTTCGGGAAGGAAATCTGCCATCCTTACCTGGTCTGGCCTACATGTGACTCCAGAGCCACAGCAATGTGATTGACCCTTAACTGCCGTCTGAAATGGCCTAGCAAGCCACTCTCTTGTATCAAACTGCTACAGAAAGTTAAATAAGAATAAAAGCAGATGGATTCTGCAGAAATAGTCTATACACCAGAAATGACAAAGGTACATTCAGGCCAGTCGATGTTGCAAAGTCCTCCCCACTGATATTTCTGCCAAAATTGAGGAAGCTGTCCCATATGCTAGTCAAGCAACAGCATGACATAGTCTTACTCGCTGAAGCATACCCTACAGCAATAACCGGACTTTCCCCATCACCATCCATGTGTATGAACTTGTTCCACCAGTCGAGGCAGCAGTATACTAGCTCAGTGGTTTACCATTGTTGGGAGTGGTCCATGGATTCCTCAGCATTGACTCTGGATCCTTTGGAGTCTCATGGCATCAACACAAACATGGATAAGGATGTCTCCATATACTGATGCCCACCCCCTCCCCCCATCCCCACTCCCTCCTCCTCAACAGATGACTCAGAACTATGAACACCACTTGGAATAAACAATGAGGGTAGCATGAGTACTGACTGGGTGGGGGAATCAAAATCCATCGCCAAGAACAGTTTGGTAGAACCACTACTGCTGCCACTGTGCCAAGTGGTAGATTCATAACAGATCTAGCGACTCAAAACTAAACACCCATGAGACACTGTGGCCATCAGCAGCAACAGAAATGTACTCATTGTAATCTGTAATCTCATGGCTCTGCAAATTCCTGACTCGACCATTAGCAACAAGCCAGGGATCGGTACTGGTTCAATAAAGAGCGTACCCAGGCATGCCTAAAAATGGAATCGGGGCATAAACCCTTAATTGGTTGGATTCATACCTAGTACAAAGAAAGATGGTTGTGATTGTTAGAGGTCAATTATTGCAGTCTCAGGACATCGCTATAGGAATTCCTCAGGGTCATGTCCTGGGCCCAATCACCTACAGCTACTTCACCAATTACCTTTCCTCCATTATAAGGTCAGAGGAGGTGATGTTCATTGATGATTGTCCAATGTTCAGCAGCATTTGTGATTCCTCAGATACTGAAGTACTCCAAGTCCATATACAGCAAGGCTTCAACAACCTTCAGGCTAGGGCTGATAAGTGACAAATAACATTCATGTCACACAAGTGCCAGGCAATGACCATCTCCAACAAAAGAAAATCTAACCACCTCCCCTTGAAATTCAAAGGCATAACCATCACTGAATTCCCCATCATCAACGTCCCGGGCATTGAGCGGAATCTGAACTGGAACAGGCACATAAACACTGCGGCTACAAGAGCAGGTCAGAGGCTGGGAACTCTGCAGTGAGTAACTCACCTCCCAACTCCTCAAAACCTATCCACCATCTACAAGGCACAAGTCAGGAGTGTAATGGAATACTTTCCACTTGCCTGGGTGAGTGCAGTTCCAACAACATTCAAGAAACTTGACATCATCCAGGACAAAGCAGCCTTCTTGATTGGCACCCCATCCACAACCTTCGACATTCACTCCTTCCACCACCAATGCACAGTGGCAGCAGTGTGTACCATGTAAAAGATGCACTGCAGCAACTCACCAAACTTCCTTCAACAGCACCTTCTTAACCCATGACCTCTGCCATCTAGAAGGGCATCACCATCTAAAAGTTCTGCTTTAAGCCACATACCACCCTGACTTGGAATTATATCACCATTCCTTCACTGTTGCTGGGTCAGGATCCTGGAAGTCTCCTTCTAACAGCATTGTTAAAGAAGGCATCTCACCCCCAACTTCTCAATGACAATCAAGGATGGGCAATAAGTGCTGTCTTAGCCAGCAATGCCCACATCCCAGGAAGGAATAAATGAAAAGGTGTCAATGTGGTAAAGCTGCAACACAGGTCTACTGAGAGCTTTCTTGGAGAATTGTGCACAGTTTCCGATATCTAGGGAAGGATATATTTTCCATAGAGGGAGTGCAACAGATGATAACCAGATTAATCTCTTAGAATACAGGATTGTTTAGGAGGAGAGATTGAGGAGACTGGGTCTGTAATCCCAAGAGGTTCAAAGGATGAGGAGTGACCTCATTGAAACAAACAAAATTCTTATGGGGTGTGACAGGGTGGCTGCAGATAAGGGGGTGGATTTTCCCATTCTGCCCGCCATGGGAATTGTAGTGGGCAAGAGGTGGACCATGGAAATGTCCGTTGACCTTGGGCGGGATTTTCTGGTTTCGGGGCAAGTGCAGCCGGAAAATCCTAGCCAAGATATTTCCTCTGGCTGATGAGTTGAAAACCAGCAGACATAGGGGGCGATTTTACCAAAATATTCTAAGTCCCAAACGAGCATGAAAACGGGAGAGTTTCAGATCCATTTTTTCAGCAAGACCACAAGTCCAATCTTATGCCACTCTATTAAAAAAAAAATGCAAAATCTGTTTCCTGCCAGCAGGGGGAGGGGCAAGGCTAAGCTTTCCGGAACACCAGCTCTCACAGTAGAGAACTCTATTGCACATGCACAGATCTCTCTGTTCTGTACAATAGAAAGAACAGAGAGACCTGTCACTCCCTCTCCCCCTCCCCACTATCGCTGGCCTCCACGGCCAATGGCCCCTCTCCCACTATTGCTGGCCTCTGCTGCCAATCACCCCCCTCCAAAGGGCACTGCCCCCCCCCCCCATCCAACCTCCTACGGTCCTCAGTGGCCTCCGGTCCCACCAGTGAGGTGATCACAAGTCCCCATTGATGGGGACCATACATGATCCTTTCCTGTGAGAACCTTCACTGGCGAGGCCATAAAGGCAAGTGAGCCCAGACGGTTGTGTCCCAAATTGATTAAATGTTGAAATCGGCTTCGCGCCCTTTTCAGGCATGGGGCTGATCGCACCAGAAATCCAGGCCCAGTAAAATCACGAAAGGTGAGAAATCGGGCATGAACCCTATTGTTCACCTAGCTCATGGTCCTACCAACTCACCCTGCTCATCGACCACTCGGGATGAGAAGGTAAGATCACCTCCATAATCTCAGGAAAAGGGGCAGGCCATTTAAGACAGAGATGAGAAGGAACTTTTTCACTCGGAGGGTGGTGAATCTTTGAAATTCTCTACCACAGAGGGCTGTAGAAGCTCAATCATTAAGTGCGTTTGAGAGAGAAATCGATAGATAGGTTTCTGGAGACTAATGACATCAAGAGATATGGGGATAGTGCGGGAATGTGGCATTAAGGTGCATGGTCAGCCATGATCTAATGAATGGTCGAGCAGGTTCAATGGGTCAAATAGGAACTCCTGTTCCTATGTTCTTACTTGCCTGCTAACCAGTTGCAGTACCGTACGATAGACAGTGTTAAGTGATCCCACAACCAGTAGATCAGGTCTAAGCTCTATAGTCCTACACATCCAATCATTAAAAGTGGTGGTTAATTAAACAGCTAACGTTTGTTGTTAGTTGATCCACAAATATCCCTCCTTCAATAAGGGAGCCCAACCCCTCAGTGCAAAAGACAAGGCTGAAGCATACTGCAACCATCTTCAGCTAGAAGTGCCAAGTGGATGATTCAGTTTGGTCTCCTCCTGAGGTTTCATAGATGCCAGGCTTCAGGTGATTTGACCCACTCACTTGATAACAGGAAATGGCTGAATGCATTGGATACAGCAGGGCCATAGGTCCTGACAACATTCCAACTGTCCTAATGAAGACTTCTGCTCCAAAGTGAGCCAAGCTGTGCTGGTACAGTTACAACACTGGCATCTACCCACCAATGCCCAAGTTTGTCCCGCCCAAAAAAAAACAGGACGATCCAACCCGGCCAATTACTGCCTCATTGGTGTATTCTCAATCATTAGAAAAGTGATGAAAAATGTCATTGGCAGTGTACGTACTCAGCAATGCTCAGTACAGGTTCCACCAGGGCCAATCGGCCTCACACTTGGAGTATTGAAGTTGCTCCATTGTTTTGTCAAAACTGACTGGAAAAATTGCAGGCATAACATGTTTTTGTATGAAAGAACTGTCAAAACTGGACTATACTAATGTTTTACTAACCAGCTGCAGTCACTCTGCAGTCATTAATATTAAATCATCCAAATATGTGCACAGTCATTTACAACATAGCATACACATCAAAGCCATTGAACAGAGTCTCTGTGCCTGCCTGCCAGCAATGTGTTGTTAATGTTAACCTATTCTGTTTATTGATGAGTTGTGTTACTGAGCAGATGCTAACACAACTGGAACCTTCCATCGGAAACAGCTGCCACGAGCAAGAAAAATAATGTTTAAAAGCAGCATGGATAACAGTTCAAAAGAAAATTTTCACTCGTGTTATAATTGCTTTCCTTTATTAACATTGCATGCATATTTCCCACTGTCACCGATGACAGCTTAACACTGCAATGAATAGGAAGATGAAAAGGAATTTATAAATGTTTAAACCATTTAGTCACTTTCAGCATCATGTCCCAAGAAAAGCTGTCATTGAAAAAATGCAGATATTTAACCTAGTGATGATTGAGGGGTTCGAGTCCCAGTTGTGTTGGGGTGTTTGTTGTGGTGTACTTTGCACAATGCAGTCATTTACAATGTCTTAGGTGCAACCACCTTCAGCTGCTTCCTCAATGACCTTCCCTCCACCATAAGGTCAGAATTAGGGATGTTCGCTGATGATTGCATAATGTTCAGCATCATTCACAACTCCTCAGATACTGAAACAGTCCATGTCCATATGCAACAAGACCTGGACATCATTCAGGCTTCTGCTGATAAGTGGCAAGTAACAATAGCACCACTCTAGTGCCAGGCAATGACCATCTCCAATAAAAGAGAATCCAACCATCTCCTCTTGACATTAACTAGTATTACTATTACTGAATCCCCCACTAACAGCCTGGGGGTCACCATTGACCAGAAACTGAAGAGGACTAGCCATATAAATACTGTGTCTACAAGAGCAGGTCAGAGGCTGGAAATCCTGTGGTGAGTAACTCACCTCCTGACTCCCCAAAGTCTGTATAACATCTACAAGGCACAATTCAGAAGTGTGTTGGAATACTCTCCATCTGCCTGGAAGAGTGCAGCCCCAACAACATCAGGATGAGACTAGGATAAAAGCAAATTACTGTGGATGCTGGAATCTGAAATAATAACAGCGAATGCTGGAAAATCTCAGCAGGTCTGACGACATCTGTGGAGAGAGAACAGAGCTAATGTTTCGAGTAGGATCATCCTGACTGGAAACGTTAGCTCTATTCTTTCTCCACCTGTCAGACCTGCTGAGATTTTCCAGCATTTTCTGTTTTTGTTTCAGGAGAAGTCTGATTATTTGATGGCATCACTTTCACCAAGTTAACCATTCACACCCTCCACCATTGCATTCAGTAGCAGCATTGTGTACTATATACAAGATGGCCTACACAAACTCACTAAGACTACTTTAACAACACCTTCCAAACCTGTACCTCTGCCGCCTAGGAGGTCTAGCACAGTAGACACATGGGAACACCACCAGCTGTAAGTTCCCTTCAAGCTAACATACAATCCATGGAAATATATCACTGTTCCTCAACTATCGCTGGGTCAAAATTCTGAAATTCCGTTCCTAATAGCATAGTGAATATACCGACACCTCAGGGACTGCAATGGTTCACCACCACCTTCCCAAGGACAATTAGGCTTGGACAGCAAATAGTGGCCTTACCAGTGACACCAACAAACCACATAATCAACAAGAATTCACATACAGCCAGTGTGCTCTCAGTACAATGTGTGCCACACACTGAGTGTGTAAATCGTGTGGGGGAGGGGCGGGGGGGGGGGGGGTGAGAAGGAGTATTAATTTAACAGCGCACTGGTACCCATATTTCTATCTGCAAAATCTGAAAAAAATATTTTTCTTTCTCCATTATATTCTACTGAAGTGAGACCTGGAATCTCCTGATTCCCAAGGGAGGGGTCTATGGATTCCCAGAGAAGACTTTGGATTCCCAGAGGAGAGGGATTATGGATTCTCAAAGTGTGGGGGGAGAGCACGGTGAGGGGGCCGACTATGGACTCTGTGAGGCCAAGTGTTTCTTCATGTTGAAACCCAACGAACAGAAAGAGTAAAGGCTTGAGTCAAAGAAGAAAAACAAAGAAACCAAAAAATCGATCAAAAACGAGGTGCTTCTCAACAAAAGCTTAGTTATGCAGTTTTAAAACTACTTTCTGCTCCTTTGCAATAAGAATATTCCCCAGATGAATGAAAATGGAGCTTTGCATTCTGTGGTCAATACATGTCCATTAGAAAACCTTGAATCATGTCTTCTGTTTTCTAGCACACAACCACACCATTGACGCACAAGCAGTGAACATCATCCTTAGTTGTTCGGTGTAATTGCCATTATCATATTTCTAACTAGGTTGCTTCCAATTCTGGTCATGCCATTCTAAGCTTTTAACTATTATGTAAGCTCTGTTACTGCACTAATGTGACATTTTACTGCAACCTCAATCTCATTGGAGTTTGCCTACGGCTTAATCACAACATTCCTCCCTGAGTGTCCATCCAACAGTGCTGGTGATTGCAGGCTGGGATGTTGTCTCTTAATGTTTGATATCTTAGTAAGATACTTGTCTCCAGACAGAGTGACAATCACCTCAGGAGGCTTGTGACCAGGCTCTAGTCCAGACAGCTCCAGTGGGTGAATACTGAAGCACCAGTACTGAATACCCATTTAATGGCCAGTGAGGTACTTGCATCTGATGAGTCAGGTGATAAAACCCCACTCCCCTTTGGAAAGGGCACTTTAACATTTGCTGCAGCCCATCTTGGAGAAGAGAACATGCATGAAGAAGACAAGATGAAACCTTCTGAGCTATGTTTCTCCAGTCTGAGACTGGTGCTCAGACATGCCCTTAGGCAGAACATGACAGATGGATGGAAGAAATCCATTTGAATGCTTGGGAATGAGCAATACTGGAACAATATGTACGACGCAAAGTAGGCTTTACAAATAAATTCTTTCAGGCGCTCGTATAGAGAAACAAATTATTTATTTTATTTATTAGTGTCACAATTAGGCTTACATAAACACTGCAATGAAGTTATTGTGAAAATCCTCTCGCCGCCACACTCCGGCGCCTGTTCGGGTACACTGAGGGAGAATTAAGCATGACCAATGGACCTAACCAGCACATCTTTTGGACTGTGGGAGGAAACCAGACCACCCGGAGGAAACCCACACAGACACAGGGAGAACGTGCAGACTCCACTCAGACAGTGACCCGAGCCGGGAATCGAACCTGGGTCTCTGGCGCTGTGAGGCAGCAGTGCTAGCCAATGGCCAAATGTGAGACATAACTATGAAAGGAGACCACCCCAGAGAATCTGGACAGGCTTGGAAGCTGGGATTGACTGTGTCTGACAATCTTACATTGCTCAGGTCTGACACCACACAAACAGAAGTCCAGTTTTAGTATCTGACTGATTTTGCACTGTGTCAACTTGCAATGGGTTTACCTGATACTTCTCAATGTTTGAAGAAAGCAGATACTCCCACCAGCATTCTGAATTAATTTAAATTTATTATTTAGAAATGGAGTCTGCATATCACTGTATGGATTTCTTTCCTTGTCATTAGAATAAGATTCACAGCCAACTGTATAAGCCAAGCAGCCATGGCTGCACATCACACTGTGGAGTTCACATCCTCAGCCTAACTCAGGGTGAAAACAGGTGGGAAGCTCGCAATTCGCAATTCCTCCAGGCATATTCAATGTGATTCAGTTTATTTTGTGTTGGCTTTTATTTTTGTGATTGTGATGGCCAGGGATAGGGCGGCAAGGTGGCACAGTGGTTAGCACTGCTGCCTCACAGCGCCAGGGATCCAGGTTCGATTCCCGGCTTGGGTCACTGTCTGTGTGGAGTTTGCACGTTCTCCCCGTGTCTGCGTGGGTTTTCTCCGGGTGCTCTGGTTTCCTCCCACAGTCCGAAAGATGTGCTGGTTAGGTGCATTGGCCATGCTAAATTCTCCCTCAGTGTACCCAAACAGGCGCTGGAGTATGGCGACTAGGGGATTTTCAGAGTAACTTCATTGCAGTGTTAATGTAAGCCTACTTGTGACACTAATAAATAAACTTAAACTTAAGAAGCTCAGTTGTGGGACTGTTGGTAAATGAAGAATTGGGATTAGGTTTGTTGGTAATGAAGTTGGATGTGTTCTCACAGAGATCTAAAAGGATCAAGAACGAGCGGCACAGATTTAAAGTGATTTGCAAAAGAAGCAAATGTAATGAGAAAAAACTTCTTCACACAGCAAGTGGTTCAGGTCTGGGATGCACTGCCTGGAAGTGTGGTGGTGGCAGGTTTGATCGAGGCATTCAAGAGGGCATTAGATAATTATTTGAATAGAAACAATGTGCAGGGGTACAGGGAAAGGGCAGGGGAATGGCACTAAGAGATAAACAGGAGAAGAACATCCAGCAGAGGCGGCAGAGAGACTTCACCGAGGAGCATTCTGGGAGAAGTCGTCGCCGTCACCCTGACTGTATAGTGGGTAGAGGAAGAACCCCTCCAGAGACAAACAGAAGAACATCCAGCAGAGGCGGCAGACATGCTCAAAACCATGAGGGGCCTGGAAGAGTCGGCAGGGAAAAACTGTCCCCATTGGCAAAAAGGTTGAGAGGCAGAGGGCACAGGTTTATGTAATTGGCCAAAGAAGCAATGACAACATAAGAAAAAATGTTTCAATGCAGCAAGTGGTTAAGATGAGCACCTCCTGATGAGGTGATGGAGGCATACTCAACCAAGATCTTCAGAAGAGAATTGAACAATTATCTGCAATGAAAAATCTGCAGGACTACATGGAAAAGAAGTGAGATTGGATGAGTTGCTTTTGCAGAGATCCGGCTCAGGCGAGACAATTAACTGGCCTCCCTCTGTATCGTGACCTTTCAACAATGATTCCACGTAGAGATTAACATGGCAAAGTAATTAAGCAGCTGAGACTGTGCTGCACATATCTAATAAGACGAGAAAAGCATGCCTTCTGAAGGTGGATTTAACAAATTTGCTCTCCCAGGACAGAGCTCGCTGGACTGGAACAGGGCTTGGGAATATCATGCAGGGAGTTCAGAGGCACACGGGGGGATTGGGTCATTTAGAATGAACAGACAGAGAGTGCTGTGGCTCCCAGTGTCCCCACCCCAATGCCCAACATGTACTTTCTGCTCACAAAGCTGCGCAACAGCAATCCCACTTCATAAAGTGCATTTTCTAGTCTCTAGGTTTGTTTGGAGTTTAAACATTATCTGTTGGCAGGTCCAGGTCTTTGAAACGTGAGGCTGAAATAAAACTGGCATTACAGTGACTAATTACAATGTGAACATTATCACCCGACTGCCAACAATGGAAACATTTTAATTCCACAGCAGAGAAATTTCCCACTTTTTCTTTTCCCGTCCCTTTCACCTTTATGTCAACAGTATCTTACAGAAGCCATTTGGCCCATTGTGTCTGTGCTAGCCCTATACTCTCCTGCAGATTTTTCCATTTGATATATATAACCAATTCCCTTTCAATCTGCATCCAGCACCCTTTCGAGCAGCGTATTAAACTCATAACAATAAACTGATACAAACATTCTCCTCATCTCCCCTCTGCTTATGTCCGCTTGTGACTGATCTTCTCGCTAGAACAGTTCCTCCTTCTTTACACAAACATTGAGGCCCTCCATCAATTTGAAAACTTTATTACATCACCCCTCAACTGCTCTGGGTCTTGTGGCAGAGTGGTAGCATCCCTACCCACAGACCAGAACTCTAGCTTCAAGTCCAACACCAGCACTTGTTGGCCACGGAAGGAGCAGTTATAACGCAGTTCAACAGACTGATAATCAGCTCAAGAATCCTTCCACCACTTCCCCACTATTCCCCAAAGGGAACAAGGTGTGCTTGCACGCATATGCGTGCATGTGTGTACATGCGTGTGCATGTGTGTAATGACACTGGTGTAGGAAAGATCCTAATCTCCTCCAGTTACACTTCATGATTTGTATCACCTTTATCTCCGAAGGCAGTGGCTGCAGTTCACAGTCATCCGAGGGCATTTGAGAGAGTTTACATAGTCAGAATCGAACTGTATATAGCACTGCAACTGTATATAGCACTGCAACTGTATATAGCACTGCAACTGTATATAGCACTGCAACTGTATATAGCACTGCAACTGTATATAGCACTGCAACTGTATATAGCACTGCAACTGTATATAGCACTGCAACTGTATATAGCACTGCAACGGATCCTCATTCACATTATTGTACAGGGCAAAAGCATTGCACCAGTTATTCACCTGATCATGCATCAGGAAATTATTGACTGAGGATTTAACCAGCAGAATTTGATTACTATCTTAGGTTACTTTAGTTTTCATATGATATATTTGTGACTACAAAATATGGCAAACATCATTAGTCAGCAAATTCGGGGACTGGTCAGTGCGGAACAATTGTTTATTTAGTGATGTCCAATCCCTGCATGATCTTTTCATTTCCTCCCCCGTCTTTTCACTGTTCCTGTTGTGTTGAAGTTTTTTATTTAGCTATTCTTTAACATCAGATCTTAAGTGTCTTAATGCCCACCATCAATAAAATAATATGGCTTCACCGATCTCTCAGCAGGACTTTTGCTGCACTGAAGTTTGGTTCCCTTCAGGTTTCCAATCTCTGCACAGATAGATTGTTTTCCCCTGATGTTACATCTGTTATTTTTATCATGTCTCATCATTGCAATTCACCTTCTCTGACATATGACCTCTAACTACCTAATAGATTCCTATCACAAACTAACTGCCCCACATGACAGACTGGTTAAAAAAATAGAAGCCCACGGAATCAAGGGGAATGTAGCAAGCTGGATACAAAATTGGTTGAGTGGCAGGAAACAAACAGCACTTGTTGATGGGTGTTTTAATGACTGGAAAGATGTTACTAGTGGGGTTCCATAGGGCTCAGTACAAGATCCCTTGCTTTTTGTGGTATATCTTAATGATTAGGACGCAGGTGTAGGAGGAATGATCAGGATGTTTGCAGACAATACAAAAAATGGCCATGTGATTAATATCAAGGATTGTTGTAGATTGCAGGAAGACATCCATGGACTGGTCAAATGCACAGAAAAGTGGCAAATGGAATTCGGCCCAGCGAAGTGTGAGATGATGTATTTGGGGAGGTCAAACAAGGCAAAGGAAACATGAGAAATGGGAGGATATTGAGTGGTGTAGAGGAAGTGAGGAACCTCAGAACCTATAGGTCCCTTTGGGTAGCAAGACAGATCGATAAGATGGTTAAGAAGGCAAATGGAATCCTTTTCTTTATTAGCCTTAGTATTGAATATAAGAGGAGTGGGGTTACGTAAGATATTAGTTAGACCACAGCTTGAGAACTGTGTGCAGTCCTGGTCACTTCATTACAGGATGGATGTAATTGCAGTAGAGAGGGTACAGAGGAGATTTACGAGGATGTTGACAGGACTGGAAAGTTGCAGTGATGAGGAAAGATTGGATAGGCTGGGATTGTTCTCCTTGGAGCAAAGATTGAGGGGAGATTTGATTGAGATGTACCAAATGTGAGGGGTGGGAAACGCCTATTTATTTTAGCAGAGAGGTCAGTGACTCGAAGGCATAGATTTAGAGTGATGGGGAGGATTAAAGGGGAGATGAGGAAAACCTTTTCTTACCCAGAGGGTTGAAAGGATTTTGATTTGATTTGATTTGATTTATTATTATCACATGTATTAGTATACAGTGAAAAGTATTGTTTCTTGCGTACTATACAGACAAAACATACCATACATAGAGAAGGAGAAAGTGGAGAATGTAATGTTACAGTCATAGCTAGGGTGTAAAAGAGTTAGAATAAAGTTTTAGGGCGGCACGGTGGCACAGTGGTTAGCACTGCTGTCTCACAGGGACCTGGGCTCGATTCCCGGCTTGGGTCACTGTCTGTGTGGAGTTTGCATGTTCTCCCCGTGTCTGTGTGGGTTTCTTCCGGGTGCTCCAGTTTCCTCCCACAGTCCAAAGATTTGCAGGTTAGGTGGATCGGCCATGCTAAATTGCCCTTAGTGTTAGGGGGACTAGCTAGGGTAAATGCATGGGGTTATGGGGATAGGGCCTGGGTGGGAGTGTGGTCGATGCAGACTCGATGGGCCAAATGGCCTCCTTCTGCACTGCAGGATTCTATGATTCTAAGCATGGAACGAAAGTAAAAGATAGAACTAGAATGTATGCTGGGCACAGTTTGCAAGAAGTCACCATGCTCCAGAGCCATCTTAGTGGATCTGGAACTGACTGCCAGAAAGGGTAGAGGCAGAAATTCTCAACTCATTAAGTACCTCTCCCTAACGACGCAGTGTCAGGATAATATGAATGCTATGTTGAGATTTAATTCCCAAGGGAAAAAGTGGGAGGGGAGAAATACAGGACCAGCACACGTATTATCAGAATACAGAAATAGGACATTCAGAGTGAACACTTCCTTTATTTATGATACCATCGTTCATCTGTCAAGCAGACAGAACACCCACATAATAGTTGCATCGACAAAACTTCTCAGTTTAAAGTATCTTCCCTGACAGTTATTTTCAGAAGCTGTCAGGCTATCTGCTGAATTGTACTGGTAGTGGAGATAGAATGGCTGAAGCACAGTTGTCTCCAGTAGGTGGTTGTTACTAAAGCTATTGGGTTGGACTGTCCAGCACAGCCTGTCACAGAATTCATGGAGACCATTAATACTGCAATCCCAGAGAGACCATAGGACACCAGCAGTGACTGGAAGAGATGCTGAGGGCAGTCCTCAACTGCTCTGCACCCTAAACCGTGGTGTAAGCCACAGGGAAATAATTTGTTACAAAGAAACGTGTAACACTGGTGGGAGAGCCACCAGGGATATCCATTCCCTGTATAACTGTTGGTTGCAGAGGGGACAAACTCTGTATGTGGGATGTGTGTATTTAGCTGATACCATCCGAGAGAGTGAACTGACCTATCATCTAAAGATTGCAGAGGCCCCAGGAAACAGCAGATTTCTGCTGCAATGGAATGGCAGATTTTGACAGTTTGTTCTACTTACATTGCACGATAGGAGTTGCATTCAGTAATGTCTTGCGTTGTTCTAGGCTGGGAATAATGATCAGGACGTGGAGATGCCGGCGTTGGACTGGGGTGAACACAGTAAGAAGTCTCACAACACCAGGTTAAAGTCCAACAGGTTTATTTGGTACAGAAAGATGCTGACTAAGTTGGCACCAAAGACCAGACTTGGTGCCTCCATGCCCCCACTTTATTGGGTACATCTCCAGAGGACAGAACATTCCATCAGCAGTCAGGGTCAGGCAGGGATCCCCAATCTTTGCGGGGAATCCCACTGAAATAAAGTGTAAATTTCATGCTGGAAAGATCCTGAGAGCCACAGCAGTGTTAGAATGGCTGAAGAGGGAGATGCTGAATGAGTTCTGACATCTTCTTGTACATCATAGCTGCAATCCACTGTTAAGTGGCCATTCGTGCTACCACTCCTCTGCCATCATCACTAGTTTCTGCTCCCTCTGCATTATGATTCACAACAAGTGCACTCTCCTCAATCTCACATAGAAGCGGATTCCCCAAGCTGATGTTGTGCTGGGGCAGAGAGAGGTATGGTGCAGCTTTTGAGGCGCTTGCTTTTTCCACCTCCTTACACCCTGACTCGGCTTCTTGTGAAACATCCGGAGAAAGAGAAGAATGAGTTCACACACTCGAGGGGCCAGTGACTCATGCAACTATGTTCTTAGTGGACTGGCCAGACTAAAATGAGGTCATAAACTCAGCGCGTTTCCACTTAGTTTCTGGCAATGTAAAACCCAAGATTGTAATGTTGAAGAGATGCCTTCTTTTACAAATAAAAATGACATTAATATCTTGAGTGAATATATTTTGTCGGCTAACGTACAGCAATTTATGCACAGCAAAGTCCTGCAAATAGAAAAATATATGACCAGCTCATCTGCATTGCTAGTCTCATCTCAGTTGACGGTGGAGATCAGAAGAGTTCTCTTATCCAAAGAAGTATCGTATGTAAAGTCACAAGACACTGAGGCAAGCCTGGTGCTCTCTGCCGAACAAGAAGACCCATCACCTTATTATGGTGCAGGCAATAATATGAAGCATTTACATAACATCGGCAATGTAGAACAACTTACCAAGCCATAATCCAGAACAATGATACTGAGCCGGTGCAGGCTCGATGGGCCAAATGGCCTCCTTCTGCACTGTAGGGATTCTATGATCTATGAACCAAGGATGGAAATGATAGGAGGGGTAACCCAGTCCTTCCTAACCACTTGCTACCCCAAATTCAAAATTGTTTCCCTCCATGGCTTCCCCCAGTGAACCCCAGATCCGGGGAGATATCGAGAGTAACGAAAAATGCCAGTGCCTTAATCCACCATTCTCACAAACTGACTATTCAATAAGAATATTCTGCAAGAATGTTTCCTTCCCTTGACCAACTGTCCAACCATCAGATTGCAGGTTGCCTTTAATAATGGCATTAATTATTCAACTCAATGCTGAACGATATTTACTTTCGAAGTACTGTATGAACATGATTCCATCCTGACTGAAGTATCAATAATTGATGGGTAGCTGCAAAATTCAATTTTAGACTTTGATTTTATTGACAGGATCCAAGGCCACAGGACTAAGCATACTTACAGCGCTGATGAGGAGTAAACCCCTCCTGGACATTCAGGTAAAAGCCTGTTCCACCATTTCCAATTCCAATTACAAAGCTCTTATGAATTAAGGGAGGATGTTCCTCCTCCACAGCATAGTGCGTCTTAGAACAAAAGCCAGGAGAAATAAAATAGATGATTTCCAGCTGTATAAATACTGTGGCGTGAGCTTGACTAGCAGAATGTTTTGTACAGAGAATCACCTTTAGGTAGTAAACCTTTAGATAGTAATTATATTTTGTGTGTACTTGCCATATTCTGAATTCTGTACGTGTTAAATGGAACAAGACAAAGAATAAAGTTTCCAGTGTCAATTACAGAGCTATTAAGACCATCGAATAGCATACGGTACAATGAAAAGACATTTGTGCTCAGAATAGACCTCTCCTGAGGCTAATTCTTGTAAAATATTAATGATTACATAACAGGTCTGTAGCAATACATTTGCAGAAGCAGTTAGCAACTCGAATAAAACCTTTTTTTTAGGTATGTGAAATATTCTTTCACATAGCTTCAGGCAAAAAGATTTCTCTAAATTCCTGCTGATAGGTAGCCTATTTATAAAATGGAAATAAAGGAGGGTTGCAACAGCAGAGCCTTTCTTCATCATATTTTTGGAGTCCATAACATTCTTAGAATTAATTAAGTAAAGCAAACAGAGCTCTTCAAAGGTTCCCTGAGTAAATATATTATGCGTGGTGATGATCCATATTGCAGCAAGCCCAGGTATGACCCCTGTTTGCTGTTCGCTGATTTCCACTGAGACAACTGTGGAGGTTAAGGAAAAGCAAAATTAGCCAGGATTTCAGCTCCAGATTATTATTCAATAAGCTGTGCATGAATTGTCTCCAGATGAGAGCAGAACTGCGACGCTGCATCCCATTCAGCAACATATCAATATTCATTGCATTTAATCACACATGAACAAACTCACACATAAAGGAGAGACACTTAAGTGAGGTACCAACTCACACATGATGAGTAGACAGTATGATGAGGTACTGCAGACAGTTCAGTAACACACCAAGAACTTACACATGACAAATGGAATGAAGAACTGCCACACACAAAAGGAATAGCCACTGAAAAATGCTCACACAGAATAATTGACACTTGATTGAAGTACTTTCTGAAAAATGAAGAATAGTCATTTAACTGATGTTTATTTTTCATTCTCAATGTAGAGAGAAAAGTCATGGAGAATATCAGCAGATGAAGAATTAGATCTGACTCGGGGGTCACGTGCTGGGCATTGCCTCACTGACAGTCTCCGTAGCAGTCAGAGTTAGGGACAGGCTGGGACCCAAGCACTCAGAGGGCTGCTGGAGACCAGTCACCCGCTCAGTCCCAGTCAGATGATGAACCTCTGGAAATGGCTGCCTGCTCACTGGTGAAGATGCAATGGCAGGCAGCGCGAACATCATCTTTCAGAGTCACTCAGCAGACTAGAACAACCGATGGAGCAGTGAATTTGTGTTCTGTCTGATATTGTAGCTCCAACATGCGGGCACCATGAAGCCACCATGGGAAGATTGGTGACCACCACAGAGATCTTGGTCCAGCAGGTCTTGCCAGATTTGCGCTCGACCCTGTAGGCCATGGCTAAACACTCTGGTGGGCACCATCAAGATGTAGGTGACATGGGATGAGGCACCTTGGCCTCTTTCCAAGCGTACTATCTCATGAAGGAGTCTGGATCGGGCCCTCTGGCACTCACAAGGAGGATGAGTGTCAACTGGACACCCTGGGGGCCTGTATTCAGGCCAATCCAAGGGTGTGCAGCCATTCAGAATCCCCTCTGCTTGTGCTCACATCAACTCCAGCAGCGCAGGCTGCCAAGGGCCCGGAGCAGAGGACCCTGATGAGGCCGGGCTTCTCCAGAGCTAGGGCCAGCAGAGGGCCCCTACCAAGTTCATCACAGCCATCAGGACGTAGCAGTCAGCAGTCTGCCTCTGCCCCTGCTGCACCAAGGAGTATGGTAGGATTAGGAAAGTCAAACATTTCTGATGTCACCTCAGGGTCATGGATGTGCTACCACTATAAATAAATTGCAGTTATTGAAAATCATTGGATGGCTATGTGAATGTTCTGGTCAATGGTCTGTGTTGTGGGGTAATTGAGATGGCTGGTACTGTCTTTAACTGCAGACAATACTAAACTCACAAGGCAGATATCTCTGCATAAAGATGTAACATTTATTTAAAACAAAAACACAACAAGCAGCTGCTCAGAGATCACCAAAAGGCTTAAGTAGCTCTGGAATAGAGCAACAGAACGTCTCCGATGAATTTAACATATACAACCAAAAACAGATCAATTATAGATTTTCTTATCGATCATTCCTGCCTCATATTAATTTAAAATCAATTACATTCAGTGAATATACATCAATAATAATTCCTGACATACATTTCAGCCATTTGCATTCCACCATCCAGCACAATGATATCTTATTCGTCCACTCAATCCAGACACTAACTCCCATCTTGGCTGAACTCACTTCCCTGTTGCTTTGTAACTATAGACACTCTTCATAGAGGTCAAAATGAACATTCTCACCAGCTCATTGCCATGAATAGCTATGTGGTCCTGCGTCCAGATACGTATCTATTCTGTGTCTGGACAATGAATATCCCTATTCATAAAGTTGCAAGATGTGTTCCCTCACCAGGAACTTTCTGATATGAATTCTGCTAACTCCCGGGGTTCCCAGGCCTTTGGCTCTAAACTCTTTGCCTTTACCATCATACCTTGCAGTAACTTGCTTTTGGCTGAAATGGACAATGATTTATTCAATACTTAAAATACATTTAAAATATCAAGATATATGTTTTTAAATCATGTTTAATTCTCCAACTGCATCCACATGTGTGTAAACTATTTGTTTCATTAGCTTATTAACTTTGTTTCAAGAATCATTTAACTCTTCACTGGTAATGTTGTCAGCGCCTTATGTATTCTGTCTAAAACCTTATTAGCTGGTTAATAACTTCCCTCTTCAGTCTGGTCATGTAAATGTTTTGGTTCTATGACTATGAACTGAAGGAATTGTGATTCTGTACTTTGAAATCCTCTTATCTCAAGGTTTAGCCATCCTCTCACACAGTGACAGTGTACCATTGAAAGATGATCATTCATGTGATGTCAACCTCAGTGCAAGGAGTCTCCAAGCCCTTGTGTATTATCAGGGAGATGTGCATGGTTGCACAGTGGTTAGCACTGCTGTGTCACAGTGCCAGGGACCTGGGTTTGATTCCTGGCTTTGGGTCACTGTCTGTGCAGAGCCTGCACGTTCGTCCTGTGTCTGCGTGGGTTTCCTCCGGGTGCTCTGGTTTCCTCCCACAGTCTGAAAGGCGTGCTAGTTAGGTGCATTGACCGTGCTAAATTCTCCCTCAGTGTACCCGAACAAGCGCCGGAGTGGGGCGATTAGGGGATTTTCACAGTGACTTCATTGCAGTGTTAATGTAAGCCTACTTGTGACACTAATAAGCAAACTTCAAATCATTATCAGAAGGGAAAGTTTTGAACCCTTATTCCCCAAGGGACACCAATGGTTGACAACAGCTCATCAGCAATGATATTCTAGCGGCATCTGCAACTCCTCAGTGTCTGGACCCAAGACAGCCACTTTAGGAGGAGATTCCTAGGCTGGTCAGCAGCTCAATCACAGCCGTGTTTGCATCAATAAAAGGGTCAAAAGCATCAAGCCTTGTCTCACATCACTGTCGTTCCTTAATGGACTTTAAACTGACAGAGTGAGCACATTAACTGGTCACCACTGACCAAAGTTAAGATCATGTCCTGGCCAGTCATGATTTCACAAAGTGCGAATGTAGGATTTATTCTCTCAGTGATGGTTCAGCTATTACCTGAGATGACAGCGAATGTCTTGGAGGGTAGGGAGATGTTTCCAGATGATTTCATTTAAGGATTCATCCTGGAAGGAGTCAGTTATTAAAATATCACGGGCACGTCTCCCATGTCTTCCTTCCTCCATGACAACAGTATGCTGATACTGACCCTCAGAACCACCCTGGGTTTTCTGAACCTCCACATCTTCATGTTCCAATGAGCTCTCCTCCTCCAGTTCACCCTCTGGTAAGAGGATCATTTGCTGGATTGTGAAGAGCACAGCACACTACGGCCATGTGGGAATTCCTCTCCGCAGTGTGTTGCAGAGAGCCACCTGAGTGGTCCAGGCGTCTGAAGCACATTTTCAACAATCCACATGCTCTATGAGGGAACATGTGGAGCTGTGAGCAGCATTGTATCTCACCTCGGCACAAGTCTGAGGGAGGTGCACCAGAGTCACCAGCCAGTGTTTAAGTCGGTAGCCCTTATCTCCTAGCAACCATCCCTGCAGACGTTCTGGCCCCTCGAAAATCCCAGGCAGCTGGGAATGATGAAGGATGTGGGAGTCATAGCAACTCCCAGGGTACGCACATGGAGGATGTGCTAGTTATGGTCACACACTAGTTGCACATTGATGGAATGCTATGGAGCCCATATAACAACAGTGGTTATTGCACCCTGTGCTCTTGGGAAACCTGAGATGGCAGCCAAGCTGGTGAATCTTTGACTTGGCCTTCTTCATCCAGAGACAACCTGACATAATAATGGGCCTTCCTGTAGAGGGAACCTCCTCTATACAGTGACATGTTGGGACTGAGAGAAGCCGCACCAGTCCCCTGTTGATTCCTGGAAAGACACAGTGGCGAAATTGAGAGCTGTCATCATCTTCAAAGCCACAAAAGAATATGACATTGGTGATGTGCGAGGTCTTTGGACAATCACAGCTGTGCTCGGGATTGCCTCTCACTCATTTGGAAGTCAGAGACTCGTTGACAATAAACCCACGGTCACCTCTCCTGTCTGGGCCTCTCCATTTCACCCTCTGTTTCATGCGTAGGCTCCCTCTTGCCATGTCCACCAGCTGGTGCCTCCTGCTGGAGCTGCGCACAATGACACGTCTCCCTCCTTCACCTCCTCCATTGAATGAGGACCCTGAGAAATGCAGCACTGAGCCCTGGATCCATTCGTCCTTTTGCCTTCTCTCTGAACGAAACATCGAAGACAACAATGGTTAAAGGGTACAGAAAGGGAAGTTGGGATTGAGGGAACTTTGGGAGGTGTGAGCTCCACAGTTTTGGGAGCCTTGATTGCATGGTACCTGATGCAGCCTTACCCCCGAGACACTCACCCACTAGAGGTAAGCAACATTCCATTCTACAGATGTGATATCTGGAGCCCTCTGGGAGATGAGAAGCTGTGAATGAAATGATTAAACTAAAGTAACTCCACACTCCATTCTTTGAAGTGATAGACCTATGACCTTTCAATTGCTCATGATCAGCGAGTTTGGCCACTGATTAAGGACATTCAGTGTTAACCCCTGACTGCCCCTCACTGATGGGAGGGCAGAAATTATGCTACTGTGCTCCCTCCACTATTGCCTTCACTCTCCAAAGCTGCATTCCGATCGTATATTCTGTCAATGTTGAGACTTTGATCTGAGACTATTGAGTTCTGCCTGTCCCATTAACAGCGCTGAATAAAATGATTGACTTTCTGTTGCTTTCTGGGTAATGAGGTCTCTCTCCTTTGCAACTCTGGATCCTGTTCACTGTAACAGCACCAACAAGTGTCTGTGCGTTCCAAGAAG